>NW_006443570.1:13895840-13903301 GCF_000325575.1 Pteropus alecto
CCCGTATGCGACAGCCCGTTACCATCCATGGCGTGTTAGGAACCGGGCCACACAACAGGAGGTAAGCAATGGATGGGCAGGTGAGAGAGCGAAGCTTCATTTGTATTTGCAGCCAATCCCACAACACTAGCATTACCGCCTCACCTCCACCTCATATCACCAGGCATTAGCTTCTCATAGGAGCACCGGTCCTTGGTGCCAAAAAGGTTGGGGACCACTAATATATATTATGGATTTAGTTAATAATAATGTATCGATAGTCATCTAAGAGCTGGAGTGGAAAAAAAGTTTGAGGAGAGAACTAGTCTTAATTTTTTAGATTTGAAAAAAATAGTTGTAAACTCTGTCCACATATCTGTGGGTCTTAGAATACCAACACATGAAATGGCATCTTAAAATCATGTATTTAGCTAAATTTATTTGAATAACTGCAAAATAAAATGCTTGAGAATCTGAAATAACAGTCTTTTAACTTAGAAACTAGCTACCCTTAATGAGTTTATAAGTTGTTGATTTAGCTTCTCTAAGTACTACATAAAGACGAACTTAAAGAATTAAATGAGTAATCCTGAACTCCCACCAACCTATTATACTAAATTTATATTTTATTAAGGAACCATTTCCAAGCTAATTGTGCAATATCTCTATATTAAGTCTCTATATTAAGGAATATCACAAAAAACTCCTTAAAACACTCAAATCATGTATTTTAAATTTTATCTTACCTTTATCACATATTTAAGAAATTAAAAAAAAAAACTTAAGTCACTTAGCTGCTTTTAGGAAGGTGGATAAGTTGTTACAAAATTAAATGACTGGTTTCACAAGTCTCCAAATGTTTGGGTATTGGTTCTGTAACAGCAGCTATCAACAGCTTATTCTTTGAAAATTGCATTTTGAAGGAGTTTTGGTTTATTGGCATACTTTTGAGAGAAAGATTTAACGCTTAAAGGCCTTGAGCTATGATACTATTACTAGTTTTTACATAGGATTCAGTGTGTGAGAAATGGTTATCAGAGAAAACTAGTTTGAAAATATTAAATGCTAAAAATCCAAGTTTGATAGATAGCAACTCTGAAATTGGCAGTATCTCAACCTTTCAATGACTCTACTTTAACAATTCTCTTATCAATAAAGATGGTTCTATAAATAGAGAGTAGTGACTCATTTGAAAATGGTAGTAATGCCTCTTATTTGGTGTTGTAGAAGAACAAAAGGGAGGAATCAGAGGCCTATCTTCTTAGCTCTCTCTTCTCTTGTTTGTACATATAGATGAGGACGGAACTGTACTTCCTATCATCTCAGAAGAATCGCCCCAGCCTCTTTGGAATGCCGCTGATCGTTCCATGTACTGTGCATACCCGGAAGAAAGACCTGTATGATGCAGTTTGGATTCAAGTATCTCGATTAGCCAGCCCACTTCCACCTCAGGAAGCTAGTAACCATGCTCAGGACTGGTGAGTTCAGGGGATCAGCCTACTTTAGAAGAATTTATATGAATTCTGTGTGATGTATGGGAATTAATCCATGTCAGGTTCATCACTGTTTGAAGAACCATCCAAAGAGCATGTAATTCAACCATTGGTTTGATGTTTTGAGTAGGAGAGACTTTACAGCTTCCTTTTATCACCTAGACATTCTGATGTCTAATAATCCTTTTATTCACTAGTCTCTTTCCAAAATCCCTCCTATTAATGCTTTAAATATTTCAGGTAATATCCTTGATTTTTATTATTACAAAAGTGGAGAGTATGAATTCACCAGGAAAATTGTGTTATCTCAACCCTCTGAAATTCAGAATAAGAGCAATAGTGTGCATGTCTGTATATGAACTCTGAAAAAGTCTTATGCCATAACAAATGATTCAATTGGATTGTTTCTATACCATGTCATGTTAACATGGAATAGTTTCATAAATCTAGTTAAAGAAAATTAACATCTTATATTTTCTTTCCATTCCTTCTACCACTGCTCTGTTGGGTTACTTAAATATATTTACATCTAACAATCATTGGGGTTGTGGTGCCCCATTTATATCAGTTGGATTACAGATCATTTTCTTGGTATCCTGGTGCAAGTGAGAATTCTCCTTCTTTGAGAACTGAATAAAGAAGTTCTCTTTGCTGATAGGTTATATGTTATGGTATGGGGTCTTTTGATTTTTAAGATAAGGCTTAAGGTAAATCTTAAAGGAAAACTTCAAATAATAGATAAGCAGTTAATTTGATGAATGTTGCCTTTAGTAAAAATGACAATAGGGCAAGATTAAATTCCCAGAGGAATTCTGATTAGATTAAAGGGTTTCTCGATGATTTTTTCCAGTGCTTGCTAAGAAATTAGATATGGAGTATGAGGGAAGGAAGCATCCAAGCTAAGTTTTCAACCTGAGCAATTGTTTGTGAATGGTGGTACCATTTAATGAAATGAGAAAGACGAGAAGGAACAGGTTTTGGCAAGAGATAACAGGAATCAAATTAAATTCAAGATGTGTGGTATATTTTCAGGTAGGAAATAGACTTAAGTGTCCTTTGCTGAAAATATAACTGTAAGTATCATCAACAAATAGTTGGTATTTTAAAACCCTGAGACAAGATGATACCCTTTAGAGATTAAAAGTTAGAAAAGATGTCTAAGATCTAATTCTTGATGCATTCCAACATTTAGAGGTTGGAAAGAGGAGGAAGAGGCAACAAAGGACATTGAGAAGGAGTAGTCAGTGATCTAAGAAGAAAACCAGGAGTGAGTGAGTGAATGAAGTGTTTGAAGGGAGGACTGATCAGTTTCAGATGCTACAAAGGAATTGAGTAAGAAGAAGAATGAGAATTGACCTCTGAATTTGATAAAATGGCAATCTTTGGTGACCTTTGCAAAAGCTTCTTTTAGTAGAGTGGTGTAGATGAAGGCATGGAGGTGGGAGTAGGTGAAAAAGAAAGTGGTCCTACAAACATTAAAAAGATAACAAGAGCTTCTTTTAGCGATAACACACTGAAATATTTATGAGCGAAACTGATAAAATGCCTATGATTTCTTTCAAAAGAATCTAGTGGTTCATAATAGCCAAAAAGTGGACACAACCTGAATGTTCATCAACAGATGAATAAATAAACAAAATGTAGTATGTACATATAATGAAGTATTATTCAGCCATAAAAAGGAATGAAGTTCTAGTATATAATATAACATGGATGAACCTTGAAAACATTATACTAAGGAAAATAAGCCAGACAACAAAAGGACAAATACTGTATGATTCCACTTTTATAAAATATCTGGAATAGGCAAATTCATAGACAGAAAGTAGATTAGAGGTTACCAGGGTCTGGAGGGGGTTGGGGGTTTATTATTGCTTAATGAATAAGATTTTCTGTTTGGGAAAGTGAAAAAGTTCTGGAGACGAATGGCGGTGATGGTTACACAACATTGTGAAAGTACTAACAGTACTGAATTGTACACTTCAAAATGGTTACATGGTAAATTTTATGTATATTTACCACAAAAATTGAATGCAAGATTCTAGTGGGACTAATTAAGGGTAATAATGAAATAAGTGTGGCTGAGAGTTGATGATTATTGTAATTGGGTGGTGAATACATGGGGGTTCACTGTACAGTTCTCTACATTTGTGTGTCTTTATATCAATAAATTTGAAAATTTATATTACATGGACAAATTCCTGGAATTGAGGATCCATACGAAAGATGATTATTCTAAGAGACAGGAAGTAAGGAAGAAAATGAGGCTTTGAGAGGGCGATTGAAGGCTTCTGTTGGGTCAAAGAATTATTAAAGTAGTGATATTTGAATAAGTAATCCAAAAAGATAAGAAATAGTTGGGCAATGTAGGATATTTGGAATTGAGATTTTCGGAGGTGGTAAAGTCCTTATCATGGTTTCACTACCTCCAGCAGCCAGGTAATAGCCATTACCAAATAACTAGGTCTAGGATATAACTGTTGGGGGATGTGGATCACATTCAATAGAGGAAATTATTCTTGGAAGAGAGAAGGTCTAGGTGTTGTTGTATAAGTTACATTGATGTTGAAGTCACCAAGAGTAGAAACAGGAGAAGTAATGAAGAGAAAAACAGTGGAAAAGGTGCTAAAGTTGTTGGTGAATAAAGAAGAGTGAGTCACAGGTGCTATAATTCAATAGCACATGATACAAAGAAACCAGAATTTTTGTAGAAAGAGAAAGAAGAAATAATCTAGATGTGGCAAAGAGGAATAAGGAGGAGACCCATATCACCCCCAGGTTCTGGGATGTATGAGAAGAAACAGTCAGCACTTAAGAGGCTGTAGGGGAAGGAGAGTCCTCAGGAAATCCAGGCTCCCATTAGAGCAAAAAGGTAAAGAAAATGTTCAGAACAGAGGTGCTGCACAGTTCTCTGCTAGAGTACTACCTGGTCGTTTTGTCCCTTTATCTTTCTTTTGATTCCTTATTTACCATTGACCTAAATTGGACATAATACTGGACAACATGGGCTATCAATAATGGTTCACTCAACAAATTATGTGGAAAGACAGGAACTCTTGTGACAGACATGATACTCTCTTTTGCCCTTATAGTGAGTCCTTGGTTTCATTACCTTCAGCAGCCATGTAGTAGCTACTGTCAATTGCCAAATGAGCCATAAGGTATACTCCTCTTAACATTATTGATTGGGGCAAAGATGGATAAATTTTTTTTTAAGTTGGAGAACTCACAAAGCTATCCTGCAACTAAAATTCATTACTTTAAAAATGTTATGTAGCTTATGGCTTTGAATGGTTATGGTAAGGGAAAGGGGTACCCAGCATGTACCATATCAGGGATTCTGATTAAAGAAAGCTTCTAAATATGCAGTCAAGTCCTCTGAAAACCATTATGCCCTTTCAGCCTTCTGTGGAGTGTTAATGTTCTTGTCATGGAAAGGTCTAATTATTTTAGTTTAATGTGAATTAAATCTTCTGATAGAATTAGGGCTGAAGGATAATTGGTGTTTGATTTTATAATTAACTTATCTTGTAAAATTTGCGTGGACAACACGGACCCTCTTAGAGACATCTGGCAGTCTAGTATGTCTACCTTTCTGTGAGCAGGGATACAGCATGGGAGTCCTGAGTATGGTTGGCACAGGGTTACAGCTAATAGGTTATAATAAGCAGAGTAGAGCTGTCAACATGAGCATACAGCCACAACAAATGCCCTTTCTTAGGGTTACTTCGAGAGAAGATGAAAAGGAGTTGAGACCTCTCATCAGAAATGTGTCTTGTACTCTTTGATTTATGTTCTGTTTCAGTGATGACAGTATGGGCTATCAGTATCCATTCACTCTCCGAGTTGTGCAGAAAGATGGGAACTCCTGTGCTTGGTGCCCATGGTACAGGTAAAGTGACCTTCTGCAAAAGAAAAATTTTAGTAGAATTACAGCTCCAGGTATTATACCTTTTTTCATGGATATAATAGTGAATAATGAGAAGTTCAAAATAAATTTGGGAATTATCCATTCATCTCTTCCTTGTGATGTCTGTAGCTAAGTTTTACTCCTGAGACGTACTTGGTTTTATGAACTCTACAGTCTCATCAGATTCATAGTTTATGATCAGCATATATTATTATGTGCCTTCTGATCCTTAATTATAAATCAGTTTAGAATTCTGAGCCCAGTAGAACATAGTCTCCTTACTAGACTTTATGGGAAGTCTGTTTTGGTTTTTAGAAGAGTCATTATGGAGATTTATTGGTCAGTACTATTTCAGCTTGGAAAATGCCTGAGTACTGAAGTTATCCTTCAGAGAACTATAATAGACTTAGCAAACTGAGTTTAAAGTAGGCATTGCAACCATGGCTCTTTCATGATCCCTCCCCAACCCCATAAATTTTTATATACATTTATTTAACATGCCATTTTACAAACAAGGAAGTAAGAATTGCTATACCAGATAAATTGTCATTAAATAAATGAATTTAGAATTTCTTTAGAAATGTATTATTTCAAATATCCAATTCTCATGTTATTTCTTTGCCATAAAGTTCACATGTTTATGTGAACTAACAAATGGATATTGAGTGCTTTGAAAAACCAGAGACTTGAGAAGTGATATAAGCATGATTCTCTGAAATACTGATAATTATTTATACATATCCATGCATTTATCAGACTGAAGTTAAAAGCCCGTGACAAATTGTGAAACCCAAGAAGGATGTAGAGAAGTAGAAAGGGAGACTATATCTGATAAAATTTGGATTCCTTCGTAATTATTCCTTTCTCAGTATATCTTTTTCTCCCTGTAGATTTTGCAGAGGTTGTAAAATTGATTGTGGAGAAGACAGAGCTTTCATTGGAAATGCCTATATTGCTGTGGATTGGGACCCCACAGCCCTTCACCTTCGCTATCAAACATCACAGGAAAGGGTAAGTACTCAGGGCCACCATAATATGGTGATTTTTATATGTAAATTTTTCCCAGTTTAACTGTATTATGCCATTAAATTGTTTTAGACAATTTAAATACAATCAGAAAAACATTCGTTGGCATTCTCTGTGGTACTTAATATATTGACTTGATGACCTAAACGTTTAAGTTTTCTCAATTCTAGAGATGATTTTATTGGGGCATTAAATTTCAAAAATACTAATAAGTAAATTTTGTAACAAAACTCCAGGTATAATTAAAAAGTTATAGAAGTTATATTCTCTGGCCATGACATACCTCAGTAAATATCTCCCTGCCTGTTTATTAATTATTATCAGAGCTGCAGCATTTGAAAAGCACAGTTACTTAGATCAAATGCATTCCAGGGCTATAGCTGCTACCTTTAATGGGCACAGTGAATAGAAAAATTAGAGAAAGGATTGAATGTTTCAAGATTGGTACCTAAGAGTACATCTCAATGGCTGTTCTTCACACTTGGCATTCCTCTACTACCATTCTCTGGCCAGAACAGTTTTTAAATTTTGAAAATGTTATTTCAAAAATACTAACTTCATACCTAAAAATGTTTGCCAAATGCCGTATGAAGGGTAGATCGACTAGATAGCTTATGGATAGAGATAAAAAGAATCTGATGGAGAAGTAAAAGCAGTGGAATCAAAGGAATTTTCTAGTCACATTAAGAGTTGCAGTGGCTTTTGCATTTATGTAGCTCTTGATGAAAATTTCCTTAGAGTGTACCCTTTAGACAAGTTAGTAATGAAAATTGACTTTTGAGGAGTGGGCAAACTGCCAATTCCAGACCTAGTTCCCTATTCGGATCCCTAAATATACCCCCACATACCCTGAGGTTCCTGGCAGCTCTCAGTAGCCAAGGATGAGAATAATTTGTGGATACTTGCCAAAAGAAAGAACATGGTCTAAAGGAAGCTGAAGGGAAGTTGATCTAACAGAGCATGCTCACTGTAGCAAAGTAATTCAATAACCTCAGCTATGCTTCATTTGAAGAGGGAAGACATCAAAAACGAAAAATTATTTGGCTCTATAAA
>NW_006443570.1:13903323-13919727 GCF_000325575.1 Pteropus alecto
ACTGCTAATAGAAAGAAAGGCCTACGTGACCTGTTAAATCTCACCCCACTTCCACTTTCAGTGATGCTCCCAGGACACATTGAAAACTCAGTTGCAATTGAGAGTTTCTGCCTTGCTATGGGATGGGGCCACATGACTAATTTCTTTCCACATAATTTTTCTTCCTACGTGTGGTTTCTGCATATGCTTGGAAAGTCACGTAGACAAAGGAGATACCTTGGTTCAAAGTTGAGATTATTGCCCATATGTTTTATATATTTTTATTCTTGTGATTTCAAGGATTTTATGCTAGGGAAAATACGGTGTAATTTGCTAAAAAAAATCTTCATTATAGCAATTTTTTGTAAAATAGTAAAATTGGAAATAATAAAAAATTAGAAACAACTTATATTTGTCCCATATTAGAGGAATGGTTAAATAAAACATGGTATGGTAATTGGATAAAATATTATACAGTCATTGAAAATGATTACCAGATGTTTTTTTATTGACATATTTGGGAAGATACTTATGATATGTTGTGTTTTTAAAGCAAAATATAAAATTGAATATACTGAAAAACTTTTCAGTATAAAAAAGTACTATTTAGGAAAAGAACAGAAGAAAATCTGCCAATATTTTGACAGTGTTTGTTTTTATATTAAGAATATAAAAGCTTCCCTTCCTTTTTACATCGTTCTCTGCTTTCCAAAATTTCTATGTGAATGTTTTGTTAAGCAGAAAAAATAGGCAATTACTCTTATTCTTTTTATTTTTTTTTCCCTTTTTAGACCTCATATTCATTCTTCAATAGAAAATTAAACTAGGTAACTTCTTAGAGCTCCCTTTTTACTTTTTATTTTTAAATTATTATTATTATTATTATTATTATTACTACTACTATTACTATTGATAGAGAAATTTCAAAAGCATTTCTGTTAGCATGGAGAAAAGATCATAATGCTACTATTTAAAATGGTAATGCGGTCTTAGTCAATGCTATAAAACACAGGGTTAAATTAAAATGCTCAATATGAAAAGAGAGGAGATTACAGTTGTACTAGTTACCTACATAGAAAACTCAAAAATTATCAACAAGAGCTCCTTTTTTCTAATAGTCTTATAATGTATGAAAGCTGCTACTTCATATCTTATTTTTTGTAGTAAGGATGAGCTTTTAAGCAACTGAGAAAAAAAGGAGAAGGATACCAGTAAGTAATTTAGGCTTTTTGAATAATAGTAGAGGATCTGGGAGTGGATTCCAAGAAGTGAAGGAAATCTTTGTCATTTAGGGAAATTACTGTAAGTCCACAAATATGTTTTTCTTAATTAGCTTTCTTCCCTGTCCTCATATAGCTCTATAGCCTGTGAGTTTCATAGAAAATATAGTCAATAAAAGTAAACATTCTTTACTGGCATTTGTGGTAAAGCACCTTTGGTAGAGATAATAGAGATAATGTTTAACTGGCTTAACTGGCTCTGAGAAAAGAGACACTACTATATATGATGTAATTCTTTCCCTTTTCTGATTTCAACAACCATGATACAACATTTAAAGGTTTGTTTTTTTTTTTTCATTAAAAAAAAAATTGTTTCGAAACATTCGGTTTTTCCTTTTCTGAAAGGAAGGGTTTTCTCCCTTTTTTAAATGATTTTATTTTGGAACGGATGGTGATACAGTGCTAAAATTCTTAATTGCATAATCAACCTCAACCGTCATAGTTTATAGAGTAGAAGCATTTGACAGCCTGTGACTCAGCCATCCTCTCATTTAGGGAAAATGTTGCCTGGAAATCTGTTTTAAACTGAGTGTCATGGGATGTGCTAGTTTGTAATCTAGGCAGCCCAGTGTTTCCCTTGTAAAGGGAAACCAGGGAAACCAGAGGGAAATTGTCTCAGACAAAGAGAACCAATTCATCTTTGGAAGGGAGGAGTAATAGCTGGGGTGATGGACATGTGTGTGACCTTTGCCAGAAAGGGAGGCATTCATTGTTGGATATGTAGTCTGAGCTCCACCTTGAGATAAAAAGATCCGTGTGTGAAGTCTCACGGTAGCATTTATAGTCCTGATACTATGCCCCACTCACCCTGGTTCTTGATTGCTTTATTAAGTGACAGCCAAGAATCAGAGAGGGAAAAATTCTTCCTCTTCTGTTGCATTCTAGGTCCCTCTTTCTCTCCCTTGTGATTCCATGCCACCTCCAACACACATCCTTACACATCGACCCCTCCCACCCCCTTTGCTCTCTCTCCTTTCCTTTGTTTACCATCTTCTTGCTCCAAAGCCTACCATGCTGGTTAATAGGACCACAGAGGTTTGGGCAGGTATTGGGGGCCTTCTCAACAAAATCAGGCTCTTTTGAGCCTGCCATTTCTTTTATTGTAGTCTCAGATAAAAGAGCCCCCGTGAGGCAGGAGACACATGATAATGATACACATAGTATTCTGATAACTCTATGTTATATGGTGTCAATATTCAAATGAGTTGTGTCCTGTAGGGGGTAATGCTCTGGTGTGTTATCTTCTCATGGTGAGCTTTTCTGTACTTTTCTTAGTTAATTCAGATCTGGCATCTGTGTTCCAGTGATATTATTTCTCCTAGCCTCTGTAAAGCCTGCAGTGTACTAATAATGTCCTATCTTTCTGGTTAAAAAATAAATAACCTAATCGCAACACCCCTGGCTTGAAGGCCAGCTCACCTGTAAACTGTTTTAGGATTTCAAAATTGCAAAATAAACAGGCGATTTTTTGTTTGTTTTTGTCATTTTGAAGGATTCAAATTTTTCAAGAAGAGCTATGGTCATATAAATAGAAATTTGATCTAGGATGTTATTAATGCGATATTTGTGAATAAATGTACATAATGCTGTATTTGCTCTAAGACTCTAGCTTGGGTTATATTTTCTTTTTCTTTATGGAGAATAAAATGAGAGTGAGTCACCTAGAGGATGATGGTTAGCCAGGTGACCATTTTAAACTCCCTCCCTCCCACCCACTCACCCTTCTCCCATTCTGCATTTCCCTCCACTTGCAGGTTGTAGATGAGCACGAAAGTGTGGAACAGAGTCGGCGAGCACAAGCTGAGCCCATCAACTTGGACAGCTGTCTCCGTGCTTTCACCAGTGAGGAAGAGCTAGGGGAAAATGAGATGTACTACTGCTCCAAGTGTAAGACCCACTGCCTGGCAACCAAGAAGCTGGATCTCTGGAGGCTTCCACCCATCCTGGTATGTTACAGTCCTTCCTCTGAGAGAACAGAAGTTTGGTATAAGGGAAAGAAGTCATGAACAAATGGAGATTTATTATTTTTGAGAATAAAATCCTCCCTGCAGCAGAGCTTAAAATACTTTTACTATGAAAGATTTTTATGTTGCACACAGAGATTAATTGCTCTACAGAAATTGTGCTGGTTCCTGTTTCTAAAGAGCACACGGCCTAGAACGAGAGAGAAGTCATATAGACCAGTAACTACAGTTCGGCACAGTATGTGAGAAGTGCCACAAGTGGTACAACCTGGTGAATTTGAATTTCAGAAGAAAGTGAAAATGAATGCACTTTTGGCTCTAGGGAGAGAGGAAGCTTTAGGCTTACCCTTGGTGGACTGTAGAAGAACAAATGAGCCTGGAGCTTCCAGTTCTACTGTGCTTGGTCACATGGCCACAGCTCACTGCTGAGTTAAGTGTCTGTACACAAGCACACAAATGCACTGAAGCTAAGTGTTCTTTTAGATTTTATTTACTTCTTCCTTCTCTCTTCATGGATTAGGAGACTCTCCTGTTGCTTGTCAGAAGAGTTTGAAATGACAAATCTTCCTATTTGTTTAAGAAGGCTTTTTCTGGAACGTCTGGTGCATGTAGAGTCTGACTCTCGTGTATGCAGGGTTCCCATACATATGAGAATATAACTACCATGCCTTCCATTGCTTTGACGAAAACTCAGAAGCGTGGCCTTCTGGCCAAATGTCTGCAATTTTATATAGTTGGGGCAATCATTGTTTCCCTAGGGTTGCAGGTTTCCAAAAATTTGTTATGGCTGAACCAAGAAAGAAAGTTTATGCAGATTTCTACAGAAATTACGATTCTGTGAAAGATTTTGAGGCGATGAGGAAGGCTGCTATCTTTCAGAGTGTAAAGTGATTTTGGAATGGAAAGAATTTCTTTGAGTCACGTTCCATGGAATTTTGTCATTGACCTGTGTTCCTGAACTATGAAATATGAATATTTAGGCTAAGGAATAGTTTCTCTTGATAAATGGACAATTAAGAAATACTTTGGACAATAAAAAAAAGAGGCGGGGGCGCAGAGGAGGAAGGAAGGAAAGAAGGAAAGCTTTTTCCTTAAAAGACTGGAAACATCATAATAAGTGTAACTATAAGGCACTGGTATATTTTAACCAGACCTCGTATGTTTTTATTCATGTCTTCTTCCTGTTACTCTCTAAAACTGTGAATGTAGGTCTTTCTTTTCTTAGATCAGGACAGCTTCTCAGGGAAGATAACACAAGAAATTAATAATGTTGGTTAGCTAACTCAATGGGAACTAAGGGAAGGGAAGAAGAGGGCAGGCTTGGAGACAGGTAGGTGAGAGGGAGGACAGTTTTTTTGTTTGTTTGTTTTACTTGAGGTATAATTAACATGGAATCAAATGCATACATTTTAAATATCTAGTTTGATATATTTTGACAATTATATATACCCGTATAACAATCACATAAAACATCATGGAGTAAAGACATTTATAAAAACTATGTTTTTGAGCTCTTTAAAGACTAATGATGAGTAGATGTTATGTTGAGAGCTTGGTGGGCTTCTGTTAGCTTCACACGCCAGCATGCCTCTTAGGAAGGGAATTCTCCTTATATAAACAGTAAATTGTTAAGCATTTAAAGTAGAAGTCACCAGCAAAGATCTATGCCCTCTATAGAGAGCACAATAACACTGTTATGTAACACTAGAGGAATTCATCCTTCTGAAAAATAAGGGAGACTCTTATGCTCTTTAGGACCCCCCCATCCCCACCCCATTAGGGAAACTCCCCTGGTGGCCACCAAAGGATATGGAGATTAGGTGAGTTTCATCTATTAAAAAAAAAAACTCCATTTTTCTTCAAAACATTTAATATAGTCTCCTATGAGAGTATTTGTGAATGCATCTTCTGTGACATGGGAGACAGGTAGAGATCAGTGTGCATCACAAGCCTAGAAAGCTGATGAGTACATGCAAATAGACTCCTAGGATGTTGAAGAAATTTGGACACTTTTGGATATACACAGACTATGAAATTAGGGAGATTATCGTGTTAACCACATAGCTAGCTAATAATGGTCAGTGGCCCTACTGATAACTATGTTATGTAATAAAATATATTTTTTGAAAAAAAGATGTTAATGTTATTATATATTTTTTAATATTCACATGTATTAGACTTGGTTTTTTTAAATGTAAATTTTGTATCCTCAGAGCCCTTTAACCTCCCAAGTGTTTTCTACCTTCTCTTCTCCAGATTATTCACCTCAAACGATTTCAGTTCGTAAATGGTCGATGGATAAAATCACAGAAAATTGTTAAATTTCCTCGTGAAAGTTTTGACCCTAGTGCTTTTTTAGTACCAAGAGACCCGGCTCTCTGCCAGCGGAAACCACTCACACCCCAGGGGGATGAACTCTCTGAGCCCAGGGTTCCGGCTGGAGAGGTGAAGAAAGTGGATGCCCAGAACTCAGCTGGGGAAGAGGATGTGCTCCTGAGCAAGAGCCCATCCTCACTCAGCGCAAATATCATCAGTAGCCCTAAAGGTAATGAGGCCCGGGGGGGGACCTCATGGAGCCCAGACACCACCCCAAGGGAGGCTGCACGTTTTCCTCTGTGTTTCATTCTAGAGCAACAGCTTGGTGAGGTGGAAGGAACTTATCTGGAATCAGACCGATCTAGATTTGAGCTATGTGACTTTTAGCAAGAGATACAGCCTCCTTTAAATCTATTTTCTCATTCATAAAATGGAGATAATACCAAGTTCACAGACTGTGAAGTTTTCCTACGTCAGGAGTGAAGCACTTTACATGATGCCTGACATATGGTGAACATGAATGGTGGCTGTCATCCTGTTCCCTTACTGCAGAGATTGTTAAAGTATGGTCCAGGAACCCCTGCAGAATCCTTGAGACCCTTTCAGAAGTCCTGGGGGATCAGAACTATTTTCATAGAAATACTAAGATAGTTTTTGCCTTTTCACTCTTACCCCTCACAATTGAACAGTGAAGTCAGAACCAGCATGACGTGATGATATCACCAGTGAAATATGTGCTTGTGCATTGTGTTTTTTAGATTCCTCAGTTTTAATTTCTAATATGGTAATAGTAGATCTTACCCACATAAACAAAAGTGCTAGAGGTCCTCAACAATTTTTAAGAATATATAAGGAAGTGGGCTTGGGGTAGGGGTGGCAGGGGGTGGAGCTGTAACCAAAAACTTTAAGACCTACTGCCTGACAGGATTCTTGTGAGAGGTAGAGATAATGGTTTCCAATACCATGCCTAGCAATAGTAAGTGCTTAATAATTGATATTTTTTATCTAATTTTACAAAGAAAAAGAGTATGTATTTGTAAAATTCCTTAGTCTATTAATACTGCTTTAAACTAAATCTGACATATATCACTTTTCTGCTATTTTCTGAGTTCCTATATGGCAATTTACCTTTTCAGGACATTGCTGTCTTTAGGGGCTTTGCAGTAGGGAGATAAGAATGTAACTTCTTGGTTACATAATAGGAACTAAAGAGTAGCCAGTCAAGACTCCCCCGTCTTTACCTTTATGTGTGCATTTGTGAGATTGGCTTTAAAGTTAGCATTTAATGGCTGGTTTAACTTGTGGCATTTGGATGTATGAATCTTTCCTTCTCCCTTTGTCAGGTTCACCTTCTTCATCAAGAAAAAATGGAACCAGCTGTCCCTCCAGCAAAAACAGCAGCCCTAACAGCAGTCCACGGACTTTAGGGAGAAGTAAAGGGAGGCTCCGGCTACCCCAGATCGGCAGCAAAAATAAACTGTCAAGTAGTAAGGAGAATTTGGATGTAAACAAAGAGAATGGGGCTGGGCAAGTTTGTGAGCTGGCTGATGCCTTGAGCCGAGGGCACATGCTGGGAGGCAGCCAACCTGAGCTAGTCACCCCTCAGGACCACGAAGTAGCTTTGGCCAACGGGTTTCTTTATGAACATGAGGCATGTGGCAATGGTTACAGCAATGGTCAGCTTGAAAACCACAGTGAAGAAGATAGCACTGATGACCAAAGAGAAGATACTCATGTTAAGCCTATTTATAATCTATATGCAATTTCGGTAAGTTGTTTGTTGTATTTGATCTGCATTTTTCAGTGGTTTGTTCATTCATTTTCATTCTTTCATTCATCATTTTTTTCAGGGCCAGCCTGGTGATAGACAAAGTTAGCAACAGATATCTGGGCTTTCTGGATAGAATCCAAGATGCTCACAGAGAATTGCAGGAGATAGTCATGTAATCATTATAACTGAAATCACATGTTCAAGTTATTCACAATTGTGTGATCCTATGGAAAAATGTTTAGAGTTGGAGCTTTTGAATTTTAAATTTTGCTTTTTGTTTTGTTTTTGGGTAAAGGTTAAATGGTTCCAAAATATTCCTTCCCCATTACTGTCACTCTATAGAACAGAGGTTCTCAAAATATTTCAATGTGCCTCCCCCCCCCCCCCCCCAAAAAAAATAATATTCCTTCTTAACCACCTAAGTAATAAGTGTTTTCTTGATCGGATCCTAGTATTGTGCTCTGGCCAGAGTACTATTGACTACTAACATACCTCCACTTTCTTCTCTCTCACAGTGCCATTCAGGAATTCTGGGCGGGGGCCATTATGTCACTTATGCCAAAAACCCAAACAGCAAGTGGTACTGTTACAATGACAGCAGCTGTAAGGTAAATATCCCTTATCTTTGAATAAAAGAAACAGAAATGTCAACAGAGTTGGGAGACATTTATTGAAATAATGGACTTTCTCCTAAATAGGAATAGATATTTCTCTTAGAATCAGTATATAGATGCCTTTAGTTTTAAAGGAACAAAAATGATACGCAGAATAGGAAATGAAAACATGAGTAGTAAGGGAGGGAAAGTACTGGTTGATGAGAAAAAGTTCTTTTCAGCTGTTAGAAAATGTTTGAAGAGGGGGGTTTGTTTTTGCTTTTGTTTTTTTGTCATTCGTTTGACTTATCTGTGGTCAGAATATTTTCCCTAAAACAGACACTGAAAATAATGGAGCTTATTTTATGGGCAGGTGTGAGACAGCCAAAATATTAAGCCGATTGGAAGCAGATAGTTTTAGTAATTAAAGAAGATTAGTCCTCTCTGCCCTGGCAAGGACTAAGAGCCAGCAGAGTGATGGCTTTTTTATTAAAGGCTTTTCTTGCCTCTTTAGGAACTTCACCCTGATGAAATTGATACCGACTCTGCCTACATTCTTTTCTATGAGCAGCAGGGGATAGACTATGCACAATTTCTGCCAAAGATCGATGGCAAAAAGATGGCAGACACAAGCAGCATGGACGAAGACTTTGAGTCCGATTACAAAAAGTACTGTGTGTTACAGTGAAGCTACCACTCTGGCTGCTAGACAGGCTGGTGGTGAGGGAGATGACTCCCTGTAGCTGACATTTGGCAAAAGCGTCACTGAAAGGCAAGCTAAATGTAGTTATTTTATCCTGTGACCCTGAAGCACAAAATAAAAATCCTAATTAAAATAGCAGTTAACATAATAGTAGTAATAATTTTGTTTGGAAGTGTCTCACACAAGCTCTCTGGTAGAGAACTTTCAGGCAGAGCCCACCATTAGCCTGTAAACAAAAGGGTTTGGCACCAGCCACCTGGGACCAAATAAGAACTAAATTGTGCTTGTCCAGATATGAACAAATACGTAGTGAGTATAGAGTTTACCAGTAATCATAACAAAATACTAAGAATTTCCTTGGAGTCAAAATAAAACAAAAAACTTGTAGTGTTGTCTGGGGACGACATGATATGCTACCTCCTTTTTCCTGAAGTTTTATTCCATTATATTGATGAGACAGAGAAAGCAAGATCATGATGATGTGCAAAGGATTCTTATGGCATGGACACAGATTTTTCAATTTATTTTTTAAACTTTGTTCCCACTCTTTCTATGTCCTTCTTGCTTTTTGTTTTTGTTGTGTTTGTGATTAATACACGGCCAGTCATGGTGGCAGAGCCATATATAGTGGTCAGTCTGAAAGGGAGGCTCTCTTAAGAGCTGTGTGCCTTCTACCCAGGGCCTTGGTTGGGAGACCCTATAGAGAAAAAAAAAGCATACTGGGAAATCCAGCTAAAATGATCCTCCAGATGGAGGCATCATACTTTGGAGGATACTTCAAGTGTCCTCAAAAATGTATTCTACCCCCCACTGCTGAGTGTGGTTAGGGTAGTTGCCAATATTTGCACCATCTTCACATGCACATGTTGCACAAAGAGCTTCTGAGAAGGAAAGTGGCATCAGAGCTAGATGGTGTTCCACAATTAGTGGTTGTTCTTTTTCTTTGTTTCTTTGTTTTGCACTTTAAAAAAGGAGAGAATACATACAGATGTGAACTTCTCAAACTTGTTCATATTTGATGGCTGTAAGGGCTATAAATTAACTTGAATTGGGGTATTTTCCCCCAGCATATTAAATTTAAAAACAAAACACATCCCAAACATTGATAGTATATAAGTATTTTTAATGAAATTGGTGGTTTTAGGAGTAAACTTTTGTTTGCAAGTCCATTTATTTTTTATTCTGGTATTTGTCTTCTTTTTATAATTTCACAGTAGTGGTCATCAAAAGTTATGTTTCTTTGCTCACTTTATTTTTTCCTCTGATAATTCAAGACTGGAACAAAAATATAGATATTATTTATTTCAGGCAGCATTTTTTTTCTTGTATTGTTTTTAAATATATATTCAAAGTAAATATTCACTTTTTTTTTCAGTCTTTTTTTATTCATCTGGACCCTGGAAGCATTCAGATCATATTACCCTTCCTTCCTCATAGATAGTAGGCACCAATGTAATTAAGCATACATGTTCTGATATCCAAGGCCAGTTACTATCCAGTTCTTCTGAGAGCATTTAAAAAGTTGAAAGCCTATTCAGAAGAAAATTATAATTGCAAGTAGGAAGGAGTGGCCTAAATGGTATAATGTGATGAAGTCAGACAAAATGCAGACTTTATAGTTTTGTGATTTTCAGTATATAAAGTCTATTCCTCCCTGGACAAGTCCCATGAAAAAGTGAAAGATTTTAAATAATTTCCTTACAGATGTTTTATTTAAGCAGGTAGCACAATCTACTAATGTTGTTTGATCTGTGTTTGTTATATTGGTTGTAATTATTTTTTTTAATTCATGACTAGCAGAAAATTTATTAAATTAACTATTAACTACATTCACCATGTAAATTACTGTATAAAACTTGTTGACAATGCACTGACTTTAGAAAGATGTTAATGTACATAAATAGAGTGTAAATAAAATAGTGTTGATGTACTGAAATATGAACTGTATAAAAAAGTATTGGTAATTGTATATGGAGTATACCTGTTTATCTGTAACTATTATCCAAACAAATTAAATACTGTGGATGCATCTATGTGCTATTTTTCCTCTATACACGTAAACACACACGCACACAAAGTCAAATTCTTCAGCCTTTCTCTCTGTGACCTTGTTTTAATTCTCCTACTTGAATAATACCTACCTGGCTTATAGAGTGGCTGCTTCATCTCTGAGAGAGTGGAAACTGTGGAAGGTAGAACAAAATACCCGGACTGACCAGGTGAATTGATTTGAACTTGGCTGATATACCTGTTAGGGAATTATTTGGAAGGCATTGAAGGGGATGAGGAAGAAAGATAGAGAACAGGTGCTAAACTGAGAATTGATAAAGGAGGTCTTATAACATTTTTCATGCCGATTAGGAGATGAGGTGAAGAAGAGGAAGACCTTTTATTTGTATAATGCCTTGAAATTATCCTGAGTCGAAGATTTAGAGATGTGGATCCTTCATCCTCAACCCACTTGTTTATCTTTAAAATTAGAATACCTACCTCTCCGGCTTTTATATTAAGTAAACAAAGTATATAAATGCCCATCCTAGTTTCTTGGTATGTGCTCAATGAATGTGCAATCCTACCCCCATGAGATTCAATCCTACTTTGAAAGAGGTTTTTTTATTTCCTTGCTATACTGACACTAAAAGAATTTAATAGCTCTTTGCTCACATTCTTCAAAAACAGGAGTGCACATTAAAAATGTATAGAACAGAACGTTGAATTGGCAGCAACTATAGCTTGTTTAAGGAAACGAACAAACAGAAAAAGGATCCAAAAAGTCATCGGAAATGAAGCGGAGCTCCTAAAGTGCCAGTCTGTCTCTCTGGCTTTTAAAAGGCAGAATGGTCCTTGAAAAGGACCAGCTTATGGAGTTGAGTAAGCATTTTGTTTCTCATTTCTGAATGGCCCTGTAAATTGAGAGAAGTCTTCAGTTTCCTAGTCTGTGTGGCTGAGGGTGGCAGTTCTACATGGAATCTCTCTACCACTTGGTGGCATTGCTCACTGTGGATTCCTTAATGGCAAATACCATTGAATTGGAGTGAGTAGGTGAATTGCCACATTTCCCCCAACTATTTTAAAGGTGGAATATAGAATTTTACTAGGCCAGAGCCAAAATATGTAGCTTAGAGAACAGAGATCCCAGTTTTTCTTGCTGATATACCAGCAGATTCCTTAGTATTGAAATCACAAAGACAGAAATGCACAAACCTCTATGATCAGAGACCCATACGAGACAGAACAATAAAAAAGAAGCTGCCTCTAGAGTCACCAAACTTCCTGAACAGTGGGAAGCAAGATAATAAGTGTGTAAGAGTTGCAAACTAAGAGGCCTATAGGGACCAGGTTGGGAACAGAGTGTAAGAGAGGCAGGTCCAGCCATGGATGAGAATGAGGAGCAGTGGGGGCTATGGCGAGTTCTAGAGCACACATCCATCTAAAGGCTGCATTTAATTGTTGCCGTATAGGAAAGTGGGCCCCAGTATTTCCTATTTTTTTCTTCCCAAAGAGAAGCCAGATCCAGATATTAATACAAAATATCTAATTTAGAAATGTTGGCAATTGATTTTTTTTTTTTAAGGTTAAACATTGTACTGTCCAAATAAAACCTACCTGCAGGCCAGATACAAACCACCAGTTTATACCTGCTGTTAAGTAGAAAGGTCATAGACTTTGAATCCATTCAGTCAGAGGTCACATTCTAGCTCTGCTGTTACAACAGCTATAACCTAAAACAAGTTCCTTAGACTCAGATTTCTGATGCCCAATGAGAATACCACTTTACTTCAAAAGGTTATAAGGAATAGATAATATATGTAAATAGCCACAGTGCCTGACAGCTATTAGGTACTCAATAGTATTCCTTCCTCATTTAGGGAAACAGAACACAGATATAACAATACTGTTATGATCAAGTCCATTACCAGTCCAGAGGCATACAGATAGAAACATGTGAGCATGTTATAGATACAAAGCTTTGTGCTTGGTTCCTGACCTGCTAGTTCATCAGCATCACTGAAATCAGCTAGGAGGTTGCTAAGTGTGCTGATTCCAGGGTCCTAGCTATGATTGTCATATACTTGTGTTCTGTGCCTATCTACCCCTAGATTTATGAGATTATTTTCCCATGCAGTCCAAGAATCTGCATTTTAATAAGGTCCTCAGAAGAGATTATTTGGCAGTAAGTTTGCGTTTAAGGAAACCACTGCTCCAGGGAATGGATCATTATTTCTAGTCTAATTAGGAAAGGGTGATATGCATATGCACACATGTAAGGAGGAGTGAAGTAATTAACCAAAGCTCCCTAAACATAACTGTCTCTGATGAAGTGCTGACTGAAGACATTAGTAGGCTGTTGACAAAGTACTTAGGGAAAAGCAAATTGTAAAGGGAAGTGAGCTGCACATGAAGTAAGGTCAGAATTTCTTTGTCAGAAGCATGTAGAATAGGCCAGCAGTCTAGACAGGCAAAGGAGCAGAGGTGGTACATTGTGGAGGCTGTGCAGGCCTGTTTGTGCTGAGTTAAAGGTGGACAAGGAGCATAGTAGAAGATAGCAAGCAGGCAGAAACCATGTTGTGAAGGGCTTTGAAGGTCAGACCAGTTATAATAAAAATGTTTTATATTGCCAATTATTTTGGTATGTTTGCAGACATTTTTATATGGTTTATTTAAGTACACACAGATCTATTTGACACCATCTTGTTATAAACAAAATTTGGTTTGCTGTAATTTAACTCTTTTTTTATACACAATCCACTTTTGCTAAAAATTTCTCTTGGTAATAAACATTGGATCTTAGCACAAGCCCAAGAGGAACACAGATGCATAATAGTTTTAATATTAGTGCCCCAAGAAAATCAAAGTAAGTGGAGGGAAAAAAAAAAAAGGAATCAGGCAGGCGGTGGTAGAAAGACTAGAAGGGCTTTGGAAAGGGAGGAAGCATGCTGGAGAGAGCCCAGTCGTAGCTGAGTGTGGCCTAGAGAACAGAAGAGGCGAGCCCAGAAAGGAGAGTGGGCTGGTGGAGGTGACCCAGGCCGTTGGGAGCCACTGGGAGTGGGCTTCTTCAATTCTCCACAGCAGGATCCTCTGTTGCTGATGGCTAAACCCTAGTGTTTACTGGGCTTATAGACTGGGCAGGAAGAACGGAACTTCCACATTGGGGATAAGCAGGAAGTCTCCTAGAATGGATCAGGGGATGCCTATGGTCATTAGAGGCTGCTGTAGCTCCAAATTCAAGGCAGTCATGAACACCACAGAAAGCAGTGGACTAGAAATCGAGTCTGCAGTGTTTGCTCTACTCCTTGAGCAGGTCACTTATTTCTTTGTGAATAATTAAAGGGTTGCATTAGTTCAGCTGTTGTTTTGAAACAACACTGGGACTAGATCCTTTCTTCCAACTACATTTCATCTGAAGGACGGATACCTAAAGCAGATGGAGTTGCTCAGGTTGAAATAAAGGTGCAGGGTGGGGTGCTGCTTGAGCAACCTGTGAGGGCTCTGTATCAAATGTCCACTGTGACACCTTTGACCTCTTAAGCCTTCAGAAAGCTGATAATGTATTGCTGCCAAAGCGCCGAGGAGCTCCCATAGAATTGTTCCTAGCAAAAGGAGAGATTCTTATTTGGTCTGCTGGAAACACAACGGCAGCAGGGTGAACATTTCTGAAGCCATTTTGCTACTCAGTACATCTGGGCAGGGAGGAAAAGCCAGCCAATGAGAGTGAACCTCCCTTCAGAGACCACAGGTAGGTAGTACTTGGAGCACCTGCAAGTGGACATTTCTAGGGAGCCAGCCTCAGGTCCTGCGGCCTTTCGTTGTGCCAGCTGGAGAAAGTTACTGCTGCCACTCCTTGTTTGCAGAGCTCCCTGCTGCCCACAGCTGTAAATAAACATCCTTTCACTTTGGGAGGGATGGGAAACTGAGAAGCAGTTTATCACTCATACATCAAACATTCTTTTAGTACTGTCTTTTATTCAATAAGAATCTCTGAACCAGAAGAAAGAATCAGATGTCATTTACTACCTATTTCTAGAAACCACGGTTCATGGGCCCAGGCAAGAAGAGAGATCTGTTTCACAAGGGCTGCTGGTTTCATGGGAGTTGGTAGTTAAGAAAGACCTTTTGGAGGTGATAAGCATGTTGTAGAAAATTTTTATGAGTTTATATGAGCCAGACAGAAGATATGCCTGGAAGCAAGACCAACAGACTGAGAAAAAAGCTTCATAAATGACAGTTTGCAGTTTCTTTTATATATTTGGAATTAAGGAGGGAATGTAAAGATTACATGAAGGTGGAAAAAAGCAAGGCAAAGATTGGATTACAAGATAATAAGATTATATGCCTTCTTGAGGGTGGTTATGTTTTCAGGGGTCTGAGAAATAGGTACTTCAAAGATGTTTTACCTAGATACACAAAAACAACAGACAGGGCTTGCTTAAGGCAAAGATAAACCTTTTACTAAAGGAGTTACAGGCCTGGAGTATGACTACCCACCATAACCCGACCAGTCAGGAATTTATGATCAGATCACCCTGTGAAGTTACTTTCAGTTAGATTAATTATAGCACCCTTTTTTCATCCACAGTACTTACTATGTGGCATGTAGCCCTGCATTGCAGCCAGAAGTGAAGGAGGCACTTGGACGTTGAGTGGATATCTGCTATTGCTGTGCATGTTTCATCCATTATGTAATGCTCGCCACAGCATGATCATCTTTTTTATAGGTGAAGAAACTGAGACTCAGTAAGATAAGTCTCTTGCCCAAAGTTCAAACCCAGGTTAATCTGGTTGCATCCTACTTCTCTGTGAACTGGAGTCTGTAATCTACAATTTAGCAACTCCTGGCAAGACAATCTGTCAGTGAGCCTCCGGGACCTTTGACAAAGAATGAGAGTGAGTCATAATGACCTTGACTATAGTGTTATGATGAGCACTGATTGGGAAGGTGAATGGTGAAGCTCTTTTACAACTGACAACTTATACAAATACAAAGTATTGTTATATAAGGAGAGGAGGTGGGTGTCCTGAAAGCAGCCTCCTTGCCCTCTTCCTGGAGATGAAAAACTCTTGGGAGCAAAATAGCCATGCAGTGACTCTTGACGGAGAGTGACATCCTAGGTTTGTTCTTTTTACTTCTGGTGGCCCAGGGACCTTAGGAACTGGACAGAGGGAAGGAGGCAGGGGCATGTAGAAGGGGAAGTGAGACTAGGGAGGGAGAAAAGAACTCTGGGTCAGGTGAAGGCCTCTAGCTCCAAGTTGTACTTTGAAGTGTCTGATAGTATCTTATAGGGTTTTAAAAGGGATGTGATAGGTCCAGAGGCTGGATGGGAAAGACAAGCACTGATAAGCTGTTCTTGGTAAGGCAACCACCAGTCACGGCGGCTATGAGATTCTCGTGCTGCTCCCTGGCCCCCTGCCAGACTGGGCTACCTGATGGTGCTTAACCCACTGAGGACAATGCCTCCTCCCTTAAGCTGAGGCCTTTTCCTTCCTGGCCTTTCCTGGGAAAGAAGGGACAACAATTGAGCCTGACCGTTTATACCCAGGTGTTTGCACCCACAAGCCTGGGCTGTAAACCAAATACCACATGTCCATCCGGCCACCACAACAGGCCCATTACAGCAGACAGACTCCTCAGCTGCCGTCCATTCATTCCTGGCTGTGCTGAGTTCCAAAGAGGCAGCCCATTGTCTTTTCTCTAGGGTTTATGAACTCAACTTTGGTCTTCTCATCTCTCCTCATTGATGATAATGGAAATTCTAGGCCTCAATCCAAAACTGATATGTGTCAAAAAAGAGAAAGGGAA
>NW_006443570.1:13919761-13926578 GCF_000325575.1 Pteropus alecto
TGCCTGATTTGGATTCTGGGGAAATAACCAGGATACATTTGGAGGGAAACCTAAACTCCATAACTGATTTGTAAAGAAATGCTGAAGTCAAGGGCCTGCTCCACTGCCCAGGTAATGCCCTGGAGGTGGTAGCAGTGACACTACACCTGTTTGCATTGATAATTCGTTTGAGAAAACTCTTTCCTCATCTAGAACACAGGCCAACTTCACCCCAGTCCCTGAACTTGAACCATCACCAAATTCTACACAGCAGCATCTCATGAATCAGCTTCTGTGCTGTCTGTGCTTGTCTGGCCACAGCAGCCTCAGGCTCAATGAAAGGTCACTCACTGTGATGACACAGGTTTCATTGGATCTTACTTTTACCTCCCCACAAAGTCCCACCCTCCCTCTACATATCGATGACAGCCTCCCGAAGATATCTTCACCCCATCACCAAATTCTACACAGCAGCATCTCATGAATCAGCTTCTGTGCTGTCTGTGCTTGTCTGGCCACAGCAGCCTCAGGCTCAATGAAAGGTCACTCACTGTGATGACACAGGTTTCATTGGATCTTACTTTTACCTCCCCACAAAGTCCCACCCTCCCTCTACATATCGATGACAGCCTCCCGAAGATATCTCAAATGTGTCTTAAATTAGTCCTTTCAGCTGCCAGGTGGTGGACTACTCAGTTTTCTGGGTACCCCTCGTGCAAATCACCACTGCCTCCCGCAGGCATCCCCTCACAGACCAGGCGCCTGGGTGGGAGTTGCTCACCAGTCTCTCATACCCCACCAGGGTGTTTTCCAAAGGAGAGCTGCTTGCTCCCTGCAAGCAGTGCCAAGTAAGTGGGTGAAATCGCTCTGTTTTCAAGTGCCCCTGCCATTTCCCTTCCTGTCCCAATGTAATCCCAGAGGCCGACTAATAGATGCCACACCGAACTCCAAGTCCCTCCTCCCCTATGACTCGGAAGCTTAACTGGGGCCCAATGTGTCACATCCAACCCCTTTCCCTTAAGAGAATTGTCTCCCAGGAGGCCCCTCAGGCAGTAGGCCCAGGCAAGTCTGCCCTACTATGCTCCAAGCACCTCCTAATACGGCTCAACCCCATGGCTAGACATGAAGCCACAACTTAAACTAGAGTGAAATCCCAGTTTGACCTGCAGCTTCATGGAGATCGTGGCCAGGCCAGGCCCAAGGAATGGGAAGCCAAGTCCCCAAAGAGCACACATGATGCTGGGAGACAGCGGAAGCCAAGGATTAAGCACCTTGTATGCCCAGGCCCCACATGTGGAAACAGCTGTTTAAACTGTAACAAAGCCAGGTTGATTGTGTCAGTTACTGACAGCATAAATAGAGTCTGGGATACCAGGCTTTTCTCTCAGGATTGCCCGATGAGCAAGACAAATATTTAGTTCCAGCCCTGGAATAATGCCTGCTAATTTTTTCCTTTTATTCTTCCTGCAAACATTTGCTTCCAGCTCCCCTCTGGGGGAGCGGCCAGCCCTGCCTGGCACTTCCATATTCTTGATGACTTAAGAGGTGAGCCTACAGTCTTCCCTTGGAAGGTCTTGGAGGAGGAGGAGGAAGGGAGCAGAGATTGAGGAAGGCTTCATAAAGGAGCCACTTTTAAGCTGGGTTTTAGATGGTAGACCTCGTGAGAAGAACCACAAAGCCAGTAAGGACAAGGCGGAGCATTCCAGGTCTAGGGCACAGCATATGTCCCCAGAATCTCCAGCTGGCTTAGAGGTTTTCACAGCCACACTCCCCTATAAGTGTGGATTCTTTGAAACACTTCCAGGCCAGTAGCACTCAGGTCGAGAGAAGCAGCAAGGACTGCATGGTTTGTGGACCTGGCAAGGAGCAAGTTCCTTTACCTCTCTAAGCCTGTTTCCTTCAGAAAAATGGCAGAGCATGCTGATGATCAGAAGGTGGGCTTGAGTATCGCACTGGGTCCAAATCCTACTACTGCTGTATTACTTGCTAGCCATGAGTCCCGGGTATTTTATTTCCTCATTGAAAATGGAGATACCCAGCTCAGAAGCTTGTTCTAAGGATTGAGATATTAAGCATGTCAAATAGTCTTACCTGAGTAAATATTAGCTGCTATTATTACACTCTCATTTGTGTAGAATCAGGACTAGCAATGCCTGCCCCAGGGTTCTTCCAATCCAGTACTGATTGAGAGCCTGCTACGTGCTTTCTGCTGTCTGGGCACTGATGTGTCTCAGTCCTGTAGATTGGCGTCCCCTGGGAAGCTGACGGAGGCTGGTGTGCAGGATGTCTATTAAGGAGTGCCTCTAGGACCAACACCTGTGGAACAGAGTGGAAGGAAGCAGGAAAAGAGGAGAAGTGGAAATGCCACGCAGGCCCATTGGTAACCTCACTTGGCCCTGCAGAGAGCTCTGAAGCTGGAATGGTCCTTTGGAGTCACCCCAAACTGGGCTAACCCTCTATACCTCTACATGGATCGGTCATTGGCTGGGGCCTCCTCAGGAAGGAGTAGGACCTTAAATGAAAAGGCTTCCTCTCCTAGGAGAAGCCAACAGCTGAAGGCGTCTGTACTCTGGCAGCACTCATGGCTGGGACAAGCCGTTCCTTGAAGAGGACTCTGAGCTCAGCATCACAGTGTCCACCTCAAGCAGCAAACAAAACATGAAAACCCCTGCTGTCCTGAGGAGGCTGTCGCACTGAGAGCTTAGATTCTAAAGGTTGCTGTCAGGATTATGTGAGCTAACCCGTGTAAAGTACCTTACAAAGGGTCTGGCATGACAGAGTAGGTGTGCAAACAGTGATAACGGTAGTAAAACACATCATGGAGATTATGCGGTGAAAGGAACTGGAAGAGGAGCGTCTAATTTGGACAGAATACTCAGCCGCCTGCTGGGGTCTGAATCCTGCTCTTCCTGCACTACAAGCTGTGATGTAGACAGGCACTCCGCCCCTGAGCGGGGGGCCTGCACCTCTTAAGTCTCATCTCAGTCTGTAAATAAAACCCTGGCACCAGGAGCTTTCTCATTCCACCTGGGGGTTGGCAGCCAGGCGCTGTCTTGAGGGTTCCCTTCCGCAAGAGGGGGCTGGGCTGCAGGAAAGGAGTCCTGGCACCTCCAGCTTAGTAAGGCAGGAGTCAGGCCCTGCCGAAGGAGTGGGAATAAGAGATTTCCCTGGCAATGGCCTCTTCCAGGTTGTTGGAAAACTGGGGAGGAAATCCAAAGGCAGAAAGGCCTGCTCCCACACCCTCTCTGAGGCGTGCCCAGCTGCCCTCTGCCACCGGGAATCACCCATTCTGGGAGGGAAAACCCATTGCCCAGTTTACTATCTGTTCCTGGAAGGTGTGGGTGGCCAGCTGGAGTGAGAGGACGATGGTCAAGAGGAGGAACTGGTGGTGGCAGTCTCAGTCTCTTGGCCCTTCTTTTGTTCCCCCTTCTCTCTCAGTCTGTTTCCTTGAGGTAGGTGGATGGGGTAGGGTCGCCAGACATAGTAAACACAAATACAGGACACCCAGTGAAATTTCAATTTCAGATGAACAAATAATGTTTTAGTATAAGTATGTTCCGTGCAATTTGGGGGATATATGTATACTAAAAAAATCGTTTATCTGAAAGTCCAATTTATCTGTAACCCTAACTGGGTGCTGACCATATGCTGGGAGAAGGCTGCAGTAAATCCAGACAGGACAGGTCTACTGGCAGACAGCCAGGGACAGAGCCAGTGGTGGAGCGGCACGTTAGAGGTCACGCGGGTGATCCTGCAGCTCCTAGGGAAGGTGAAGGGCTGGCTGGAGCAAAGTGACATGAGAACCTGGTCCCCCGCCCAAACAATTCCTGCAGCAGCCCCGGACTGACAACAACCCTGACCCTCACCCAACAAGGCAGGGACAGGAGAGCTGCAGAGCAGCCTGGGCCTCAGCCGGCCCCCTCAGCTCCCCCTGTTGCTCTGGGTGACCTTAGGCAACTCTGGGCAAAGGCCAGGCTGGGAGGCCTGCCTCAGTGGACCGCTCAGTGTATGGGAGGACAGGGTGGGATGCTGGAGAGAATGTCTGAGGAGGGGTGGGCCCCATGAGGGATCTTGCAGTTTCTTCTTTGCACAGGGGGACTGCCACCCCACCATGTATCTGCTGCTTACCACAGAGATGAGCCAGTGTATCACTCCTCGGGATTCCAACCTCCACCCAGTGTTCCCTCCTCTCATTCCTGGAAGCGGCCAGTTTCTCCCCACCTGTAGGTCCTACCCATCCTTCAGTGCTCTTGCTGTTAGCTATGATCACCACCAATTATTGAGTACATCCCCTTGGCCAGGCATCTTGTTTCATCTTTACAACAACCCTATGAGGTAAATGTCATCACCGTCCCCATTTTACAGATGTGGAACTGAAGCTCAGGTGAATTAAATTACCAAAGGTACATCACTAGCTAGTCAGCAGTGGACGGGGACTCAAACCCAGGTCTGGGTGGCTCTGGGGCTCATGCTCCAGGTGTGTCTGGGGCCCTCTCATCGCCTGGTACTGCTGTGCTCCATGTCTGCCCTTTGGTCGGGAGTCTTGGAGGAAGGGCACAGACTGGGTTTTTTCTCCCTGAATCCTCAGGCACAGAGGAAACAGTAGTGTGTGTTGCTGAAAGACCAAATATTTTCCAAAATGTCCCCAGATTTCTTCCCTGTCTCCTGTCCCTCTCCCTGTCCCAGGCCTTGTAGCAGCCTGGGACAGGGAAAGGGACAGGGGACAGAGAACTTGGACTAAGCCTTCCACGTGTCCAGTTTCAGCTGGGGTTAGAGCTCAGAGGAAGGAACTGGCTTGTGACTCTGTCTGTCCTGTAGCTCTCCTTCAAAGGAAACCCCTCCCCAGGTGCCTGGGCCCCGGGACAAGTCCTTGGACTCTAGAGGAGATAATGCCTTTGTCCTTACTGAGATAAACAAACAGAACTGGCCGAAGTGTGTCATGCAAGGTGCAGGAGCAGCGCCCCACCCGTGGAGATAGGCCTGGCCTTCCTCCCAAGGGCACCAGCAGGAGCCTGGGGACAGCCAGACACAGTTAGATGGACGGGCCAAGCTTAGCTCATTTTGCAGGCAGATAAACTAAGGCCCAGAGCAGTGAAGCCATGCCTCCATGCATGCAGGGCCACCTTGCATCTGCCCACCCATAACCCACACATAAGCACAGAGCCTCAGGATCACACCACACAAGGGCACCAGTCACAATACAGTCTCTGTACCGGTGCCTGCTGGAGTTTTGTGACACAGCAGCCTTTACAGGTACATGTGTGCACGTGCACGTACCACCACCACCACCCATCAGGACTCTAGGCCTCTATAGACTCTTATACACTCCCCTGCCGCCGCCCTTCCCCTGCCCCCGCACTGTCAGATCAGAGCCACAGGAAGCAGGGCCAGCAAGTGTGCAAACCGAGAGCCAAGATGGGGAAGTTTATTTTCCAAGAATCATTTAAACACACGAGGAGTATTTTTAGCCCCTGGCTCCCACCCGGATGCTGAATCTAAACAGGGGGCCAAAGAGACGGCCTGTCGGGGACAAGGAGCAGCCAGCAGGGACAGGGTGGGACAGGGTGCTAAAGACCCCACCCTGCCCCTGGTCCAGAGGTCAGTCTTCCTCAGATGACCATAAAGGAGAAAGCTTTCCGAGGAGGTGCAGAGAAACGACCCCAGGTTCTGGCATGTCTCCTAACCCCTCTCTGTACCTCAGCGTCCTCGTCCACGCAAAGGGAGAAATAATACCACCCTCATAGGACTATAGTGAGGCCCATGCCCAGCACACAACGGGCATTCCAGAAACATACATGACGGTCTGTGCTGGGAGCCGGAGACCTCAGAGCAGTCAGGTGGGAGCCACTACTATCAGCCATCAGCCTTCCCCAGGGCTGGCCTGCTGCAGCCAAGTGCGTGTGTACACGTCGCACGTCCAATGCACTGACCCAAGGGGCGCCAGAAGTGAATAGAAGTAGGGCTGAGGGGTGAGCTGGCCCCTCTTTCTGAACAAGGGAGCCACTGGTAGCTCCCTATCATGTCTGTGTGTCAAGAGACAGGCCAGGCTGGGCACAAAGAACTTAAAGTGCCTTCTCTGAGGGGGTCTGTTGAAGGTGGCGGGATGGCATAGAGGGGATGAATTTACTCAGAAGAGGAGGCTCTCAAGAACACACACATAGCAAGCAAGGGGGATTGCCTATCAGTCTCAGGGTGTGGGGGCCAGTTCCAGCGGGTTGGCTGCCCACTCCTGGGGTGACTGGCCAGGAGTGACCTTGCTACCAGTTGTGTGCTGACAGCACCTGCTCCAGCCTCCAGGTGCAGGGAGGGCTGGTGGAATGCAGGAAGGAGGCTTGGGCCCCACCCCCCAGCCCTGGACAAGCTGTGCCCACGCTGGCCCCCAGTGGCCAGCTTTATTATCGTGGGGTCAGGGGGATAGGGGAGGGTCCTGTGCCTTCCGCCTGGGGTTGGAGAGGCCAAGCTCCCCTAGGCTCTTGTAAAGAACTTCCTGGTTCTGCTGCCATGTTATTTACTGAATGCTGCCTTGAGGGCAGGAACTGGGATGGGGGTAGGGGTGCAGTTGGGGAAGGGGAGGGACAGTTCAGACTTCAGAGAACACTGAGCCTGGGGTGGGGGGGCCGCAACTTAGATCTTAGATTCCCTGCAGTTTGGGTGGGAACCAAAGAGAACAGGTTTGGTGTCCACACACCCCCTGCTGACAAAGGCTGCCTGCTGTTGCTATGGTGACGGCAATACCAATCTCCTCCCCTCCCCACCACCCACAGCTGTGTGGTCACCAGTGAAGGGAGTGGGGTGCTTATTCCTGGTCACGAAGGGGAAAAGGGAGGGAGAAGCCCTT
>NW_006443570.1:13926620-13967397 GCF_000325575.1 Pteropus alecto
GCGGAAGAAGGCTTACTGGTCACCTTCTCCAGCCAGCTCCCTTCCAGAGACCACAGCAAGCCAAGGCTTCTAACGCCGGACAATGGGATCCCTGTGTGCTGCCCAGCCCACCGTCTCTCTGTGGGGAGACTCACCACCTCCAACACTGGAGCCAATTAGAGAGGTGGTCCCCACACTCCTGGCCCTGGCCCTTGGGGGCTCCTCTTCACCTAGCAAGACCAGTTCTTGTCCCCTTCCCTGCTTCTCAATGCTCATGTTCCTCCAAAGTCCAGCCTTGCCTTGGGTGATGAGCTCTGAGAGCCTGAGGCCCCTCATTCCCTGGGCCTTGCCTGGCTTGGGACCCACCAGTGGGGCCCTTATTGCCTTCTCCCTTGGTTTTCCAACCCTCTACTTCTCACCCACTCCCTCCTAGTCTCATACTAGAAGGAAAAATCATTAGACACATTCGAGGGGCTGGGAGGGAGTGGTAGGGGTGGGAGGGACCTGGGCTGACAACTCCCAAGTGTAAGGGTCAGAGCCCCTTGGATTCACCTGTGACTCTTCTTCCTCTCACATTCCATTTCTGACCCATCAGTTCCTGGACCACTGCAGCAGCCCCCTAACTGCTCCCCCTGCCCCTCACCCTGCAGCCCTGCTCCACAGCACAAAGACCCACTGGTAGCTCCCAGGCCCTCACGCCCCTCCTGGCTGAGTTCTTCCCTGCCCACCTTCCCCTCCTGACTGAGCTTTCTCCACAGCACTTACTGCCATACATCCTCCATAGCACTTCTGTTATATTGAACAATGTGTCTGTTTTACTTACGGTGTCTTCCCACTAGACTGCAAACTCCAGGAGGGCAGGCGTTTTTGTCTGTCTCATTCCTGTTATATCCCCAGCGGCTAGAAGACAGACACTCAAGAAATATTTCAGTACCTAAATGAACCCTCTGTCACCCACCTCGCCTAAGCTATACCCACATATAACCTGCACTATCCACCCCTAGTACAGGGGAGGGAGCGCTGGCCGGGGTCTCAGGCGGTTCTGCTATAGTCTGGCCTCCACCCAGCCTCTCTCCTGTCGCTGTGCTGGAGCTCCGAAGTGCCCTCTGCATCTCTCCAAGTGGGATGTAGACAGGGAATTCACAAGGGTGGGGGCAGGTGCCTCGTGGTCTCTGTTCAGAAGAAATCTCCAGGCCTGGAGGCTCCTACCCTAGAACAGGAGTAGGCTGAGGGGAACAGGGCAGGGGGAGTGGTAAGAACTAAAAACAGACCTGAGAAAAGTTTCTCTAAAAATATATACATATTTTAATCATCGAAGTCCAACCTGGGAAGCCTGAAGAAGGGAGGCCCTAACCCTCTAAGGGCTGAGGAGAGAGGTCAAGTGTCCAGAAGTAAGCCATCACCGGAGGAAGCCAGCCATCAGGCAGGTGAGTGTGGGGGCCAGCAGGGCGGGCAGCGGCAGAGACAGCAGGCGTCCTGGGGCCTGGGACCTGAACACCTGGCGCTGGCCCAGTCGCTGCAGGGGCCTGATGTTGTCTGTCATTTTCAGTTCCTGTCCGTTGTCGTTGTCGTCGTAGTACAGCTTCTCAGAGAATGCAAGGATCTGTGGGGGGGACAGGGCTCAGTGGGTAGGGCAGGTGGGGAGAGCTGCACTCCCGCTGTGTGACCTCAGACCAGTCACCTGGCCTCTCTGAACCCTCATTAGTGAAGGGGCTCAGAATCTCTGCCTCTCAGGTATCTTCGCAGATGGAAAGAATGAGGGATATAAAGTACTGGGATTGGTGGGGCTCAGTTCTCATTAGCTTCCCTTAGCTGAGGGGACCCACAACTCACAGTTTTGAGGGCATACGATTACAGCTACTGTTATCACTGTTCTTATAGAACGATCATGGTCCTCAAACTTGAGCAGGCATTAATGTCACCTGGAGGGCTTGTTGGGCCCCTGGTGTGAGGCCCAAGAATGAGAATGTCTAGCAAGTTTCCAGACGATGGTGACGCCACTGGTTCAGGGACCACCTTTTGAGAACCACTGTCCTGGAACAAATGTACTATGGGGGCAGGGTTTGGGGCCCTTCAGGCTCACTGCTGTATCCTGGAGCCTAATGTGTTATACAGACTAGAGTATCATTTAGCGAATGAATGAACTGTTTTCCTTCTGTGGCTACTCTGACCCTCTCGCAGCTGCTCCTGGCCAGCCTCGCATGCTGGTGCCTCTCCACAGGACACAGGACCCCTGCCCTCAGCTGGCTGACTCTCACCTACTTTTTAGTGTGCAGCCTGGAAGCCTTGCCTCATGCTTCTGCCACAGCCTCCCCTTATCTGTCTCTTACAGGAAGTGTCTGTGGATTCAACCAACAGGCCCTCAGCTCCCTGGGGTGCCCCACCCCTACCCCAGCCCAGGGGACCTCTGGGGGGACCCAGAGGGATGGTTTCTGGGGAACTAGGCAGTGGGAGTCTGGACCCTTGGCTGAGCCCTATGTACCTGTTCCTCCTGGAGCTGAATGGTCTCCTCAAACACAGTCCAGACCACCTTCTCCTCACAGTCCGGTGTGGTGAGTGAGCCCAGGTAGCGGAAGTAGCGCCTCAGTTTCTCCTCCTCGGGAAGCAGGTCTGACAGGCTGATGTTCTTTTTCATCTTGGTGGTCATCTCTGGTGGGGAGAGGATACTGTCAGTTGGAGAGGGAAGAGATCTCTGAGGCTCTGATGCTCCCTCTCGCACCTCCCTCTGAGAACCCAGTCCCCTCTTCGTAGAAAGAACTCTTCCCTCCCTCACCCCCCAGCCCGCTGCTCATGGTCATCCCGACTCACTAGGTCTGGGGACATCAGACAGCGCCTCTACCAGGGGCTGGAAGCCTTCATTCTTGGATCCAGCCTAGAACAGGAGGGAAGGGGACTTGAGACGGGCTTGTGGAGAGGCGGTGGCGACCACCAGTTTATTCTCCTGGTGGGGGGAGGGGTGTGGGGGATAGGGAGGGCAGGAAGTTTCTGGGACTGAGGTCCTGAGAGGTTCTGGGCTCCCCACCTGGGGGTGTACAAGTCACTGAGAAACAGGAGAAGTTGGGGCCTCCCAAGGCTCCTCCTGTCTTGCAGGAATCCCAGGTCTCTGGATCCTAAGAAGCAGCCCCTCCGACCCTGGGGGATGGGAGTCCTACCTCCACCAGGAAGGCCAGCACTGCAATCTCGTCTTCGGAGTCCTGGTCCTCTTTCTTGTTCCTTGACGTCCCCTGCTCTTTCTCATGTACTATGTGCATCTGGTGGTGGGTGAGAGGGATGGAGAGAGGACTTGTGGGAGGCTGGACCACTCTTCTTGGCTAAGGCAGGTACATCCAGAGCCCTCCCAAAGTACCGACCCAGTAGGGGGCCACTCACCTCCATGGCAAAGCGATCCCCATCAATGCTGTGCTCTGAGCCTGCGTCCAGCACCTTAGACCAGTGCAGGTGCAGCTGCTTGGCCCGGTACTGGGAAGCCAGTCCTCCTCCAGCAATTGTGGCCTCGTCCTCCAGCAACACCATCACTGAAGGGCACAGGATGGAGCAGAGTCTTCATACCCGCCCCTGCCAGCCTCTCCCAGCCACTCTTCCCAGCTCCACCTAGGCAAGACCTTCCCTCCTACCTCCCACCCTTCATGGGCCTGGAGGGAGGGGATGGGTCCAGTGGTACGGCCCCAGGCCTTTCCCTGGCCCCTCACTGGCCTCCCTGCCTGCATCTCCCTCTGCACAGCCCCCCGCTGCCCTAAACATGAAATCTCAGTCAATCCCTCCCCTGCTGTAACCCCCTTGGTAGTGACCTGGCATCCTCAGGGGAATGTCCAGACTCCACAGCCCTGGGTGACCTGCACCTGCGCCCTGCCCCGCCGCCCCTGGGCTGGCTTGGCCCCTCCTGGCTTCACTCTCTGTCCTCCATCTACATGGAGCCATGGAGCCATGTGCAGTTCCCTGAATACCCCAAGCTGTTTCACGCTCCGCCTTTGCACATGTTGTTCCTTCATCCTAGAACGTTTCCCCTCCACCCCCGCAACCCCAGACAGGTCTGATGAAAGGATTGAAAATACTGCTGAAGGAAGCCCTTCCTGCTCCCCCTCCCCTCCCCCGGCTGTGCTTTCCAGCTTCTCCTTAGCAGACGTGAACCTAGGCCTGCATGCCCTCCTAGTCCTCAGGGAAATCAGGGGTCCCTGGACTGGGTGCCCATCCCTGCCTGGGTCCTCCATCCTGCCCTCCTGGGACCCACCTGAGTGCCCACTGTTTTTAACTTCCCACTTTCGCTTCTTGTCATAGCCAGAGAAGGAGAAGGGTCCCAGGTTTTGGTCCACCTTTGCCTTGCTGGTGACAATATTGATGGGGGACTGGCGGTCCTTCTGGCAGTCATCACCCCACTGGTCTGGCCCTGAGCAGGGAGAGAGGGCAGACTGAGTCAGAGGCACCTGGCACCAGGGTGTGGCCTCTTCTGTTCCACAGAGGTCAGACTCATGTACCCAGTTCACATGAGACAAGGTCTTGGGTTGGCTGACAGGCTGTGCTGCAGAAGCCTTTCTCCTCAGACACACACACACACACACTCACACACTCACACACTCACATGCAAAGCCAGCAGATCTGGCAGTGATGTGGGACAGGGTGGGAACAGAGTGGCCAGTTGGTGGCTGTGAGCTCTGGGGTAGGGGACAACCTCACGATGCTGGGCTGTGAAGGAAGAAGCACAGTGGCGGGCCGCCTCATAACCTGCGTGATGAAGATCCCAGAAAGTGAACAGGAGAGCACGTGGAAGGTGTCGTGTGGAGTCCCCTGGAAGGCTGCTTATGAAAGACCCCCTGACTCGACACTAAAGCTGAGGCCGAGGTGGGGAAGTAGCCCATAGAGGAGCCTGGCTCCCCACACCCTGGTGACTCCAGCTCTCAGCTGGGCAGGGTCCGGGAGGGGTCAGCACTGTCCAGCCACCAAACACAGCAGAGGCAGGAAGAAAGCAGACCGCAGGGAAATGGGTCCACATTTGAATAAAAAGTGCAAAAGATGACCTCCCAGGTCCACCGGCACTGGAACAGAACTAACTCTCCACTTCAGTATGAGAAAGAGCAAAATGAAATTCTCCATTCGCTGCTGCTGCTGCTGATTTATTTCATAAAGGACTTACCCTCTTGGTGACAGTGATGGGAGATGCCAGAAAATGCTCAGGTCACTTTACATTCCCTGTCCCCGAGCACCAGCGGTGTATGCGTGCATGTCCGTGTGCGTGTCTGTGTGTGTTTGTGTCTGTGTGTGTCTGTATGCATGTGTGTGTATGCATGTGTGTGTCTGTTTCTGTGTGCTTGTGTGTGTCTGTGCTTGTGTTTATGTGTATGTAAGCATGTGTGTGTGTGTTTCTGTGTGCATGTGTGTGTCTGTGTGCTTGTGTTTATGTGTATGTGTCTGTGTTGTCTGTGTGCGTGTCTGTACGTGTGTCTGTATGCATGTGTGTGTCTGTGTCTCTGTGTGCTTGTGTGTGTCTGTGCTTGTGTTTATGTGTATGTGTCTGAGTGTGTATTGAACTGATATGTGACTGAGGGGGCACCATTACCGCTCATCTTTCCCACCCAACTTGGGTCTCCATTTCGACCTGGATGGTCCCCACTGCACAGAAAGGCCTGTTTCCAAGACTCGCTGTACTTACCCAAGCAGGTTTTGGAGATCTTGGCTTGAATCTCGTAGCACCAATGTGACTCTGGAGCAGAGAGAGGAAGGATGTGAGGCCTGTGCATGTGTGTGTCAGTCTGTCTGTGTGCACATACGTGTCTATGAGCACACGTGAACTGTGTGCACACAAGCCGCACTGGATGTGTGTGTGTGTGAACACAGCAGGTCAGAGGCTGGGGATCTCCCTGGAGTCGGAGCCCCCCTTGGATCAGGGTGGAGTGTTCCTGGGGTCTGGGACAGAGGACCTAGGGAAAGGGGACTTAAGAAGGAAATGTAGGGATAGGGGGAGGAGGCAGTAGAAGCAACCAGGCTGCAGGTGTCCCTGACCTGACCTGTGGCTGATCTACTGGTCATCTGCCCTGGGCACTGTTCTGTGGGTAGGGGAGGGCAGGGCAGAACAGCCACCAGCCCTTGAGGGGGCCCCTCTGAGGCCACCCCAAGGCCTGGCCTTGACACTCTCCATTTGTTGCTCATCAGCCTCCCTGTCCCTCCTGCATCCCATACCCCGAACCTGGAAGGGAGGTTCTGGTGAGAGGAGAGGAGGATTAGGGCCCAGCCTCCCCTCCCCTCAACAGAGCCAAATTGAGCCTAGCTGCCTGCCCAGAGTTGATCAGGGGGATGATAGAGAAGATTAGGCTAGTCCCTCCCCAGAACACACCCTCTTGTGTTATTAAGACCCATTCTAGGCTGAACTTTCACAGCCCCACAGCACAGAAAACAGCCAGGCATTTTCCCCTGTCCCACCACCCTACAGCCCTGGTATTTGGGTCCAGACAGACTCAGATTCCAATCCCAGCTTTGCCTCATGGCAGTAGAACCAGCATCTCTGAAAAAAAGCTGTACCACAAACGTATGACACTGATGCAAGATGTCAACAGTAGAGAAACCTGTGGAGGGACAGAGGGGCCACATGGGAGCCCTCTGTGCTTTCTGCTCATTTTTTTCTTTAAACCTAAACCTGCTCTACTTAAAGCCTATTGATTAAAAAAAAAGGAGGATGTGGAATTGTGCCAGCAGAGTGGACAAAGCATTTGAATTCTGGCATTCTGGCTGGGCCACTTAAGAGCTGTGGGTTTAGGAGCAGATCACCTAATCTCTCTAAGCCTCAGTTTTATCATCTGTAAAACAAAACTAAGACTACCCAATTCATCGGGAAAGATTAAATGTGGGAAAGATTAAATGAGAGATGGCAGAAGCGTTCCAGGTAGCCCGGGACTTAGTAAAGTGCCTGATAAAGCCCTTCCCTTGAAACTAAGACTACCCAATTCATCGGGCTGTGGGAAAGATTAAATGAGAGATGGCAGGACAGTTCCAGGTAGCCTGGGACTTAGTAAAGTGCCTGATAAAGCCCTTCCCTTTCCCTTGCCTCCTTCCCTTTGGCCTCTGTCAGTGCACAGATGGCCAAAGCCAAGTTGGAAAGAATTCAGGGATGAGGAAATTCCTAAGAAAAGCATAGCTTCCTACTCAGCCTGAGCTGAGGTCTCTGAGATCATCCCTCTCCCCCCGATCTTACCCTGGCTGCCTTCATCCAACTCCATCTCCTCTGGGTCCCTGGAATGGGGACAAGGTGGGGAGGGAGCCGTGAGAAGGTCAGGTTCTTGGTAGCAGGCGAGAGGAAGAGTTTGAGGCACCTTCTCACTGTGGGACCCTCAGAGCCACCTTGGGTTTTCAAGTTGCCCAGCTCTGGATCAAATCTTCACCTATCCTGCTGGCACAGCCTCTTTCAGAGATGGACAGTCCCTAAGTGTCTTCTCCATGATAGTTCATCCCCTGTCCTCGACAGGGCTTTGCTGCCCCTGGGAGTTGCTGCATCTGGTAACCCCCGAATGGGTCAATTCTTCAAGGGGCAGTGGCCACTTCCCATTCAGGCCCCTCTCTGCAGGTGGAAGGAACTCTGAAGCTGGAGCCTGTTCACCTGGCTTCTAGTCCTAGCTCTGCATCTTGCTTAATCTCTGCAAGAGAATTCACTGACTTTTCTGAGCCCGACACTCTTCCTTAGGCAGAAGGAGCTAGTGTCTGAGAAGACAATGGATGGGAGGTTACCTACACCCGTGAAAACCTCCTTGTTATAATCCTCTTATGTCTTCACCTCTCAGAAGTCCTGAAGACAGATGAGGCCTCCAAGGACAAACTGGTCCCTCCTCTGGACTGGATACCCAAGGTATGCCTCTCCAGTGGAACACTCTCTGAGCTTCGCTAGGGTCCTTCTGGTCCAGGCTGAGCTTTTCTTAGGAATTTGCTTTTTCCTGCCTCTGGCTACAGCTCACAGGTTTGTAATGATAACCTCTGGTCCACTCTTTTAATCATAGAGACTTATGACCTGTTTGGCTGAATGCTCTTGTAACTACCCTCTTCAGGAGGCAGGATCCAGGAAAACACAATGCTGATGAGGCTGAGGCCAAGGGTTAGGTCCATGTGTGTGGGCTGAGCGTAGCAAGTTGGCTTTCAGGCTCAAAGTGTCAGAGTCACAAACCAGCTCAGGTTTCTGGATTTGTTCATGAGAGGGCTGCTCTTGTGGATGATTACCTGCTGTCTCAGGCCACCTCAGAGGACATGGGAAGGAGAGGGGCTACACACAGGTCTTGGCCCCAAGCTCTAATTTCCACCTAACCCACCTGCTCTAACCAGAGATGGAGTGAGAGACCTAACAATTGCCAATCACCCAGTCACTGTCCCCCACCCTTGACTTACCCATCGCCCCCTCCCCTTCTTTAGAGATGATTGAAGAAACTCTATGGACCTTGCTCACCCCACCCTCCCACTCCAGAAGGAGGAAGGAATCCTGAAAACCAGCTCAGCAAAACCCAAGTGTGTCCTGGGCAAAGTCTCAGCAACTTTGGCCAGGGGTCTGTGACTCTGAAGGGGCCCGATATCCTCTCCCCTCCTCTCTCCACGACAGCAGATGCTCTGGGGACTTGGTGTGGAGCCCGGTGGCTCTCTAGCCTCACGTTTCCTAAAGGATGAAATGGGTGGAGGAAGGCAGGTCCCCTGGCAGTTCACAGTCAGAAAGCCTCAGTCCTTAAAAGGAGCACAGCTTGTGTGAAGGGACAGCGGAGATGAATTCTTGGCAATCTGGCCACAGGTCACTGGTAGAGCCTTCACAGCCATCACACATGGAGTGCCTGCCACCTTCCACATAGGCACCACACTAAGCACTTACACTCATTATCTTATTTGAATCCTTAAAACAACACCTGAAGTTAGAACTACTGTTTTATAAATGAGAAAGCTGAGGTTAAGTGACTTACCTAAGGCCACACAACTACAAAGCAGCCAAATTAATTACAAAGTGTTTTTTTTTTCTACTAAGCCCAGCTGTTTTCCGTAGATGGTCACATCCTACTGTGGGGGAGGAACAAACTTTCCTCTATCCTTCTAGGTTCTTTCAGCTGGTCTAATTAATAATCAAACAGAAATGAAACAGACTAATGAGAGAAAATGACCAAATTTAATTAGATATGTATGTGTCAGAACCCCACATACAGGAGCTGGTCAGAGACAGAAAGGGAAAATGAGGTATATATAACATTCTGAACTCAGGACGAGGTGAGGCACTTTGGGGCTTCAGAGGGACAAAGTTCAATCACAAAACAATAAGAGCAGATGTTCAGTAAATACAAGTTTGCCCTACCCTATAGATAGGTCGTAAAAAGTTATTTCTGGTAATTACTCTTATTATGAGCAAGGCCCCCCTATTCAAATTTTTTAAGGGAAAGGTGAAAGTTTCCCTATTGCCTTCAGCTCAAAATAATTCACATGCTAAAGTGACACATCTTGGGGAGGCCTGTTCTGAACCCCTCCCCTGCCTCTTCTCTTTCCATCTCTCCTAGGGCGAGGCGGAGAATTGCTGCAAGGTGCCTCTCATCCCGCAAAACGGCAGCTAAGTCTCTCCTGCAATCGGTACCTTTCCCTCCTTCTCTGCTGTTGTGATATCCTCACCCCTCACTCCAGGACTCCAAGGAAGGAGCATCTAGCATTGGAGAAGAGGTTTGGCCAGACGGACCCCAAAGACCATCGAGGGACTGGCAGGTCCCTCGAAGAGTGAAGAAAAGAGATGGTACCTGTGGGATCACAAAGAAGGTGCCTCCCGGATCCCTGTGCCCGGCCGCTGGAAGCACTTTCAGTTCCTTATCAAATATTAACATGCCTCTCCTACCACCTCCTACCTAGGCGAATAATTAAGAACCCGGCCTCACCATTAATCTTTAAACGAAAATCACCCTGGCTGGAAAGACCGGCTCGGCCGGGACCTCGGGTCTCCGGGTGCCCCCAGCCAAGATCCCAATACAGCACTTGGGGGCCAGGTAGGTAAAGGGAGCTGGCAGCCTCCGGGGATAAGGAACCCAGGGTAGGAAGCAGTGATGCCAGGGCCCCGCCACACTCAACATGTTGCCCTCGCTCTGGGTGGGGGTTCGGGGAGGCAGCCACCCAGCAATGATCTCCGGCGGGACCGACTGCGACCCATGAACAAACGGAGGAGGACCAGACACAGCGTGAAACGCCAGAAAGGGCGAGAAACGGAGGCGTGTTTCGGGGTGGGTTAGAGAAGCATCCTTCTCATGGACTCGCGCGCTGGTCTCTCCGAGGGCTGCCGCGCACACACATACACACGCACCGCCCGCACCGCACGAGGCCGTTCGTGCGCGCACAGGAGCCCGCCCGCTCAGCCCCGTCTGCCCGCAGCCTTGCTGCGCAGGGCGCACACGCAACTCCGGACCCACGCGCAGCCCGCGCGCATTGGCCACCCGCGGCCGCAGCCTGGGCGGGGGCGCGGGGCTGGGGGCGCAGAGCTGGCCACCCGAGGGGCACCGGGCCGAAGCCCAGGCATTCACCTGCGCGGGCCAAGGGCCGGGAGGCGGCGAGGGCCAGGAGCGCCAGCAGCAGCCACATCCTCTGCAGGAGCAAAGACGCTTCCAAGCTGGGGGTCGCGCACAGAAAAGGTCGCCGGGGATGCAGCGATCAGGCGGGACGGGGTTTTATAGCGGAGCTGCGACGGGAGGGAGCCCCCACAGCGGGACGCGGGTACCGGCTCCTCCCCCTGGCGGAGCCTCCCCTCCCGCGTCCTGTCCCTGATCTAAAATCCTCCATTTCCCCCACCCCACCCAGTTCTCTGCGCGAGGCCCCCTCACGGGCTCTGCGTCCTCTCCCTTCAGAGGAGCGTCCCCCGCCCCGCCCCCCACACCGGCTGCTCCTCTCCCCATCCACACCTGGCCTCTGCTTTGGGAACAGGGTAGCAACATCGCAAGGTACTTGATTCGCACAAGGGTTGGGTACCCAGGATTCCTGACTTCATTTTGGCGCGGACACTGCGCAGCCCTCTCGCCGAGGGGGGCAGCCCGCCAGGACTTTGGGGTTAGCTTGGATTAGGGATGGGCGGTGGAGATAGCCTTAGAAGGGCTATCAGTGATGAAATTGAGGGTGTGGAATGATGTTTGTTGAATCCTGTTTTCCCAGAAAGGTTTGCTTTTCTCAACCAGTGACCCCTGATTCTTATCATTTTTCTGTGTCCTCCCAGGCTGCTTCAAACTTAATTTCCAAGCAGACTAAAGACCCTTATTCCGACAGAGAGTGAAGACGCTCCGAAATTACTGGGTAAGTGTTTATGTGATGGCCAGAGCAGGGAGGGTTAAGGGGCCAGAATTGAGAAATGGATTACAAAGGGGCTCAGCGACAGAAAAACTTAAGGGGTCAGAAGAGGGGCTGGGTCCTGTTGAGCCTCCCCACTCCACCCCTGAAGAGAAGAGACAGGGGTCTGAATGGACCCCTAGTTCCCTCATGGTCAGGATTTTCAGGTGACTTTAGGGAATGGAACGTTCTTTTGAAGGAGGCCCTAGCATTTAGGGAGTTTGGGAAGCTCGGATGTGGATAGTGAAGAGGGACTGGGAACCAGGTGGTGGGCCTGTGTCCCCTCAAGCAACAGGAAGCCCCGGTTTTCTGGTCTAGTCGCTTCCCCATCCGCTGCCAACCTCTCAGCCCCCACCCGCCTTTGAACCAGAGCTAGGGACCTCTGAAGAGGGATTGCCTCCCCCAGAACTACCCGGGCAAAAGGGCTTCCTCCTAGGTTAGACTCCTGGATAACTCCCCTTCACCCTCCACCTCCTGGCCCAGGATCACACAGCATGAAGGAGCAGCTTTGATCCTACAGAGAGGCAGGAGGGGAGGGGGCATCCACATCAGGCTTATGGCCCTATTGTCTGTACTGCTTTCAACTTTAATCATCAGCCTGGGACTATGACAGTCCGGAGAGGGATTCCACACTGGAGGGACTTTTCTGGAGTGTAGATTTATGTTTACAGGGCTGTAAAATGTATCTTTCAGGACTGGGAAAAGGTGGGAAGAGTGGAGGAAGCCTATTATTCCCAGGAATGAAGTCCATGTCAGAGGGTCCGCCGACCAGCCCCCTGACGAGCAGGGGGGAGACTTGGAAACCTTTGATGGGATTAACGTGCTATTAGATTAGTGACTTTTCAATCCACTTCAAAGTCCATTGCATTGGGTCCCCCGAAGAGAGAAAGTGTGGGAGGGGGTACTGCCCCCTAGGTAATCCTGCTCTTGGCCCGTCTGCACACCCCTTAGTATGTCTGGGGGCCAGCAAGATGGAAAAAGAAGAACCAGGCCCCAGCGTGGGGGGGTCCCCTGGAGGTGTGGGGCGGGGAAGGAGGTTAAGGATGGACACCTCCTCACTGATACATCTTAATCACAGACACCACAGAAGCTGCACATTTGCAGTGTGGGAGGCGAGGGCGGCTCCTGCTCCATCTACCAGCTCTGATTCCAAGGTTATACAGGCAGGAGGCCCCCACTCCTGGCCTTATCTCCCAGCCCGGGACCCAGTCCTGGACTGCCATAAACTAGTCACCTGTCACTGTTTAGGCCATACCGGGCCCGGCTCCAGTGGAAGGAACAAGGCCCTCATTAGAGCAGGGATGGCCCTGACAAATCTCTGTGACTTACAGGGCCCATAAAACTGCCAGCCCAGGCCCCACAACTCCAGCCCTGCCACACCCTCCTTCCTCTTACTTTAAACAGGGTCCATGAGTGTCCTGAATTCAAGTCTCTGCTCTTCCTCTGACTCAATGATGACCTTGGGCAACTTTCCTACTCCTTGATTGCAACTTCCTCATCTCAGGTGGGGATAGTAATCCTTGCCCTGCTGACCTCTGCCAATAAACAGTTATTGGTCTTGCTGTGAGCTAGTGCTTGCCCAGCCCAGATTTTCACAATCAGTTCAATGGTGCCTGGGTGTCGCACTGACCCATTGCAAGTGCAAAGATGAATTACCGTTCTCATCCTCAGGGGATTTGCCCTTGCGAGGCCTTGCCAGGAACAGCGGGTAGCAGCGGGAAAGGAAAAAGGCCTGGAGGTCAGACCACCCTGGGATCACTTCCAGATGCCCCCACTTGCTCTGTGATGTCAACCCAGCCGCAGTTTCCCTCATCTGTAAGATGAAACTCATACTTCCATCTTCCTCATAGGTTACCGTGAGAATTCAGTGAACTAAGCCTGAGGAGGGCTGACCCAGGCTGAGCACATTAGCACATGCGACCGTGACCTCTAGGTGGAGGTCTCTTTACCTGGATTAAATCTGACCCTAGGCAGGTATGGTTGTGGCATTGCATGGCAGAGGACACTGGGCTAGGCCCAGGGGGTGGCGCGAGGGGGCTTGGAACATCCTGGCTCTTCCTAGACTCCCAAGACCTTGGGAGGGGTAAGGAAGGCTGAAGGGCAAGGAGGGCAGCCCCAACCGCATGGGTCCAAAAACGTGAGATGTGAATTCAGCCCTTCCTGTGACTCTGCCTGGCAGAGTAGGGTGGAGGCACAAAGGAGCAAGACATTGCACTCCTGGGGTTCATAGGTCAGAAGAAGGCCTAGCATATATTCCTAAACAGAAAATTACTATGCCTGTATTCAGGCAGTGAGGTGGGCGGACAGAGTATATGGCAAATAGACTTTGGAAAAACACTACCCTGGGTTCACATCACAGTTCCAAACTTAACCTTCACCTTCCTCAGGCTCAGTGTCCTAATCAGGAAAATAGGGATAAAGACAGCACCTCCTTCCCATGGTGTGGTCAAGATTCAACTAGATGATGCTGGGAAAAGGGCCAGGCACTTAGGAAGTGCTCAATAAACCTCAGCTGTGATTACTAGCTCCTAAGGGCAACAATGGCACATGCCCATGATATTACAGGAGCCCAGAGGAGTGAACCTAACCTAGCCAGTGGATGGGGAATTGAGGAAGGCTTCCTGGAGGAGATGAGCTGAATATTAGAAGACAAATAGATGTTAATCCAAAAAGGAGAGGGAAATCCAGGCAGAGGAAAGAGAATGAGAAAAGGCATAGAGATGAGGTGGATAGGAGCATCAAATGAGAGGTGAGGATGCCGAGAGATGAAACTGGAGAACTATTTGGCCTCCGATGGACAAATCTGTTTGTTGGGAGTAGAAGGTTGAAGTAATCTTTTTGTTGACGAGGGGTAGATATCAAGATCCTGATTCTATAGGCTAGAAAACAACCTCAGAGAGGATCACGTGGCCTTGGAAAGGGACAGGGATCCTTAACTAGTTCTTTGAGTTACAGGAGAGGAAATTGAAGCTCAGAGAGGGCAGTGATGCCCCCAAATTGCCCAGCAAGGAGAGAGCAGAGCTGGGATTTGAACTCTGGTCTCCTGCTCCGCCCCATCCCCGCCGTGTTTTTTCTATGCCATCTCATCCATCTCCCACAACACACAAACCTCCCTTCCATTGGGACCCCTAGCCTCCATCTCCCCTTGCTTTCTGCAGAGCCTCCTCTGATTAGAAGATAAGCAAGTTTGCAGAGACTCCAGCTTTTGTGTCTCTGGACGTTGAGATGAAACTTACATGCGGAACAAAGTTTAATCAATAGCCTCGGCTGCACCAGTCTCCAACCTGGATCTCTGCCATATTCCAGCAGAGATAAGAAAGCTCCTTTCCTGCCAGCATCCGTGGAGGCTGCAGACCCTCTTTCCTCACCTTCACACCTTATTTCTCTGGTCTGTAGAGAGAATCTTGGGGGAGCAGAAAGAGGGTTACATAGAAATTGCCGAAGGCTGTCCTGGGGGCGGGATAGGGGCGGAGACGTCTGTCCTTGAACATTTTGAAATAATGACAGCAGTAAGAAGGGTGGAATAATCCAGCAATGAAAATGACATATGTTCTGTTCCTGCCCTGCAGAGTTCAGGGAAACTCCCCCATGGCTCTCCCCTCCTGTGTCAGTGTCCCAGCCAGGCTCTTACCAGCAGGAGGCTGAGATCAGAGCTCCTTTGGGTTTTCCAAGTGTGTTCATTTAAATTCTGTTTTTGCAGTGGGAGGGCCTCTAAAGAGGGTGATGAGGATGGATATAAGTGGGGAGAAAAAGAGGAAGAGCCACGCAGGCAGCCTTGGGGGAAAAGGGAATAAGGGAATAGTTCCTACTCCATTAATGCTATGGCAGCATGAAGAGAACAGCCTCTTTCAGGGGTGTGTGTTGTAACTTCTTTTTCTTTGATTATCCAGATAATACCTATTGAGTGTAGAATATTTGGAAAGAAGTGGGGGGTGGGGAGAGAAGTCACTAATAACCTTATCTCCCAAAGGCAACGATTTTATAATTTGACATATTTTTAAGAAAAAAACTTTTAAAGAAAATGATCACCCACCCCACTTTAATCCACTGGTTTAATTTTTCCGTCTTCCTCTTCAGTCTTTATCTATTTGCAAAACACCATTGACATAGTGAACAACTTAGCGTCCTGCTTCTTAACCTTCACTTTTCAGTATGAACATGAGTCCATGTTACCTCACAGCCTTTGCAACTGTCATTTTGTGGTTCTACAATGTCCCTGGTGTTAATAAAACAAAATTAAACTGAATAAATTTGAAGATCTAATTGGCTTTATTAAGCAATTCATGAATCGAGCATTAAAAAAAAAAAATTTCTGTTCCCCATCCCCTCCCCTTTGGCAACCATCAGCTTGTTCTTTATATCAATGGGTCTGTTTCTGTTTTGTTTATTCATTTATTTTGTTTTTTTTTAGATTCCACTTATAGTGAGATTATGTGGTATTTGTCTTTCTCTGCCTGACTTATTTTACTTAGCATAATGCCCTCTAAGTTCATCCATGTTGTCGTAAATGGCAAGATTTCATTTTTTTTAATTCCTGAATAGTATTCCATTGTATGTATTGTGTGTGTGTGTGTGTGTGTGTGTGTGTCACATCTTTTCTAGCCATTCATCTAGTTGGCTTCTCTATCTTGGCTATTGCTAGTAATGCTGCAGTGAACATAGGGATGCATTTATCTTTTTGAATTAGTGTTTTTGATTTTTTCTGATAAAAACTCAGAAGTTGAATTGCTGGGTCATACAGCAGCTCTATTTTCATTTTTTTTTTTTTTTGAAGAATCTGCATACTGTTTTGTATAGTGGCTAGACGAGTTTACAATCCCACTAACAGTGTGCGAGGGTTCCTTTTTCTCCACATCCTGGCCAGCACTTGTTGTTTGTTGATTTATTGATGATAGCCTTTCTGATTAGTGATGTTGAGCATCTTTTCATATGTCTGTGGACCATCTGTATGTCCTCTTGGGAGAAGTGTTTATTCTGATCCTTTGCCCGTTTTTTAATTGGATTGTTTGTGTTTTGAGGGAGATGGGTGTTAAATTGTATGAGTACTTTATATATTGTAGATATTAACCCCTTATCAGATGTATTGTTTGTGAATATCCTCTTTGATTCAGTAGGCTGTCTTTTTGTTTTGTTGGTGGTTTCCTTTGCTGTACAAAGACTTTTTAGATTGATGTAGTCCCATTTGTTTATTTTTTCTTTTGTTTCCGTTGCTCAAGGAGATGTATCTAAAAAGTTATTGCTAAGAGTGATGTCAAAGAGTTTATTGCCTATGTTTTCTTCTAGGAGTTTTATAATTTAAGTCTTTAATCCATTTTGAGTTTATTTTTGTCCATGGTATAAGAAAGTGGTCCAATTTCATTTTTATCTTTTGCATATGTCTGTACAGTTTTGCCAACAGCACTTACTGAAGAGACTGTCTTTATCCCATTGTATTTTCTTGCCTCCTTTGTTGTAGATTAACTGACCATATAAGCAAAGATTTATTTCTGGGCTCTCTATTCTACTCCAATGATTTATATATCTGTTTTTATGCCAGTACCATACTGTTTTGTAGTATAGTTTGATATCAGGAAGCATGATACCTCCCATTTTACTCTTTCTCAAGATTTTGTCAGTTATTTAGGGGCATTTTGTGGTTTTATATACATTTTAGGATTAGTTGTTCTAACTCTGAGAAAAACGCCTTTGGTATTTTAATAGGGATTACATTGAATCTATATATTACTTTAGGTAGTAAGGACATTTTAACAATATTAATCCTTCCAATTCATGAGCAAGGTATATCCTTCTAATTATTTGTATCTTGTTCAGTTTCTTTCTTCAGTGTCTTATAGTTTTCAGAGCCTGTATCTTTCACCTCTTTGGTGAAATTTATGCCTAGGTATTTTATACTTTCTGATCCAATTGTAAATGTGATTGTTTTCTTAATTTATTCTTCTGATTGTTCACTGCTTGTGTATAGAAATGCAACAGATTTCTGTATATTGATTTTGTATTCTCCTTCAACTTTACTGAAGTCATTTGTTAATTCTAACAGTTTTTGGGTGGAGTCCTTAGGGTTTTCTATATATAGCATCATGTCATTTGCAAATAATGAAAGTTTTACTTCTTCCTTTCCAATTTGGATGCCTTTTTTTTCTTTGTCTTATCTGATTACCGTGGCTAGGACTTCTAATACTCTGTGTGTGTGTGTGTGTGTGTGTGTGTGTGTGTGTGTGTGTGTGTGTGTGTTTTAAATACTATGTTGAATAAAAGTGGTGAAACTCGACATCCTTGTCTTCTTCCTTATCTTAGAGGCAAGGCTTTCAGCTTTTCTCCATTGAGTATGATATTAACTGTGGGTTTGTGATATATGGCTTTTGTTATGTTGAGATATGTTCCTTCTATAACCACTTTGTTGAGAGTTTTTTAAAAAAAGGGTGTTGAATTTTGTCAAATGCTTTTTCTCCATCTATTGAGATGATCATATGGTTTTTATCCTTCATTTTGTTAATGTGATGTATTGCATTGATTGATTTATGAATGTTCAACCATCTTTGCATCCCTGGGATGAATCCCACTTGGTCATGTATCTTTTAATGTATTGTTGAATCCAGTTTACTAATACTTTGCTGAGAATTTTTGCATCTATGTTTATCAAGGATATTGGCCTGTAATTTTCTTTTTCTTTTTGTAATATCTTTATCTGGTTTTGGTATCAGAGTAATGCTGGCTTCATAAAATGAGTTTGGAAGTGTTCTTTCCTCTTTAATTTTTTGAACTAGTTTAAGAAAAATAGGTACTAATTCTTCTTTGAATATTTGGTAGAATTCACCTGTGAAGCCATCTGGTCCTAGACTTTTATTCGTTGGGAATTTTTTGATTACTGCTTCAGTTTCATTGCTAGTAATTGGTCTGTTTAGATTTTTTATTTCTTCCTGATCGGTCTTGAAAGATTCTATACTTCTAGAAATTTATCCATTTCTTTTAAATTGTCAAATTTGTTGGAATATAATTGTTCATAATATTCTTTAATGATTCTTCGTATTTCTGCGGTTTCTGTTCTAATTTCCCTTTCATTTATAATTTTATTTATTTGGGTGCTCTCTCTCTCTCTCTTTTTCTTGAGTTTGGTTAAAGGTTTGTCTATTTCATTTATTTTTTCAAAGAACCAGCTTTTAGTTTTATTGAACTTTTCTATTTTAAAAAATTCTATTTAATTTTTGGTCTGATCTTAACTATTTCCTTCCTTCAGTTTCCTTTGGATTTTATTTGTTCTTTTTCTAGTGCCTTTACAAGGAGAGTTAGATTATTTATTTGAAATTTTTCTTGTTTCTTGAGATAGCCCTGTATAGCTTTGAACATCCCTCTTTGAACTGCTTTTGCTGCATCTATAAATTTTGAAAAGTTGTGTTTTCATTTTCATTTATTTTAAGACAGTTTTTGATTTCTTCTTTGATTTCCTCTTTGATCAATTGGTCGTTTAGGAGCATGTTGTTTAGCCTCCACATATTTGTGTTTTTTTTAGTTTTCTTCCTATGGTTGATTTCTAGTTTCATGTCATTGTGGTTGGAAAAGATACTTGGTATGACTTCAATCTTCTTGAATTTATTGAGGCTTGTTTTGTGGCCTGAATTAGGCATGTTAAATGAGTAACTTTGAAGATCTAATTGGCTTTATTAAGTGATTCATGAATTAGGTAGCATCCCATCTAGCAACTCAGAGAGTACTCTGAGGGGTTGCACAAAACAGAAGGTTTTTATAGGCAAAAAGAGGGCGGGACTCAGAAGTTAAAAGTGGATTATTTAAGTCTGGAGTTCTTATGCAGATTATCTCACAAGTGTATGGTCATTAAATTCCAGACTGATTGGGTTTAAAATTCCACTCCTGGGAGAGGCTGAAACTGTGGTTTCATGCAATTTCATGCGGTTCGATGACATGTCTTAGCAAAAGTGACTCCATTTTGGCATGTTCTTTCTTTTTCTTTTCTCTTCTCTTTTCTTTTTTTCTTTTCTTTTCTTTTTTTTTCTTTTTTCTTTTCTTTTCTTTTCTTTTCTTTTCTTTTCTTTTCTTTTCTTTTCTTTTCTTTTCTTTTCTTTTCTTTTCTTTTCACACCCAGTCATGTCATCAGCTTATTTACTGTTGTAAATAACACTGCAGGGAACATCTTCCCACTGGAGGGGCAGGGCCACAGGCTGGGAAAGGAAATTGGGGTCCTAGTTTCTCTCCCCAGCTCCTCACTGAGTAGAGCTACGAACAATTTATGAAAATAGTTTGGAGGTGGGATAAAGATTAAGGCAAAATATTTGTGAGGGACCCTCAGAGGCCAGCTGGAGAATCTGAGCCTGGAGTTCTAACTCTTTGACCTCTGATGTGCCTGTAAAATAGGGAATGTGTGTGTCTGCTGGGGAGAGGGGTGTGAAGGTGGTGTTTCTGTGTACATTTGCAGGGTAGAGAAAGTGTGAGAAAAATGAGCGCCTGTGATTGTGTTTGCACAATGGCGCCCTCTGCTGTCCCTGCTTTCCCAACAACTTGGCCTTTCACAGTTTGGAAGTTCTTCCTCCTGTCTGTCCTTCCCTAGTGTTTCTTTTTCAGCTGCGAGGAGGGCATCATTTAATGACAATAAAATAGCATTCAGAGAGTTGAGAAACAAGTCTTTAGGTCCACCCCATGCCTGATACCCAGAACTTTAACCCCCTTCCAGAGACTTCCCAATACCACTACTGCATGCGACCTCATTTAACCTCTGAACTACTCTCTCTTAGATATCAGAGGGGAAACTGAAACAAACAATTGAGAATATGTCAGAAATCAATTTCCCTAAAGACCTCACCCTTAGCTAGTTCCTTCAGGTGTGGCCCTGGCTCTCTGACGCCCTGGGGAGGGATGGAGGTGTCAGAGTTGCAGGTAGAAGCTGAGATTTAGCAAGGCTGCATAGATAGCTCACTTTTGGCCTCTGATAAGGGTCCTGTGGGATGGTTAGATCAATCTGCCCTGCCTTCTTCCTTATTCTGGCAATTGAGCATGGTGGTGGGGGCCCGTGGTTCTACCACAGTAAAAACCTCAAACTTAACCCTGAAGTGTAGTTAAAGTTTAATGAGACCTATATATATGAAATGGGTAGGAGCAGGGATGACTTCATGGGTGTGGGATTTGTGTAGTCTCAGAGGGGCTGCACTTGGTTTAATGTGCTGTTGTCTCTGTCTTGAAATGCTTATCAAATTTTGAAAAAGGGGCCCTGCATTTCTATTTTGGGGGTTGAGGTGGGTGATGTGCAGTCTTCTGGCTAGCTGTCTACCCTCCCAGGACTGGCCCGGAAGCAACTGGGCAATGGCGGCCCAGAGAACAACCCATGGACCAGCAGCTCCTTGCGGAGCCCTGGGATAGCTCAAGTTGTTCTTTCTTGTAGGAAATGCTCCACGTTCATATGCTCAAAACATGATGAGACACTGCTGGGCACACACACATACCCTCCACCCATGGGCCACTGTCCAGCCCAAGCACTGTTAGTATCTGGGTCAGCTTGGGCCTGAACCCTTATTTGGCAGAGCTGGGCACTGGCAACTGGGCGCTTGCTGCAGGCTCGGCTCACCTGGACCACGCTGGGCGGCACTTGCCAGCCCTGCTCTATAGACTTCCGCCTCTACTGTCTGAGCTCCCTCTGGGTCTCACAGTGTGCCCCAGACTGATGATAAGGTAGGGGGCCTGGGCTGTGACCCTGGAAGATTGTAAGGAGCAGAGCAGGAGATGAGGTGCAGGAGGCCCTCCCAGGGCTCGGTGGAGTTCACAAGCGCAGCCTTCCTGCTGTTCGATGGCCCTCTTTTCTGAACTAGTCCCTGCTGCGATAAGCTGTATCTGGCTTCTTCGTGTTTCCCAGCCATTACCGCCATTACGATCACTCTCAATTCATTGGCCAACCTCTTCATCTACACCCTCAGGGACAAAAATCTGGACCCAGAGCTGCACTACTCTACATGAGGGACAGCTAGCACCCCACTTCTTGCCAAAACTTTGGGAGGCACGAATGGAGATGTCCATACAAGCTAAGGGTCACCCAGAGCCAAAGGAGGGCATATTCACCATGTTAAAGGTGCATGGGAGGAATTCTAGGAATTTTTCTCTCCTACATCACAGGTAGCAGTGTCTGCACAGCTCGGATGCCACAAGGGGGTTGAGTGACACCTTGAAAATGAGGGACACCCTCCCAGTCTCCCTACACAATCCATAGGACAGGTCTGGAATGGGCACGGACTATGTCCATAATGTATAAGTTTTTACCAGGACAGAGTACAGGAATTGAGTTTTGCCCACCTCTCCCACAGTCCCTGGGTCTGATCAGGTCATGGACATTCTCTGAACCCCCTTAGGTAACCTCTGACCTCTTGAGTGCTTCCAGTTCAACGCAGCGACCTGAAATGTTGAGTAAGACGATGATCCATTCGGGTTATTGGACCATTTGGATCCTGAGTGGAGGCTGCAGAGGGCGCGAGGGCGGGGGTGCGGGGGACACGACTAATCTTCGGGGACGGAGGTCGAGAGGATCTTCAGCACTATGAGATGGACAGCACCCGAGGTGCCGGGAAATCCCGGTATGGGCGGTGACAGCCCCACTCCCCAACCTCGAGCTTTAACCTGGGAAGCAAGGCGGAGGAGCGCGCAGGGCGAGCGGAGCTCCCGAGTTGGGCCTCGAACCCCAGAGGCTTGGCGAGGCTTGGGGCCCGTGTTCAGGGGATGGGGCCCGAGTTTGAAGTCTGGGATGCGGGGGAAGGAGGGAGACGTAGCTGAGCTAGCCTGGGGAGGCTGGTGTTATTGCAGCACCGTGGAGCCAGGGGCTGAAGGCAAAGTCCTAGTCACGCCCCTTTAGCTACCTACCGGTTAGCTTGAAATTCCAGTATAGACCCTGACTCCAGTGCTCGTTGCGACAGATCTCAGGCACCCGCAGGCCCAGGCTGCAGCGTCCACCTTCCGCCCAGGTTAAAAAAAGAAATAAGGGCACCTCGGAGGGGAGATGGAGGTGTGAAAGGGAGATTTCAGGGGGAGGGAGCAGAGCAGTTTGGCTGCGCTGATCTGGTAACAGCGAGAGAAATTATGGAATGTGTTCTAGGAACCGTGTAAATGGCCCTTTGTAGGGTTCAGATTATATGCCTCGCAGGATCGGAGCCACCTCTCAGACAGGGCCCCCCTGCAACCGCACCATCCCCAGCACATCTGGAGATCTGTCATGGGGCGTTCCTGTCAAAGTGCAACCGTGGTGGGGGAGGGCGGCTGAGCAGACAAAAGCTGGGTGGCGAACATTTGAGGTGGTGAACTCAGGTAGTGCGGGAATCCTGGAAAGGTCCTCCCCCTCCCAACCCCTCGGGGGCCAGATGATACCCTAGGCTCCCATTAACCATGACTCCATCTATACACAACGGCTCATCTCCTGAGCTCACATTCTAGGCCCGTCATTCCTCCAACTGTTCAAATCATCTCTGGCATGTCCACTCCACAGGCAGCGGGTTCCACCTCCTGGCTATTTCAGTCTCAAATTTTTGATTCTATCTACCTGGAACACCCTTCCTAGTCAAACCTGTGCATTCCCCTTGGTGCTGAAATGTCCCCATCCCAGCATCTCCAATGGGGTGGTGTCTTCCTAGCTTAGGGCCGTTGACCTAGGCTCCCCGCTCTTGGTGAATCTCCCATCTCAGCCCCAGTCAATCTCTCCCAACACTGAGGCTCTGAACTTCCTCAGATCAGAAACCAGTTTGGCTTCTCCCTCAGCAATATTACACAGTAGAAGCTCCACAAATATTTGTCAATGAACAAATCTTGCCTTGCTTTATTCAGCGTGAGAGGCCTGGACCGAGTGAAGGTGGGTGCCTATGGGCCTGTGGCTCAGGACCACCCAGGAGGGTCTCAGATAAATGACTGTCCCAGGACCCAGGCGCTGGCACCAATCCAGGTTTATCCAGATGCAGGATGTATTGCAGTGTTATAAAATTTATATGGCGGGGAGAATCTCAGGATCTTGGGGAATTCTGAATTTATTTTACAGGTAGAGCTATAGGTCCAGAGATGGGGCTGATTGTTCCAAGTCACACTGTGAGGTAGGGAGGGCCAATGCCCGAGTTTTTCTAAGATGTGAACAGATCAGGGAAAATCACTTTCCACTCCCTGAAAACTCCATCTTCTAGAAACCCAGGAGACAGCTAGAAAACAAGCTCCCAAACTTAGCCCTCGAATCCTAGTCCTGGGCCAGCTGTCGATCTAGTGCAACCATACACTACTTCTGAGGTCTTGAGAAGAGTAGGATCAATCTATTGGTTATGCCAGCGGGGCGGGGTTGGAAAAAGTACTTCTTCCTATGGGAGGTTGGGTTGACACCCACCCACATCGTTTCATTAGTTAGGCCGCGGTGCAAAGACTGCACACATACCTAGGTTTATTACATAGCCTGCTTTTCATTCTCAATGGCTTATGCCAAGCCACACCGTGAGGTAGGGGTAGGGCCAGGGTTAGTGTTCCTCTAGGACCTGAACTGTTTGAAGACAACCTCCTTCCACGCCAAGGAATCTCAATTTCTCAGCGACTCAAGAGGAAACCACAGAGCAAGGTCCTTCAGCTTAGCATGGGTCCCCTCTATCCCGCCCAGGACATTCCGCCAATCGAGTGCACGATGATCTACTTTTAGGTCTTGAGTGCAAAACAGGACCAATCGACTGGTTTCCCTGCCAGGCTTTACTGAGCGCTAATTGGCTCTGGTTTGCGAAGTTGGGGGCGAAAAAGTCCGCGGCAGGAGAGAGCGGCAGGAGAAGAGTGGCGCGCGAGCTGAGGGCCTCGCGCAGCCTAGGCGTCGTCGTCTGCACGACGTACTTGAAGCCCCAAAGCGCTGTCCAGACCTCGGGTGCTCAGTGAGAGCCAGAGGGGCCGGGAGGCGGGAAGGTGTCCTTACTGCTCACTGCCATTGTTTTTAAGTCTTGTCAAGTCCACCTTTTAAGTCACCCTCCAATCTAATGTCCTCCCTCCTGCTCTATTGACTCTGTCGTTGAAACTCCTCATTCGTCTTTTTACCGCTCTTTCAGTCTCGATTTTGAAGCAGTGGTTCAGAAATCATTTGCAAGCGGCCCTGGTGTGCTGAAAACACGTCCGGGGCTCCAGGTTCCTGAACACCTCTCTACACTCCAGGACTCTGCATTCCGCCTGTAAGCACATTCCTATTCTTACTGGGTTGCCCATAATAGACAACCACGGTGGCCTTGGAACCTTGACTCACCTAGTCACCATTTCTTCAGCTGGAAAGGAAGATAAATTAGAGTTAATAAGATTTTTAAAGAACGAAAACAAATCTCAGCAGCAGCAGCAACAACAACAACAAAAACCACGTTACTCAATGCAGTGCCATTTGAGAGAATAAACTGTCAAAAAAAAATAATACTTCTCTGGAAGTGAAATTAATTAAAAATTCAGAGGAGATGCCAGAACACTTAGTAGGTTTAAAGAAGCAGAGGGGCTCTGGAAAATTCCTAGCTATTTAGATATACATTTCCGACCCTCGAGCCATGATGTGTAGGCTTGTGTTTTACTCAGCAGGGTTAAGATGGCTCTTTTCCCAGCTTCCATCCTGCTCCCGCTGTGGGCTCCTGGGCTTTGCTGCCTGCCCTCTTCGTGGGGTAAGTGGGGTCTAGAGCTGTAGTGGGCAGGACGAACATCCTCACAGTCACACACAACCTCCCTGAGGCAGTGCTTTGATGGATGTGACCCTAGCTCAGTTGTGTTGTACCCTCTGGACAGTATAACCATTGAGGCTGCCTGAGGGCAGCTGGAGGCAGGCCAAGAGCACTAGGTTTCTCTGAAAGCCACTTATATTCACAGGGGTATGAATCAGGACCAGTCTCAGAGATCAGAGGTGGATTATTGGCTCCTAGGAGCCAGTTGTGCATCTGGGGGCAGTGGCAAGATGCTCAGGGAATGGGGAGCTTGCAAGATGAGAACCAAAACGCTGTTTTAACATTTTTACAGCACCTGTCTGCAAACAGCTGGAGTCCTTTAACTGAACTGGCTCAGTGTGGCAGCACCGGTCCTGTTTACCAATGTCACTTCTTTACTCTTATAACCCTGCAGTGTAGTATCACCCCATTTTATACATGAGAAGTACAAGGCTCAGAGAAGTTCAGTGACCTGCCTGAAGCCACCCAGCTAGCAGTGGAAGAGGCAGCATATTCCAATTCAGGTCTGTCTGATGCCAAAATCTCTCTTCATTGCCCTCCCTGTCTCCCCAGGCCAGACATTCAGATACTCACCCTCTGCATGCAGCCTCTGAGCGGATTTCTTTCTTAAGCAGGGATACTTGCCTAATGAAATTTAAAAAGGAGAAAAATGAAAATATCATTAGAGTGATCACTGTTGCTGCCATGAGACCAGCTTTGCTTAAAAGTTCGAAATGTATTTTTCTTTCCTATGAGGGTTGTATTATGCTTCTTCATAAAGGTTAAATTCTGCATTCAGCATAAATAGCAAAAGTTATTTTAAAAAATACCTCAAACTTCCCTCAACTTGGAGAAATACTTACACTTTTAAGAGGCAGTGGAAGCTGAGACTGGCTGAAGGCCCAGCAGAATCACACCTCCTACCTCAGCCTAAGTCCCAGAATGGAAAGTGAACTGCCTGTACCTTTGGAAATGATTTCCTTTTCTGTTTTACTTTTTGTTTGCAAATCCTTAGTCGAATTTATCCATGATGTAACTCCACCATATTGAAAATGCTAATAAAAGGGATGACCTATGGATGGTGCGCAGATCAAATGAGGATTTTTTTCAAAACAGTTTTATTCAGGCATAACCGAACACATAGTAAACCACATATTTAAAGTGTATAATTTGATGAATTTTGATGTATATACATTAGAAAACCATCACCGCAATGAATATATATATATATATATTCACCTCCATCACCTCCAAACCTTCCTCATGGCCCTTTGGAATTACCCCTAGTTCCTTTCCATTCCAAATTCCCAAGGAACCAATGATAAGCTTTCTGTCATCGTTGATTAATTTGTGTTTTCTGGAGTTTTATGTAAATGTCATCATACACTATGTCCTCTCTTTTTGTTTGGCCTTTTCCTTTTATCATCATTTTGAGACTCAACTATGTTGTGTATATCAATAGTTCATGTTTTTTTTGTTGTTGTTGTTGTTGACTGATGGACCACAACTTATTTAATTGTTTGTCTACTGATAGAGCTTTGGATTATTTCAACTTTGGGGTGTTAACTATAAAGCTGCCATGAACGATTGTGCCCTGGGTGTAAATACATAGGCCTGGAATGGCTGGATCATATAGTAGGTATATGTTTAACATTTTAAGAAGCTGTCAAATCCTTTTCAGAGTGTTTGTACCATTTGACATTCCTACCAGCATTATATGAGGGTTCTAGTTCCTTGTTTGAGGATTTGTAACTCCTACTTTTGTATTTTCAGCATTTTATTTTTAAGACAAAATGAGAAAATGCTATTTGTAGTACACAAAACAATATATTTGCGCTTGTAGATAATTAAAAATTAAAAATCACCTGTAACGTCACTACCATGATGCTTTTGCATGTATTCAGAATTTTTTCTTTATATACACACAACCACACACCAAATGTAGGCTGTACCATGATTTAGTCATTATATTGATATTTGATATTTAGATTGTTTCTAATTTTTATAGTTTTTTAAATGATGCTGCTTTGAGCATGAAGCTAAATAATTTTTTTTAGTATTTACTTACTTTCATAGTAGTAGAATTAGTTCATTCTTAGAATTACTGGGGTCAAAGTTTCAAAGGGCAAGTTTCTTGGCTGCCACAGAACTAATAGGAGAATGTAGATATATATCCCAGTCAAGTTAACATATAAAATTAGCCATCACAGGAGTGAATTACTAATACATGCCGCAACATGTATGAAACTTGAAAACATAATAAGTGACAGAAGACAGTTACAAAGGGCCACATATTATATTATTTCATTTATATGAAATGTACAGAAGAGGCGAATCTATAGGGACAAAAAGTTGATTAGTGGTTGCCTAGGGTGGGGAAATGGGAGGACTTGGAGGTGACTAAGGGGTACAGGCTTCCTTTTTGGAGCAATGGAACTATTATAAATTTGCCAAGGTGGCAGTTAGACAGTGTGAATATAATTAAAGCCATCGAATTGTACACGTCAAATGGATGGATTGTATGGTAAGTGAATTATACTTTGATAAAGCTGCTAAAAAATAGCAGTCACTCATTTTAGCCAAAGAGGATGTATGTTTGTTATTTTATGGGTGGCAGCACAGTGACCTTGTTTTTGTCTATGCTTTGACATAATTATAAAGTACCTTATTTTTGTCTCATTTTATAATGGTCTCAGAGTAACCATATCTGAGGTAGATAATCTGTAATTGTTTCTGTCTAACAGTAGAAGAAAATGAGCTGGCCGTGAGTGTCAGACCGATTCACAGCAACACTGAGGTTTAACTGCGAACGCCAAATCAGTTCTGGATGCCAGGGACTGCTCTTCTTCCTCAGTGGACACTGGGAACCTCAGCAGGACCCTCAGGGGCCCACAGACATGTAAGTAAACACACTCGGAAGGTTCACAGAAGCTGTGGTCCCAGCCTTCTGCTGATGTGAGCCTGGGCTCCTGTGCCTGGGGCCCTGGGAGGTGGCGGCCACTGGGCCAGAAGGGAACACAAACCATCTGTGTTGCACGGCTTTTTTGGGCTTCTTTTGTTTGTTGCTTTGCAGAATATTTAAAGACAGAAAGTTCCCCACCCGCTCTGCTAAGGAGGCCCCATCATATTTCAGTGACCACCTCCAGCCCATTCCTCACTCTGCTGCCGGCCCCAGGATTCCCTCAATAGCCCACAGGGGACTTGGAGGATGGAGGTGAAGTGGGAGGGAGAGGAGCTGCAGCTTTTTCAGGCCTGGCAAGAAGGGATCTCTTCCGGTCTGTGCTCTCCATTGCAGAGATCAGGCTGGGAGTCCAGACCATTGATTAAGCCTTATTTTGTGTTTGATTTAACCTTAACAGACACTGAGGGGCTCCTGGAGTCTCTGCAGACCCTTCCCAGTATCAGTATCAGGGGCTGCCTGTCGGAAGATGCAGAGGAGAGAGCTCAGAGGAGGCCAGGGTTCCCAGTGAGAAGAAGGCATGGGGATGGCATGGAAGGAGTGGGAGGGGACAGAAGTCCAGGGTTCAAATTCCAGCCCTGTTCCCTCCCTTCAGGGCTACTGAGGAGAGCCACTGCCTGTCTGGGCCTCAGCTGCCTCTCCTGTAACTCTAAGTTGTGGTTGGGCTCCATTATCTAGGGTGTCTTTCCTTCCCCATAAAATCAGTAATCCCAACAAAGAAGCTTACCTCTCTGGCCCCACGTACCTACTCTCCAGTCTCACCTCTCGGTACTCCTGCCTCTCATTAGATGCTCTTGCACAGCCAACCTCTGTGCCTTCTCTCATTCTGTTCCCTGCACTTAGATTGTCCTTCCCTTCTTTGGTTAAAGTCTGCTCATCTTATAAGACTCAGGTCAGACCTCACCTCCAAGAAGCCTTTCCCAATCTCCTGCCTACTGGCTGGTGCTGATACTCTTCTGAGCAACACCTCTGACCCTGTGGTTCTTTTTGGGGTGTGCATTTTGGGCCTTTCCCTGAGCTCTTAGCCCCAAGAGTGCAGGGCCTCACTCTCTTATATTTATTTCTTCCTCATGTTCGGTGTGGGTCCAGGCAAAACTGAATCCAAATCTTACATTCCCTGGTCTACATACATCCTCTTCTCGAAACCTTCCTCTCACTGCTCCCCATTCCCACTCCCAGGCCTTGGGGAGCCAGGAATACCCTTCCATGTACCCAAAACCCCAGGGACAACAACACCCTGTAGGACTTGGGTGGTGGGGACTACACAGATCTGACCATTCCCTTCTGAGTCAGGCAAGGGCCCTTTCCTGGAGATACTGGGGTTCTTGCCCGTGAGGGACAGGTTTCTGACTTGAGGTTGTGAGTTACCACCTGGGTTTGGCCCAGGGCATAATGTGGGAGACAGACCTGGCCTGCCCGCCCCAAGCACCAAGCAGTTAGTGCCCTCTCTATAAAATGGCCTGTGAGCAGGTTAAAAAGCCGTTGCATGAGAAGCACTTGGTGCCAGGCCTGGCGCACGTTCAGAGTACCCTAGAAGTTAACTGGGTTACCTGTAGGAAAGGGTTTACTGGGGTAGCTTGCCTGCCCCTCATCAGCATCTCATTCATCTTTTCCCACAGGGTCAGAGACAGGGCTAAATACCAGCACAGGAGGGCAGAGGCTCCTGAGGTGGCCGCAGGTCCTCTGGGTGGCAGTGTCATGGCTGATACAAGAACATATACAGGCCACGTGGGGAGTGGCAAACTAGTCAGAGGGGACCACCTGCCAGGCCCTCACTCATGGCCTAGCACTTTTACTTTCATGAGCCCTTCTTTGTCGATGAACCCCGGCTGCCAACATCCATGCGAAAAAAGTTGAGCTTGCAGTGTGCTGGTCAGGAACCAGAGGTGGCAGGGTGGGGAGGGCAATGAACGGTGCACCTTCCAGGCTTTTTGGGAGCTGTCAGTCCCCTGGAAGAAACGGTTAAGGAAACAGATAAGGACGGGGTGGTGAGAAGTTCTGTGACTGAGGGCAGTGCCTAAGGTGGTGGGGGCAGGGGTAAGGGGGTGCCGAGCACCAGTAAGAGGAGAGGGTATTTCTGAGACCTACTTTGAACTGGGCAATGGAGTGGCCCTGGCCTCAGCTTCTGGATAAAGCCTGACTTCCGCAGAATGCAGGAAAGCTGGGCGGTGTGGTCACCTCCCAGGACTGCTCACCAGATGGGGCTGGACTTGGCCTGAGGCCCATACAGCTAGTCTCAGTGGTCCTCTGCTGTGGTTTTTTAAAAAAATAATTAATTAATTAATTAATTAATTTTCCTTTTTTTTTTTTGCTTTTATTTTACTTTATTTTTCCCAGCTTTATTGAAATATCATAGACAATTAGTTGCTAATATTTACGTTGTACAATTCAATGAGTTTTTTTCAATTATAGTTGGCATACAATAATATATTCATTTCAGTTGTACAGCTTAGTGATTAAAGCTTGTGATCAGCCCACTAAATCTAGTACCCTCTTCTTCCTTACATATTTATTACAAATTGTCGACTATTTTCCTTTTGCTATACTTTGTATCTCCATGACTTTTTAAAAAAATTTTTATTATAGTTACATTGATTAACAAAATCCAGTAAGTTTCAGGTGAACAATTCAACAATAAGACATACATATACATTACATTGTGTGTTCACTGCCCATGGTTAGATTTCTTTGTCACCACATATTTGACACCTTTTACCCCATCTACCTCCCTCATCTCCCCCTACGCTCGGATAACCACGAGTCTATTGTCCATGTCCATGAGTCTCTGCTTGTTTGTTCTGTTTATTTGTTGCTTTTAGGTTTATATCCCACATATAAGTGATATTGTGGTTTTCAACTTTTCTGCCTGGCTTATTTCGCTTAGCATGATTATCTCAAGGTCCATCCATGTCTGCTGTGGTTTTAAACTTAATTTATTTGTATCTAAGTAATACAGGTAGGTGATTGAAAAGAAAAAGAGTACCATAAGGCTTACAACAAAAAAAGCATGCTTGTCACACATGTCCCACCCGAGTTCACTCCTTCCAGAGGCAGCTAACTTCAAATTGTTTTTCAGTTTTTGGAGTATTTACGTCCCTATCTTTAAATCATATACTTCTATTATTACTTATCAAATTTTTAATTTTAGACATCTGTTCATGTCCTGCTTTAATGAGGATTTAGCCTTTATTTTCTTCCCCTTACACTCTCCATATTATTTTATTATGATTTCTAATTAAGTTAATATGCATTATTATGACCATGTAAATGTTCACAGCAGAACCTTGTGATGCAATAGGATTGAATTTCTATTTTGTAAAATGTTTTTTTTTCTGTAGTTAATCTTTCATGTATTTTATGTCATATTTAAAAACTCTTTCCTAAACCCTTTGTCACTCCCACGTTTTCTTCTAGAATTTTATAGTTTTACCCTATATATTTAGGTCCATGATGCATTTTGAATTAATTTTTCTATGTAGTGTAAGGTTACGGTTGAAGTACATTTTTGGGGCGGCACATTTGTTGAAAATCAATTGACCATATACTGTAAGTCTATTTCTAGACTCTCTATTCTGTTTCTATAGACCTACTATTCATTCATTTCCAGCCTGATCACCAGAGATGCAAAACACCCACTGATCATGCTGGCAGTCACATCGTGTCCCCTTGGCCCCTATTCTCCTACAGACATCCTGGTGCTCTCGGATCTCCTGCTTCTGTTTGGACTGGCAGCTGCCTATTGCTACTGCCATGAACTATCACCCATGAGCATCTCTGCCTCTTCATCTGGGGATCTCCCAGCTCTCTCCAGAGACAGATCCCCTGTTTCTGCATCCCACTACTTCCTCAGTCTTAGTTCATTTCCTTGTGTCTGTTGTGGAGCACACGGGCAGTTTCCTGGAAGGTGAATTGCTGAGACCTTGAACATCTAATAATATCTTCTTTCTTTCTTGTATTTGGTTGATATTTTACATGGATACATAATTTCCCCTCCAAAACTTGAAGTTTTCTTCTCTTATATTTTTCCAGTGTTCTGTAGCAATCCCTAGTCCCTAGTGTGTGGCAACTTTTTTGGCAAAAAGTTTTAGGATCTTCCCTTATCTATAAGTGTTAAAATTGCCAGTGCTGTTCCTTGTGTGGTGTTTTTCATCCTTTGTATGGATATGTGATATGAATCCCTTCAACCTCTCACCTCATGCACTTTCATTATGGAGATTAAAAAATAGTTGTAATAATTTCCTCCCCACCCTTTTCTCTTCCTAGAACTTCTAATATGAAGTTAATCAGCTAAGTTTCTTACCTTTTTAAAAAATCTATTTTATAACTCCTTTCTTTAACTTTCTGAGAGATTTTTCTCTTCCTCGGCATCCAATTCTGTCTGTCCTGGGCTCGCAGAGGGGGCAGAAGTGGGGATGGAGACCACCCTGGGTGTGTGTGGGGTGTTATTGCTCTGTGCACTGCCCAGCGTGATGATCTCAGCCTCACCCCGGGTGATCCAGGTTGTGAAATTCTTCTAGTCCGCATGAATGCCCAATCATTCAATTTAGCAGGAGGCTTGCGAAGCTGGGCTTTGGGGAAACCCTTTCCTGGTGGTCCCCACAGTGGCCCCTCAGATTCCTTCATTCTGCCTGGACATGTTTGGATTCACATTCTTCCCCAACAACAGCTTGGCACAGCTGTGGCTCAACAACTGCAATGTGAAGCTGAAGCACTCTGGTTCCCCACCTGAGGGCTCAGCATGTATGGGAGGCATATGCACTTCCACCAGGCCCCCCACATTTCCCCAGGATCCGCCCAGCAGCTTTCTTTCTTCTTTAGATGCTGTTGATGTCCCAGCCAAGGGGTGCTGTGTCAGCCCTAAAGACACAAGATTTTTCCTCCTGTCCCCCTAGGATTATGTCGTTGAGAACCTGGAGTGGTCGTTTGTTAATTACCATGGTAACCATAGCTGTTTGGATCTGATGGTTGGACCTCCATCAGCACCATCCTTTATGGATGAAGTAGAGAACAGGGAATAGGAAGGAGGTTGTTGGAGTGAGATGAACACCAGAAGTTGGTCTTTGGACTTTCTCTGGGGCTTTAGTGACTGTCCCATGTTTTCAGTGGTCCTCTGTCTTCCCATCTGCCTGATGGGTGTGCTAATATCACTTTGCCTCTTGTGGCGACTATGATGCCCAGGGTGACACTTTATTATATTAATCTATTGCCATGGGGGGTGCACTATGGGGTTCATGTGTTGGGGTCGGGTGGGTTTAGACGTCATCTCATGGTGGACTGCCCACTCCTGTCCCACACAGGTGTGTCCCTTTGACAGGCTGAGCAGCATTGCCCATCTGCAGACTCTCACCCAGGGTGCACCAGCAGGCAACATGATTCACTATGCACCCTTTTTCCTTGACTGGTACCTCATCTCTCTCCTAGTCTGAACCAAGGCTTAGCTGATGCCCTGCGCTGGGAGGTATGGCTGGGCCCTGCACTGCCATCATGGTCACCCGTGGGATTCTGGGGTGAGCCGGAGCATGGTAGGTCCAGTGTGGGATTGGTCCTGAGTACCAGTGCAGCTACTTGGATGCTCTTTCTGGTGTCGTACCAGCCCCTCTTTACTGGACAAGTTTCTGCCCCAGGAGCTCTATACCCAGCTTCTTCATGCTGCCCAACATGACCGCCATCATGATTATGCTTAGCTCTCTAGGCAATCATGTCATTTACTCCTTCGAGGGCAAGATTCTAGACTCCAGGTTGCAGAGCCCTTCACTGGGCATTGCAGGGGAGCAGTTATAGGCATCCATGCAAATCTGGGGTCCAAGGATTGTCTCACCACCCCTGCCCCCTCAGGCAGCAGAACCTGCTGGGTTTGGATGCAGGTGGGAAGAACTGAGTTCCTGGAAAGTGAATGACCCTCCCCAGTCTCCCCACACAACTCAGAGGACAACTTGCAAGGGGGCGGTGGAGATGCCCAAAGTGCGTGAATGTCTAGTGGTCTCAGGATGGAACACAGGAATTGAGTACTGTCCACTTTCTTGAGCCGCGTGGCCGCTGGACAAACATTGGCCCTCCCTGAGCCTTCTCAGGGAAGCTCAAATATCCGAAGAGATTCCAGTTTAAACCTGCTGGGGCAGACAAGCATCTTTGCAGATTCTTAGGTCCTTCTGGACGATCCCCAGGGCAGAAATGGCAGCTCCAAGTGGGGAGTGTGCTCTTTTCTGGCGGCAGGGCCTGGGATGCTTTGCTTCAGCATCACAGGCTGGACAGCTCCTTCAGGGTAGTCTGGCAGCACCCTTCAGGGAGCATTGTCCTCACCTCTCAGCCAGAATTTCTCAGGGAGTGGGGTGTGTGTGTGTTCTGGGGTGGACCTTGAGCCTTCAGGGGCCAGGGTGTCCTTGTCTGAGTGCAGCCCAGAGACTGACCGGCCAAAGAAAGGGAGGCATTTAGATACTGCGGGATTTATGGCTCTGGGAGGGCAAGCCCCTCTAGGAGAGAGAATACTTAGCAGGGGTCCTGTTAAGTATTCTCTGGGGGCCATTATGAAGCACAGGTCTCCTGTTAAAGTGCCACTTGGTCTATATGTCACACCCCGTCTCCTGGGTCTGGCTGCTCAGGGCTGGTCACAACCCGCCTGTCAGGATTTACTCTGACCAGTTCGTGTCCCAAGACTCCTGGACCCAGAAATTCCTGGGCTGGGTCTGCCCAGTTCGGGGACTCTCATTCTGGGCCTCACTCCCTTAGTGCAGAGGTCACTCAGCAGGTCACTGGTCTGTGCCCTGCTCGGTTTCTCCACCTCCACCCTCAGGAAGGGCTCTGGGTTGGCTTCTCCCCACGGCCCCAGTATCCGCTCAGTGCTGGGCACATAGAAAAAGCAGCTCCATAATTATATGTCGGGGGACGCATTTCGTCTTTCTTTCTTCAGCGAGGATGGCCTGGGCTGGAAAGCAGGGCTGGAGGGCAAGTTCCTGCATGGGGCAAGACCAGTGGCGCTGTGAGGCATGTGTCACATGACCCAGCTCAGGGCGCCAATCTGCATTAGCCAGCACAGAGGACTTTTGTTGTCTGGGAGAACCTGGCTCTGCCAGGATGCTGGATGCTGGTCCCAGAAGCCACCCTTTCTTCCCTTGCATACACTGTACTGATGGGCTACAGGCCCAGAGAGGGACTGCGAATCACCCAAGCCACACAGCGAGGCAGGAACTTAGGGAAGGGTGGGGCTGTGGTCCTCAGTGGTGCTTCTTTGCTCCCAGCTGGAGAAGGTGTGGATACATTCACCCGAGGGCTCAGAAACTAAAGTGAAATAAGGAGAATGAGAGAGAGAGAGAGAGAGAGAGAGAGAGAGAGAGAGAGAGAGAGAGCGCGTGCGAGAAATCATTTCCAATTCAAAGGTGCAGGCATATCAGACCCCGCTCTGTTCCCTGAGCCAGTGTCCTGGACTGAGCCTGAAATGGAAGGTGAGACTCAGCTGAGCCCTCAGATTGTCTTGGATCCTGCTGTGTCTTAAAAGTGTAGGTGTTTCTCCAAGCTCCATGCTGTTTGAGGGTTGTTTTTTAAAGTAATTTCTGACTTCTGTGCTGACTTTAGAACTTAACTTTTATGAAGGATAATAGTGAAGGAGGGTCTAATACGAGGACCCCATATTATGGGCCTCACGGTGTCCTAGGTTCACCTTTCCTCACTCTATTGCTTAACAATAGATTGTCCCCTGCAGCTTGACTTAGAGCTTGGAATGTCCCCTGCCCTGAAACTTATGATTACTATCCTTATGCTTATTGATCACGATCTTTATAGTTTAGCATTCTTTCCAGACTACTCCCATATTCGTTCCTGTTACTGATGCCATCGAGGACCACGTTGCCAAAGGGAAGGCTCTATGAAGCAGAACAGACCCTGCCGGACCGTCATGCAGCCCCTGCAATAATGTCCGGATTTTTCCCTTAAATACCCTAAGCCGGACTGAGAATGTTACGGCAATTTTTGAAGGTGTTCGCCTGCTGCCTTCTCAGATCACCAGTGCTCTGATAATGCACACTTATTCCAAATATCCCAACTCCTGTGTCCATCTGTCAGCTGAGCAGAGCAGGCAGCTCGAGCCCCGAACTCGGTTGCCCTCTGGCTACAATAGTATATTCAAACCTTTACAGTAATGCTGGCATCACTGCACGGACAGGTTGCTAATAGCACTAATAAAACCTTTATTTTTCTCCTTGTTCTGTGTGAAGCTGAAATGATTAACAACTAGTTCCTCATTAACTCGGAAACACACCTGGAGGCGGCCGCTGTCACCGAGCATGCGTGGCAGAGCGGGGAATATCTGACCGTCCGGCCTGAGGAGGCAAGGAGCGCAAAGGAGGGAGACTTGGCTGAATTTTGTTTCTTTACGGAAATACGAGTTCTCTGGGCTGAGGATAGTATACCTGAAAAATATGAATGCTGTAGAAAGTAATCCAGTGTTAGGACTGGTAGCAGTCAAGTAATGGTAGTATTTGTACAGTGCTAGATAGTTTACGAAATTTTCCATACCCCTCACTGTATTTCTCAAACTAAAAAACTACAGCCCAGCTCCAACCTCAGTCTATCAGTAAGCACTCCAGGGCCCAGGCAAAGCACTGCCTTTCATCCTGTTTCCATGCAGAATGAAAATAATGCTCACCTTTACAAACTACATCATCTTGGGAGTATGTCCAAAACAGAACGGTCATGAAGATTAAATTTGCTATGCAAGTGTTAAGCACTATTAATACCTGTCTCCCCCGAAAACCTCAGATCCACTAACTACCAGTCTCAGTGGATGACAACTGAGGTGCACTCTGGAGACCCACTCACTCTTCCAAGTCTCCAGCCCTCCAACGGAACTAGGAGCTCTGTAAACACCTGCTACTGTGAATCCCTGTGTTTCAGCAGGGGCAGGAAGGCTAGTACTGCCTGAACCCACATGAAAGTTTCTCACAAGGCAGAAATGGGCCAGCCATCCCCTGGCTGTGAATGTTCAAGACCTCTTTGGTGGCACTGGGAGGAGCTGCTTTCAGAGCCAAGAAAAAAAAGAGTGAAGATGAGGAAAATAAACAATGGAGCCACTTTAAGGAAGCTGCTAAATCGACACAAAGGTTGAAGCATGAAGAAACCATTCCTTTTCCTGTCTTAACTAGCCTGGGGACTTGCACTTTTGAACTTTTCAGTCCTGTGTTAATACCCTACAATTATTCACCTGCAGATAACCCTCTGATTACCCTGGAAGGACTCAGGATACACCCATCCTCCAAACCACCTGACATCCATCATCTAGTCTGCCTGATATCTGACTGATAACAGTCCTGGAAGAGTGTTAAGAATGCAGGACTGACTATTCTCAAGCACGTGGCTTTTACTATAAGAACTCAATTTTTTTTCCTTCTTCAGAACACTTCTGGGTTTTTGCTTAACTGTGTTTACACTTTGCAAACTCTAAGACCCTTGAATAAATCTTCATCATTTATTTCTAACAAATCCTCCAGTCTCTTGTTTGAGTTCATTCAATATTGGCATGGTGCACGACACCCAGGAGGTATTAAAGGCTGGATGGCTGGCTGGGATGACAGCCACTACCACTGTGAGCAGTGAAGAGCCCCCAGCAGCAGCAAGGTGCCCCAGGACAAAGGCAGCCTCCTGCCTGGGCCCAGCTCAGGTGAACTGACGGCCCTGGCCAGGCCCATGGAGGGAGACCTGAAGCTGTGACTGGAGAAGGCTCCCACCAGCAGGGTCCGTCCACCCCTCACTCTCAAACCTCATCTATAGCCTTTCTCCCCTCTGCCTCCTGCCCCTATTTTTCTTGTCCTGAACGATGCCTTCCGGCTGCTCTATAATGTCACCTGTGACATGTGCTCCCACTCCTGGTGCTCAGGACCAAGGAAGCTGCTGCTCCCTTATGAAGCCATGATTCTTGACTCCCTGCCCCAGCCCAAGTCTCCTCTTTCCTTTCAACTTATTCTATTTGAAACCCCTTTCTAGGTCTGTTTGTTTGTCTGAAGTCAACCAACCCACCTTTGTTTTCCATGGGCTTTATAGTTTTTGCAGTAACAGCTGATCTTATTTTTTTCTCAACAGGATGAGTTTCAAGATTGCATTGCTCTGAAAGAAACACAAAATCTCAGGTGCACACCACCTCCATTTCAGTGACAAGGCTGCACCTCCTCACCAAGCCAGCCTCTGAGTGGGAGCATGTGCATGGCGTAAGGGATACGGGCGGGGGTGGAGATGGATGTGGAAGAATCTCAAAGATTAAAATCAGGGCTCGTAGAAGGGCAAGCATAAGATCAAACTGAGACTGGCAGAAGCCAAGTCAAAGGCAGAGCTGATGCTCACCCAACAGGGAGAAATAGGAAAAGGGATTATGGGTCCCAAGTCCAAAGCTTAACAGGGTAGAAGATATTAAACTTTAAGGCTTGTGAATAATCTTCTTTGGCTCAGATCCCTTCCCTGTAGACACACTGGGGCAGTGTTATCTCTCATGTCTTTTCTAGGCTGATTCTCTGCCTTCCAGGCCTACCATCCCCTTGGCTCAGAAGACAGTGGCTCTCTGCCTGGGCCCTGTGACTCTGCTGGGCCTGTGGCTCTGTGTGTGTGTGTGTGTGTGGGGGGGTAACTCCTGAAACATGGGTGGGAGCATTCTGCCCTACCGAACCAGAGAGGCAGCCACACCCTTTGCAACTGTTGTGTCCCAAGGGCTCTCGTACTCTGGGCCTGTGGTGGGAGTGGCAGCCCTGATAATTCCTGAATAGCTTCTATTGCCTTGAAGAATAGTGTCCAGTTAGGAATTTTATGATTAGATCACCCTTTGAGGTTACTTTTGGTTACCGAACTTGTCATACATCCTTTTTTGTCCACACTTGTCCTCCAGTTTTCAGTAACGCATTCCTCATTTCCGGCTGAGACCTCATCAGAATAACTTTATTGTCAGTATTTCTACCAACTTTCTGTTCAAGATTACTTATGTATTCTCTAAGACAATGGAGGCTTTCTCCATTGTTCTCCTATTCTGAGCTCTCACCAGAATCACCTTTAAAGGGTTGCTTATGGCAACGTAGGCATTTTCTAGCATGCATCTTAAAATTTTTCTGTTCTCTTCCCATTACCCAGTTCCAAAGCCCCACCCACATTTTTAGTATTTGTTACAGTAGCACCTCACTCCTGGTACCAATTTCTGTCTTAGTTCACTTGGGCTGCTATAACAAAAATACCATAGAATGGGTGGCTTAAACAGCAAACATTTATTTCTCACAGTCCTTGAGGCTGGGAAGTCCAAGATCAAGGTGCCGGCAGAGTCAGTGTCTTGTAAGAGCCCGCTACTTAGTTCATAGATGGCTGCCTGCTCACTGAATCCTCAGTGATGGAAAGAGAGTAAGAGAATGCTCTTGGGGTCTCTTTTAGGAGGGCACTTATCCCATGCATGAGGGCTCCACCCTCCTGACTTAAGCACTTCCCAAAGACCCCCACTTGCTAATACTATCACATTGGGGATTAGTATTTCAACAGATGTATGGGGGTTAGGCGGGGGGAGGCACAAACATCCAGTTTATATCAGCCTCCTTGCCAATACTGACTTGGTATTGTCAGTATTTTTAATTTTAGACATTCTAATAGGTGTGTGGTGGCATTATATTGTGATTTTAATTTCCATCTGGTATAATTTTCCTTTTGCCAGAATAACTTTCTCATTATAATTTTCCTTTTGCCGGAATAACTTTCTCGTTGTGTACATCTGCTGGTGAAGTATTCTCATGGCTTCTGTTTGGCTAAAAGGTTTTTATTCTGTCCTTAGTTTTAAAAGATGGGGAAAGAAACTTGGGGTCTTGGTTCCTCTTCTCTGCTCCTCACTGAGCAGAGTTCCTATGCAATTTGCCATGTAGCAGGTAGAGATGAGTTAAGAGGGTTGTACAAAGCCTTGGCTCCACTACCACTCCACATGCGACCCTTAGAGGTCTCTTAGGGAATCTGATTGGACAGTCCCGATTTCTTTGATCCCTGTCCTAAGGAATGTAAGGTGAGAGATCTATGTGGATTTGCAAGTGGGAAAGGGTGGGAGAAAAGAAAAGTGTGGAGTTGTGGGTGGTAGGGTGAGCGTATTCATGAAACAATGGTAACCTTCATTGTCTGCGTTCTCTGGGTGGTTCTAGGACTGTGGATAATGCAATTATTCTCTAACCCTTTTGTTGTTTGGAAGTTCTCCTTGAAGTCTAACTGGTGGTCAGACTGTCATTGTCTAGAGTTGGGGAATGAGTGTCATTTCATGACTATAAAATAACATTCAGAGAGTTGGAAACCAATTACTTGGTCCTCTCCACCAGAACCTCAGCCTCCTTTATTTGACTCCAACTAGCAACTTTATTCGCTTGAACATCTGAAATACCAGAGGGGAAATGGAGGAGAGTAGATGAGAACATGGTAGTAGGTACCCTAAACCTTATTATAGACACTACTCCTGGTGCTGGCCCTGGGTTCCCCATGCCCTGGGGAGGAATACATTCAGGTGTTAGAGCTGCAGATGGGAGCTGAGAATTAGCAAAACAGCAGAGAGAGCCCAACCTTATCAATCCCTGGCCCCTAATAGGGCAACATGTACCGCATATGAGCTGATTAGATTGATCTTCCTGCCCCATCATGGCATGGGAGAATATGCAGGGCAGTGGCTCACGTCCTAGTTACTAACCCAAAAGCTCCCGAAGTTAGGTTAAACTTTCATCAGGCTAACGTGGGTGGCCAGCTTCCAGCTGGATCTCCACTCCCTGGGGCTGCCAAGAAGCATGGGGCAGCGGGCACCAGGGAACTGCCCCTGGACAGCCAGTTGCATTTGGAGCCGTCGCTGGCGTGGGCTTTGCTTTCATGGAGGCTCACCGTTGCCTGCTTCAGCATCGCGCTCTCG
>NW_006443570.1:13967532-13987432 GCF_000325575.1 Pteropus alecto
TCTTTCCCGCCGCTTGGCGGTGTTCGAGGCGCAGGCCAACGCCGGCACTAACACATGCATGCGCGGAGGGACAGCTTTGTCTCCCGTGCAAGGTTGGTTGCGAGCGAGGCTGCACGAGGCTCACACTTAACCTGGAGCGCCCTCTGGCGGTGCTTGGTGCCGGGTCTGGGCGTCCTCGCGCATTTCCAGGCTTTGGCGTTGGCCCCAGGCTCCGCTCACCTGGAATGTGCTGGACAGCGCCTGCCAGGCGGCGAAGCTTCTGAAAACCATTCCTCCTCTATCATTATCTAGCCTTCCTTTAGGACTGGCCCTGTGCTCAGGCTGACGCTGAGCAGGCGCAAGGTAGCCTTAGACAGCCGCTAGGATGGGCATGGTGGGGGTCCAGGGAAAGCCAGGGTGCCGCCATGGGTGGCCACATCGGTGTGGACATCGAGTTGCTGGGCCTGGACTCATACCTGTCTTTCTTTTCTGAACTAGCCATTGCCCAGAGGAGTTGGACTGGGCTTCTATGGCTTCTCGGTGTTCCCCAACCTCATCGCCATCACAGCCAAACTACCTCCTTTCCTGGAAATTGAAGCAGGAGAGGTGCAGCTGTCCATGGAAGCTGGGGGTCTCCCAGAGTAAAGGGAGGGCTATCTTTGGTATATGGAATATACATGGGAGGAATTCCAAGATTTTTTCTTTTTGCTGGAGTCACCATCTCTGGACCTGAAGGTAAGGTGAGTCAACATGGTTTGGATTTGGGAGATGGGGTTGAGCCCCTGAAAATTTTGGAGGCTCTCCATGGCCTCAGCCTCCAAACACAAGTCGTAAGAAAAGTCTGGAGCAGGCAGTGGTGATATCTATAATGAGCAAATTTCTACTGGCACCAGACGGAGCACTGGATTCAAGTGTGGCTGACAAGTCACTGACCCTCTCTGGCCTACCCAGGTAAGCGTGGACCTTCTGGGATGCTTCTGGTTCAAACCAGCGGTGCTCACAACTGTTGAGGAATACAAGGAATGCTGCAGACTTTTGGGTCAGTGTGGCTGCATCTTAGATCTCAGCTTTGGTCCTGGTTGGAGGCTGGAGGCGGTGACAGCTGCATGCCAGGGCAGGTAGGCGGCCAGAGGAGCCAGTACCACTTCAGCACTGAGGACGACTGGCAGCGTCCTCCGGACAGTCTGGTAAAGCCAAAGGAGAAATGGCTGGCTTGAGTCAGCTCATGCCCAACTCCAGCATGGCACACAGAGGCCAACGGCAGAACCCTTTTAGAGAGTCCAGAGCTCCAGGACCCTGGCCTTGAGGAGCTTCAAACCTGGGATCTGCACTCGGGTTGAGACCAGAGCTCCAGGAGATTTATAGAAACTTTGAGATATCATGTAAATAATGATTTGTAGCACTTTATACATAGTTTCCTCTCTGTCTTACAACAGCTCAGAAAAGTAGGCCCAAACATCCACTCTAATAGATAAGGGAGCTCAGAGAGGGTAACCAATCTCTACAAGGAGGGTTTTGAGCTATGACTTGAATGGCTGCCTTGGTTGTAGCAGAGTCATCTCCACAAATGATGACAGTTGCGGGGGTGGGGGGACGCTTATAGTAGTGGGATCCTGAGAGTTAATGGGCCAACACAAAGGGGGAGGCATTTAGAGTAAGGGTGATTTATGGCCCTAGGAGGGTACTGCTCATGTGGGATGGGAGACCTGGTTAGGGTGGGCAATGCTCAGGGCTTTGAAGAAGAGCAGGGATCCCAATAAAACATAACTTTGTTTATTCCTAAAGCCCGAGGTGGTATTCAAGGCCCATCACAGTTCATCTCTCTGGACTCAGTAGGCCGGGATCCCCACCTTTGGGCCAGAAGTCACTCTTCCCTGGTGAATCTGTCCCACCCAGGGCTGGACTAGGGTGAAGCAAGAGAGGAACCTAGGGTGCAAAATTTAAGGAGACACTTACTCTCAGGATTATGCAAGTGCAGGCTAGCACCAGCATTGACCCCAAGACCGAGTCTCTTCCCTTTGACCTCTCCCACTTGCCTTCACTCTAAGACTTAAAGCTCCCAGAGGGCAGAGACAGACTCTGTTAATATCGATTCTGGTTTGACCCGTGTTTGAAGTTCTCATTTGCTAGAGGTAAGCAAATGAGATGTGTTGGGAGAACCCAATGCCCATCAAAAGTTCAGAAAGTCCAAGACAGAAGGTAAATGACATTTACATTCGAGACAACGGAACTGGAGAATGACAATGACTTGCTTCAAGTCACGAGGCCGCGTAGGGACAGGGACAGGGCCAGGGCTCCATGACAAGTTTTTCGACGACGTGACCTAATCAGAGAAAACCTCATGCAGCTCCTGAGGACGACTGGACAGCGTCCTCCGGACAGTCTGGTAAAGCCAAAGGAGAAATGGCTGGCTTGAGTCAGCTCATGCCCAACTCCAGCATGGCACACAGAGGCCAACGGCAGAACCCTTTTAGAGAGTCCAGAGCTCCAGGACCCTGGCCTTGAGGAGCTTCAAACCTGGGATCTGCACTCGGGTTGAGACCAGAGCTCCAGGAGATTTATAGAAACTTTGAGATGTCATGTAAATAACGATTTGTAGCACTTTATACATAGGCACATCGAGTGTATCGACTTTCTTCTTCTCAGGCCTGGAATAATAAGCCGGATTAATCTATTGCTTTTGACTGCCAGTAAGTGCTGCGCGCTGATTGGTCCTGGTTAAGGAAACGGAAGGAAAGGCGAGCACGTGGGACGGGCCGCGAGAGACGCGCACGTCGGTAGTGGGAGCAAGGCTGCGGTCACCATGGCGACTCTCAGTAGCAGCACTGTGGTCTGCGTGGTATGCTTGGAGAAGCCCAAATACCGCTGCCCCGCCTGCCGCGTGCCCTAGTGAGCGCCAGGGTGGTGGGAGAAGGGGAGCGCGAGTGTCGGGCCGGGCGGGGGCAGAAGGCCGGGGGCCGGGTCTGGGCTGCGGGAGGGTCCGCGCGACCTTCGGGGCTGACGCGGCCTCTGGGCTCTGTTGTTTCAGCTGCTCCGTCACGTGCTTCCGGAAACACAAAGGTAAGGCCCCGGGTCCCCGCCTCAGCCCGGGGCTTCCTCCTCGTGCAGGGCAGCCCCATGTCCCGCTGCAGTCTCGGGGACGTGCACCCCTCAGGCCGCGCTCCCTCTGGGCCTTGCCGTTCCCCATCCTGTCGGATCCCCTGGGAGGACCTCTGCCTTTGAATCTCTGGATTTTAAACAAAAACCGTTCTTCTGCTCTGCCTTTTTGGGTACCATTCTTTTTTCTTCTTTAAAAATAGTCTGTCGCTTTCGCGAGAAAAGTCTACCAGCTTTTTTCGTCTTAGTATGCCGACGCAGCTCCTCACCATTTGGCGGAACCTGACATGGCTAAGGTTAACAGACATTTTCTTTCTTTTAAATAATGTCTTGCTAACAACAAAAAAAATTCTTTTAAATAATGTTTCGTTCAAAACAATGAAGTCGATCTGTTTACAAAAAGGAGCGACGCCCTTGGCTGTTAACGTTGTGAACAGTACATTTTAACTCTCTCCAATCCGTACCTTTTCGCAGCCCTTAGGGACCCTCTTCCAAGACCTCATTATCGGTTGACTCTTACGTTAAAGTTCCTCCTTAGTTGTTTGCCTCTGGTTTCATCCCCTCCAATACTGGTTTACTACTTCACCATCCCCCAACCCTTGCGTACACTTTTTTCCCTAATAGTTCTGGAGCAATTCAGAAGAAACTTTTCAGCTAAAAATAGACAGGAAAGAAATAGAACTGTTTTGCTGGAAATAGGATTGAGGAGCTGGGTGCAGAACGCTTCTCTTTCTCCCTGCAGCCTTATGAGGCCCCTCTAAGAACTCGTAAGGCAATCAGGAGCTTTTATCTGTGTGGCCCTGCTGCTGCCAGGTGTATTGTCTGAAATGTAAATTTGAGAAATCCAGTCCCTTGTTGAAAGCTCTTGTCTAGCAAAGGTCAGTAGTTCTTAACCTGAATATTGCTCTCTCTAGGGAGATACAATGTCACAATGTATCATTACATGTCACAATGTTTTTGTTATTAGGGTGCTGAGGAGGGGTTGGTAGTACTGCTGGTAATTGATATTGATTCTAACATCCTGGCAGTGTGTGACTCTTAACACTTTTAAAGACCTTTCCACCTGGAACACAATAGCACCCTTGCTGAGCTATACCTGTCTTGGGAAGAACAGTGAACCTCCTGTGTGTGGTATTCTTTTGTTCCTACTTTACTTGTGCCCTAGCCACTGGCCAGGCATGCCCTGCCAATCGAGTAGCTGGCAGTTGCTCATCACATCTTGCACCTGACCCTATTTCAAGGTTCCAGTCTAGCTATAGAGCTTTGTACCAGGAACGGTCCGTCTTTCACTTGGCAGCACTTCACCCTCCAAGACTCCTCTTGGGCTTGTCTCCAGGCCCTCTCAGGTGATTTAGATCAGCAGACCTATTGCATCTTACCCACCTCTCTAGCTGTCATCCATAAGACTAAACCCCTCTGAGGTGGGCCTGATGATTTTCATCTTCGTATTCCCAGTGGCACGTGGTACATGCAAACTTGGTATCAAAATGCTGGGAAAATAGTTTGATGCTAATTGAAGTCAGTGTGCCACTTAATCATAATGAAAGCCCTGTGAGATTAGGCAGGGCAAGGAAGTATCGGGACAGGTCTTAGGTGCCCATGAGGCCTTCTGCCACGCTCAGGGTTGCTTGTTTTTGTTAAATTGCCCCCTTTGATTTGATCTCTTACTTCCTCTATATCCATCTCCACCTACATCCCTTACTCCATGCACATGCTCCCACCTAGTTGCTGACTTGGTGAGGAGGTGCAGCCTTGTCACTGAAATGGAGGTGGTGTGCACCTGAGATTTTGTGTTTCTTTCAGAGCAATGCAATCTTGAAACTCATCCTGTTGAGAAAAAAATAAGATCAGCTGTTACTGCAAAAACTATAAAGCCCATGGAAAACAAAGGTGGGTTGGTTGACTTCAGACAAACAAACAGACCTAGAAAGGGGTTTCAAATAGAATAAGTTGAAAGGAAAGAGGAGACTTGGGCTGGGGCAGGGAGTCAAGAACCATGGCTTCATAAGGGAGCAGCAGCTTCCTTGGTCCTGAGCACCAGGAGTGGGAGCACATGTCACAGGTGACATTATAGAGCAGCCGGAAGGCATCGTTCAGGACAAGAAAAATAGGGGCAGGAGGCAGAGGGGAGAAAGGCCATTGGTGAGGTTTGGGGGTGAGGGGTGGACCCTGCTGGTGGGAGCCTTCTCCAGTCACAGCTTCAGGTCTCCCTCCATGGGCCTGGCCAGGGCCGTCAGTTCACCTGAGCTGGGCCCAGGCAGGAGGCTGCCTTTGTCCTGGGGCACCTTGCTGCTGCTGGGGGCTCTTCACTGCTCACAGTGGTAGTGGCTGTCATCCCAGCCAGCCATCCAGCCTTTAATACCTCCTGGGTGTCATACACCATGCTAGGTTCTGAAAGCAGGCCTTCCTGGTGCCACCATAGTGGTCTTGAACGTTTACAGCAAGGTAATGACCCATTTTAGCCCTTTGAGAAACTTCTGTGTGGGTTCAGACAATGCCACCAATTTCTTTCCACGTTGAAAGCATGGGATTCACATTAGTGGGTTTTTATAGAACACACCTAAGTTTATTGGCCCATCAGAAGGCTGGAGCCATGGTGACGGGACGTAGGGCGATAAGAATTGGAAAAATCAGTCTCTAAGCCCAGTGGCCATAGGGAAACACATAAGTGTGTGAACACCAGGGTGCATTTGTTAAAGTCACCCATTTTTCTCTTTCACTTTCCAACCCTAAAAGAGGAATGTCAGTATAGTCACAAATTTTAGAGAAAGTTATTTTTGTTTTGTCTCTACTTACTTGCATACCCCTGTGACTGTCACATGTATGCACATTATATCTATTGGAGTAGTTAAAATCTGCCACCTGGGCTTTCTTTAGCCATAAGTTGATTGTGTTATATATTCCTCAGATGATGACGATGACTCTATAGCTGATTTTCTCAATAGTGATGAGGAAGAAGACAGAGTTTCTTTGCAGAATTTAAAGAATTTAGGTAAGTCTGTGCTGTACTTATTTTGTCAACATTTGAGAAACATTTATTCTATTGTATAGAATGTGATTTTAAAGCAGTATTTTAATATAGCGTGCAGAGCCCTTCCTCCAGCCACATGGTTCTATGAACAACACAAGACTTCCACAGCGCTCAGCCTGGAATCATGCTGGCTTTGTGGGTTGGCAAAATTCTGCTCCTCCAAGATTTGGTTCAAGTTTCCTTTCTTCACTTAAACTTTTGACCTTTTGACTCTGTCAGAATTAGACATTTTTTCATTTTCCCATGGTGCCTTGTAATCTACCACTCACCAGATTTTATGGTAATTTGTCTCTCCACATCCATCTGTAGGGGAGGAACCTGCATTCCCATGTTCTTAGTGTTCAGTTTACGGTCCAGCCATTAATGCAGACTGGATAGTCCTTGGATTTGTTTTTTTTTTTTTAGAGAGATGTGGGTGTTAATAAAGTCTAGCATTTTTGTAGGATTGCTCAGTCCTGATAACGGTTCTGTTACCTGTATAATTAATGGGCCAGGGTAGTTCCTAAAGGTGGCTGTTAACTTTCATTCCTATTTCAGAGTCAGCATGACAGATGGTACTTTGCACCCAGTCCCATAGACTGAGGTTGAAGCTGAGCTGGGGATAGGTGTGAACAATTCTGTTAACTGGAAAGCACCATACAGATGTGTGGTGCTTTCCAGTTAACAGAATTGACTGCTACTGATCCTGCTCTGTGCTGGATAAATGCTTGCTTAAGCATCAGAGTATTTGGTATAACTGTCCTCGCCACCGAGAACCTTTACATCTATAAAGAAAACATGCCAATGAGCTAATGCTGTTGAAATGGCAGTTAAAATATTTACAAGGATACCAAGAACAAGAATGTGTGATAGCATTTAATTTGGAAATCATTTGATAAGCTGTTCTCACCTTATTTATGTGAAGCATTGGGGTTTTTTGTGGGTTTAAAGGCTATGGGGATTTAGCATTCTTCATATTTATTACATTTGAAACATTTAGCTTTCTGCCATCACCTCTTCCCACGTAAATGCATAGATTGGCTTTCTTTCCTCGTTACTTTTTAAGGGGAATCTGCGGCATTGAGAAGCTTACTGCTCAACCCACATCTTAGACAGTTGATGGTCAGCCTCGATCAGGGGGACAATAAGGCCAACCTTATGAGAGCCTGCATGCAGGAGCCCTTGTTTGTGGAGTTTGCCGACTGCTGTTTAAGGATCGTGGAACCATCCCAGAATGAGGATTTTTAAGATGGATTATTGTGCTGCTTGCTCAAGCATGTTTGACTCTCAGAACCTGCCTGTTCCTTCTACCTGGAGACCAACTAGTGTGGAGCCCTAAGTAAGGGCAGTGATTTCCAGGATGCAGACCACTGATGTAGGGTAGGTCATGCAAGTCATCACCTCCATTGCTGTGGGCTCAGGTGTAAGGTAGATGCGGGGTACTCAAAGTGGCAAAACCTTTATGGAGAAAGAATTTGACGTTCAAATGGTTTTTATTTTTGGTACAGTTAAGATATAAATATAATTTATCAAGTTTCACGCTCATGTGAATTAAAACTTGTGCATTGTTGCTAAATGAAATCAAGATACAGTGGTTCTGTCGTATGTTGCATTGTTCATCAACCTTGGTTCATAATCTAATTGCTTGAAATTAAATAAATCAACATTAAATAACTAAGGTTTTGGTCCCTTTTCAAGGAACTAGATGCAAAGTTTCCCCCAGCCAAAAATTTAAAGCTGATTTCAAGCTGACTGCCGGCTTTCTCTCTGGGGAATTGGGGTGGGAGTTGCCCCACTGTAGTGATGGACAACAACCTATTTGATTGGAGTTGTTAAAATGTGAACTTCTTTGTGGCCCTGATGTTTCTTAATCCTGGTTTGGTAACTACTAACCCTGACACCTGTCAGTGCTTGAGTTGGAGACTGGAGCCCCAGGCCAACTGGTAGATTTGCTGCTGCAGCTCTGGCTTGCAGGCAGCCGTCGCTCTCACGCGTGCTTGGAGTCGCTGTGGGAGTAGTTTGGCAGCTCTGTGTTGATTAAATGTCTTTGGCAAGGCAGCTGGCAGAAAAAGGCCTTGTTGAAACAAAGGCAGCACGGATCGTCCAGCCAACGTAAGGGAAGAAGGTGAGATCATACGTGGCCCAGTCTGTGTCTTTCCAGCAGAATCTGATTAAAGCCAGTAACACTGTAGGACGAAGGTTCAGGGCAGATGTCAGCATAGCGCAGTGGAGACTTTCTGCAGTGAAACTTTATCGAGCCCTAGGGGTAGAGAGAGAGATGCAGCTTAACCCTGGCTCCCAGGAGAGCCAGGGCCTAAAGATACCTCACAGGGTAAATGCTAGGAATGCAGGGAGGTGTGGGCAACTACTGGCATGAAGAGTCATGGCAGTAGCAGGACTGATTTAATGTATTTTTATCATTCTAAAACAGTGGCAAAGCCCAAAGTGGTATTAAAATATAAAAGTTCACATCCACTCAGTGTGAGACAGATGAGGAAACACTAGGAGGGAGCTTTCCCCTGCTAGGAGTATTGCTTGTCACAGTCCTACGACTTCTTAAAGCTGGGAGATCAAAGAATTACATTTCTGTTTATACTCTGGCTAGCCTGTATGTCGTCGTGGGAGATTTTACCCAGATTGTGGCCTGTAGTAATCGGCATGGAAATTCAATGTTTCTTTCCTTCTGCCTTGTCAGTGTCACTTGATCCTTGAGTATTAGGCTATTTTATATGCTGGCTCTTTTTCTCTGTCTGCTCATAAATATTAAAAACAGCACTTGGGCCATAGACTCACCTGCTTATCACATCCTCAACTAGAAAAGGAGATAAACCACATAACAATTTTAGGAAAACATAAGGGGTCATATCCAACGCCATTGGAGGGAATAAGCTGTCATCACAACTTAGATTTTTTGAAAGTGGGACTGAAAAGGAGATGCTAGAACATTTAGAGGCAATTTTTAAAAAGAGGGGTGAAAGTGCTCTGGAAAATTCCTAGTTGTAATGGTGGAAGCAGTCCAAACCTGTAGCCAGAAAGCTCAGGCTTCTGGTTCCCCAGTGGGGTTAGGATGGCTCTTGTCCCAGCTTCAGTCCTCCTACTGTGGGCTCCTGGGCTTTGCCTCCTGCCTTTGACAGTGGGGTGTGAGGGACCCAGAGCTGCTGTGGGCAGGATTGCCATCCATCGCATCACATGGTTTACCTGAGGCAGTGCTCGGATGGACGCGACACCAGCTTGTTCTTGTATTGTCTGGATAGTGTAGCTACTGGGGCTGCTGGTGGGGAGCTGCAGGCAGGCCCAGACTACCAGTTTTCTCTGAAAGCCACGTACACCCATAGCTGCATTGGCCAGGACCAGTCCCAGGGGCCAGAGGCGGATTATTGCCCCCAGTAGCCGTGTCTGTGCCTGTGGCAGCGGGAAAGAGCTTAGGGAACAGGGAGCTTGAAACAAGTGTTTTTCTTCCACATCATCCAGTTCTTTAGAAGCAAGGAAGGCCATTCTGATCTTAAAAAGAAAACACAAATTTATAGCTTTTGATTAGCTCTTTCAATGGAAACCCAAACTAATAAGTCAGCTTAATAAGGTGAACTGAAGGGCACCTTGCTAGGAACAGCTGGATGCCTTCAACTAGGTTGGCTCTGTGAGGCTGAACATACCCAAGGCAACTATGCTTAGGCCTTCCATATGTGCTACTTAAAAACAGCCTTCTTGAGGTCTAATTGATATATTATAAAATTCACTAACAAAATCCCATGGTTTTTGGTATATTCCAGAGTTGCTTATGCTATTCTACCATGTTACAACCACTCTGCAGTGTAACTGGTGTCATGCCCATTTCATACATGGGGAACACGAGGCCACCCATTTTGCAGTGGCAGGGCCAGCATTCCAACCAACCCAGGTCCATCTGGTACCAAAACATGCACTGCCAACCCTTAAGTCAGATACTCACTCTCCACTTCTGCCATGCACGCTTGATGACTGTGGCAGCTGTGTGCAGCCTCTGGATGTGTCTCCGAGTTAACCAGGAACGAATGGCTAAGAGGTTTGCCCAGAAACAGTAAAATGTTCATTAGAACTATTGGTATCTTGGCTCTGCAGCAACACCAGAGCTGCTGTAAAAGTTTGAAATAGGTGCTTTTTCAATGAATAGTTACCTTGTGCCACTACGTAAGGTAAGGTACTTAAGTCAATACATAAAACAAAATTGGCTCTGAAAAACACCCCTCAGACTGCCCAAAGACTTGGAGGTACCTAGACATTGAAAGGACAGCTGGGAACAGAGGTACCTCCTACCTCAGGCTCAGTCTGGGACAACACCCAGGGAACAAGAGGGGTCTGAATTGTCTGCATCTTTTAAAATTTTTAATTTTTTTGGAAACTTTAATTTGCTTGCTTTATATGAATCCATGAATGACACCATACACCCACGTGCTGGTAAAGGTAATAACTCCTGGATGATACACTGTTCATGTAGCAATTTGAAATTTCAGCATTTTCTGATTCTTTTTGGTACAATCATATTGAGAAATAGGGCTATCCCATTAAATATGAATACATCTGGATTCCAGAAAACCAAAAAGTGTAGACATATAAAAGTCACCTGTTATCTCACCAACCCAGATAGTTCTACAGTATTTCCTTACACAATTTTTTCATGCTTATACACAACAGAAACTCACTTTATGAAAGCGGCATCACCCTTGATGATATAGTTTGGCATCCAGGTTTGAACATCATGGTTTTCCATTAAATTTAGAATACTCTTAAAAAGACTTCCTAGCTATGTCATAAAATTATCCATGATGTACCATGACTCCACCACTGTTAGATATTTGGGCAGTTTCTGGTTTTTATTTTTAAAAATGAGGCTGCTGTGAACATGGTTCCTACATCTCTTCCTTTGATGAATCAAATCTTGTCTGTTTTTACCTTAAAACTCATTACAAGCCCTGAAGCCCACCAGGTAATGATTTGAGTTGTTATAAAGGGAAAGAAAGATGGTATAAACAGCTGTCCAGGTCTGAGAGGAGAGTTAAGGGCAACTTTTTAACCTCTACTACCAATAGAGCACCCTTATTTGTGACCTGGTTTCCAGTGAATTGGAGAGAACTCTTGAGTAAGGTAGACAGGAGTGTTGAATCCCAGCATACCATAGGGATGTGCGACCAACGTCTTGAGGCTGGGACACTTGTCACCTTTGGTATATGGGGACTCAAGGAGCAGGGTTTCAAAGGAAACATCTTGGGGTGTGTATGTAATCGCTGATAGCGGCTGCACCTAGGCCTACCTGCTGGCCTGGAACAAGGGCCGTGTGCCCAAGGCCCCACTCCTACCTGCCTGGATGAGCACGGCGGCCTGCCTCTGCCTCTCCTGCTTTCGGTGCCGATATCGCCTCCAGCCACCCTGGATGCAGCGGGCACACTGCTCCAGCACCTGGGCACGCCCACGTTCCAGAAGCTCCAGCTGGGAGAAGGGGCAAACACTGAGGTCCTCACCTTAGCCTCTCCTCCCCCTGCCCTGAGGAGGGCCCAGACCCTGTCCTGCTGAGAGCACACAACTGGCTTCTGTGATCTCCGCTCCTCATCCCAAACCAGCTTACCGTGGAGTCAGTCATGAACACCTTGGTCTTGCCGCAGTGCACGGAAGCTGGCATGGCCTCAGCTGGGTCACCAGGTGTGGCTGCCTGAGTTAGAGCTGGCAGAGTGTGGAGGATGTCCTGGAGTAGAGGTTGCAGCATAGCCTCCTTGGCATGTGGAGACCATCCTAGGGGATGGGAGACAGAGGTCCTATCAGTGCTTTGTAATCCACACTTCTGTGGCCTTAAACTGGTTCTGGACTCCCCAATTCCACAGGCATCTTTCCTATTCTTGCCCCTTACCATTTCTGGGGGAGACCAGAGGCAGCCCCTCTATTGTCCCTCAGGTCTCTGGCTGTTCTGAGGAGTCTGGGAATCCCACTGTGGCTGTGCCCTGGACTGGCCTCCAGCCTCTATTCCTGTGGATCCCTTTTGGCAGGGTGGCAAAGGGCACTTGGTGCCTGGACTCCAAGCCAGAATCCCAGGCTGCTCAGCCAGCATTTGTTTCCAAGGCCCCACATGGTGAGAGCCAAACAGGGCAGCCAGGCCAGCCCCTCCACCCGACCCCTTAGTCGCCACCACAGATGGGAAAAGGGAGGACAACTGCCAGGCCCGTGGTGGCCCAGCAGTCCCCCTGCAGGTCCTGCATCTCACGGGGCTGATTCCTGTAGAGGGAGGATTTACCTGAGGATTCTGACCACCTTTAGCTGCCCAGTGCCTCTCTGGAGACAGGCTGCCAAAGAAGATGCCACAGACGAGAAATGGCAGCAAAATCAACCAGGGGTCAGGGGACTTGGCAAGAGAAACAGAGCAGTAGAGCAGATCATGGAAAGCAGAGGAGAAAGAGAGGTAGGGAGAAAAGATGAAAGTGACAAAACTGTCCAAGAGAGGAGAAAAACAAAGCAGGATTGTCCCAGCTGGGTCTAGTGGGCCCCAAGGTACAGATATGCAAGTGGGGAAGCAGCTGCCACTGGGTTGGGGTCCTACTGGGTGGGTGCCTTGCACCCCATCTTTGTTCTCTTTTCCCTCCACCAGTGCCAGGGGCTTACCACTCACTCCCACAGCCTTGGTGACAGCCACATTTCCACAACCTCCAAATCAAGGCTGCAGGCCAGATCTTGCCCTTGAGATGAAAGCTTGCCCAGTGCCCTGTCAGGGCTCAGCAGCTTCCCAGACCTCTCTTTCCCACTAGCGGGCAGGCATGGTTAATTATTTTCATAATTTTAATTAATTTTCTCCTTTCCTCTTTCTCTATATCTAATCAGATGCTTGGCCAATCTAACCAATTTCTTCCCAACATTTCCTGGCTCTGCCCACATCTCTAGCTTCTTTCTACTCTGGCCAGTTTAACAGCCATGGCCTGCTACAGTGGTCTCCAGAAAGCATCAGGTTGACATCACTCCTTTATTCCCTAGAAGTGCCTCCCACCTACCCAGAGAATAAAGTCTTGCTCCCCACTTGTTACCCGAGCCTCACCTCCCACCATTATCTGCCCTAAGGAGCTGAAAACAGTGAATGTCCTATTGTTCCTCACACCTCAGCACTATCTCCTTTGTGCAGGCCTCTGTTCAGATTACTTCTGTCATGTGGAATGCCCTTCGCCTGGCTAATCCCATCTGTCCTCAGACACCACTCCTCCAGGAAGCCTTCCCCCATTTCTATCTCTCCAGCACCAGTCACAGCGTGCTGTTCCTAGCTTTGCCTTTCCCCACTGTTTATCTTTTTTTGAGTCTGTTTCCCTATTGAAGCAAGAACCACAAAGGCAAATCTGTTTTATTCACCTCTGAACCCACGCCTCCTAGCCCTGAGACGGCCCAAGGTAGATGCTCAGTAGACTGGTTGAATAAACGACTAACCAATGGACCCCACACACCTGAGTGCCCTTCATCAGGAAATGGACTGTAGGGGCCAGGGGATGTATGAGGATGGAGCCTTCTCAGTAATCCATATCGTTCTGCGAAGTTCTGATGAGAGACGCTGGAAGACAAAGTAGGTGGAAGAAGAAAATGGAAGTGACTTTATCTGTGAGCCAGGCACAGCATTTGGGGTGCCACAGTTACTATATTTAATCTGGTCAACAACCCAGTGAGGTATCGCACTGACTGTGCCCACGGAATGGATGAGGTGGTCATTTTGGAGAGATTACTAGGATCACTCAGCCAGAAGCCTGCAGAGACTTTTTTAAACTGGGTCTGCTCTTCCTGTGGCCTTGGTCTACCAAAACAAAGTGTTTTGGCCTTTTTACAGCCTACCTCCTTCCAAAGGGCTGTGCAGGCCTCTGCCTGGACAACTGGATCATTCCTACCTCACACTCACGTTCAGCCATGTCTCCCACCCATCCTCTCTGACTCCGCAGCCTCCTTCATTTCCTCCTGATTTCTTTGCTCCCCTTCACAGCAATGCTTCTCTAAACAGCTGGTGATGTGATATCCTCCAAGTCTTCCTCCTCCAAGTCTGGCTTCTGTTCCCAGTACTACCCCAACTGTCACAGCCATCAGCAAACACCATGCCACCCTGTGTCAGTGCTCTGAACGGCCTCTGGGCAGCAGGTGCCCAGCTGACCCCTCTCTCTTGTAGAGCACCCTGGCATTGGCCATGCCCCTTGCAGTGATTGGCCCACTCACCGGATGGGGAAGCCTGCGGCACTGATGTGGATGGTCTCCACGAGGCCACAGGCCTCCAGCTGGCTCAGGACCTGCAAGGGTGGGGAGACAGGGTGGGCACCTGCACTACGGGGCTAGCAGGCTAGAAATGCCACTCCTGTGGCCCTGCCAGTGTGCACCTGCAGGCTCTCCTGAGGCTTAGATGATGGAGATATAATCTTTGGGGCAGTGAGAAATCAAGGGACCTCAAAAAATATCTCCCTGCTAAAAAGGGTCTCTGTGGCCCCAGGTCCCTCTACTGATGCATGATTTCTGATACAGCTGAGGCAGGTACTGGTCCTGGCTCTGTCTCATCACTCCCAGAAGGTAGAAGCTCTCTGCCTCATAATGCAGCTCAACCCAATTTCTATTTTTTATTTTATTTTTTGCAGGCAATCAAGTGAGTCATGGCTGAGAGGCAGGGGAAGTTATATTGTGAAGATTCTTCTAGGACCTGAACCAAGTCTTTACCACAGAATGCTCCTGGCTGTAAACCCTACCAGTTGACTGTGGGACATTCCCCAGCATTGTCCAGTACTCACACATCATCTACATCCCTTGGAGCCCAGTACCCTGAGCAATGGGCAACTGCTGGTCACAGAGTGCTTTTGGGTAAATTCAAAACAAAACAAAACTATACCTCTAGTCAGAAACAGCCACATTGTGCATGAAACAAACTTTCAGTTAATCACAAAAGACACCCATTCCTCTGGGCAGCTTCAGTCTCTCATCAGGGCACATGGCTTGGTGAGCAGACAGCAAGATGCACTAGAGCCTCTACTTGCCTACTTGGCTGGGTCACTGTGCAGTGCCTACTGGGAAACGGACCTCACAACCACACGACTGTCCTGCCAGAGCTGGGGAGACAAAACCTCCCTAACATCAGGCCCAGCCTTAGAGACTCCCTCTGGTCACTCTATTTGGAGTAGCTGTCCTGCCCTTCACCCCTCCAAGCCCTTGGCCATATGCAAAGCAGCTTTGGCCCAGTGTGAATTACCTCCTCCAGGAGGAAGGTCTGTGCCTGACCCTGACTATTGGGCTTGATGCAGCGAATGTAGTGGGGCGTGGTGCCGTGCAGGACCTGCAGAAGCTGCTCCAGGGAGGCCTGCAGAGGGGAGAGAGCGTGGAGTCAGGCAGGGATTGGAGCTGGGCCCTCGTTAGGAACTGCATCAAACACCTCCAGCAGCTCTCCCAGCCTTGAGACCAGGATCCTCATGTGCCTGGGATGACTACTAGAGGCTCTTGCTGAGTGTGCCCAAAGTCAGCTCTTCTCTTGACCTACCACTGCTCCTTACCTCTGCCTCCAGGGACTCTTCTTGACCTGTGACCCTCCATCTGATAGGTCTCCCTACATCTGGTCTCAGCCTCTTCCCAACCCCCACCTACCCTCCTCACCAGAGCAATCTTCCTAGAAGAGAACAATCTCAGGATCTTGTGCCATTTATTCAGGCAGTGGCTGTTATTAAGACTGTCCTGTGTGTAGGATGCTGTAACTGAGGCTATGACATGAGAAGTCTGCTGCTATCTCAGAGCTGGGGGTCTAACAAGCTACACCGGATGCTGTAACTGGGGCTATGACATGGGCAGTCTGCTATCTCAGAGCTGGGGGTCTAACAAGCTACACATACATTGGGTGGGCACCCTCCATGGTGTGTCTGAGGCTGGGCAGGGACATGTTAATCAAACCTGGGATCCTCTAGGTGCCTCCTCAAGGAGATGATAATAACACAGAGGTTTGAAGAATGAGAAGGAATAAACAAAAGAGGTGTTGGAGGGTAGGAGTAAGAGTGGAGTTGAAGGGGCCATGGTGAGGGGCAGAATGTGCAAGGGCTGAGATATAGTAGTAAGCACAAGATACTAGAGAAGGTGACAAATCTGCTCTACATGAAGGGAGAGTTTGAGTAGAAAGCTGGAGAACTGGGAATGGAGATTCATATAACCATTGCTCTTCCACAATCCCCCTATCGGCAGTGGGTGAGAAACCCCACTGTGCCATCTACAGGCCCCTAGGCTCCCCGTCATGTCAATTATACTGATAGTCTATTTGTCTGTTTCCTGTCTCTTCTACACAGGACTATTAGCTCCATGTGGACCTGGATCACGTATACCTGACTCATCAGTGCTCCCCCAGGAAACAGCATCAGGTGGTTGGTAAACATGATGTTGATGAGTGAACCAAGTACTTCACATCAGGTCAGCACCACCAGACCCACCTTGAACTTGGACACCACAGTTAATACAGGGGTCCTGCTCTGGCTAGAGGGCTCTTCTTGGGACTTCTCTTCAGTAGGAAACAGCACCTTGAGCAGGGGGTCCTGGGATTGCTGCAGGAGCCTGGTCAGCTCAGGGGGTATGGGGTCCTATTGGGAAAGGACAAGGGGGCAGGTAAAGGCAGGTGGTGTCAAACAGGGCTGTCCATGGGCTTGCCACCCTGCTCACCCAGGCCCCAGAGGGGCTTCCAGGAGAGGGCAGGGCACAAGTCCAAGAGGTAAGCTGGTCCACTGGATGCCTAGAAACCAGGAGACCCAGTGTGACATGGGTTATTTCTGGGCAGGTCATGTCTGTTTAGAAGAGACCTTAGGCAAATGGGCCCAAGAGGTGACCTTGGATTCTGGGAGGATGTTCGGAAGAGAGGATGCACAATAGGAAGCTACCAGGTATGGCAGCAGCAACTCAGTGTCGTTTCACGCAGGCCCCCAGGGCTGTGGCCCAGCCTCACCTTGTTCTTCTCTACCAGGCCTGCGGTGTAGTACCGCACAGGCCCCGCATAATGCACCACAATGAAGCTGGGCTCCCGGCTGAGCTTGTTGTGGCCCAGGCAGGGGCTGCCTGCCAGGGCACTCTCAATGCGTGTCTGGAGCTGGGCTGCACTGCTTGGCCGGTTAAGGACAGGATGGGCAATCAGTCACAAAAGTGAGAGGGGCTCACCACAACCCTGAGAGTCCCCACCCCATGGCCCCTGTGGCAGCAAAGTTGTTACACAGGCATCACAGTGACCCTGAGAGGGAAGAAGTATAGGGATCAGCAAATCCATTTGGAAGATGGGGTGACAGAGGCACAGAGAGGGCACAGGATAGTCTTCAAGACCCCAGGAAAGCCTGAAGCCCAACTCTGGTGCTCAGCACACTAGCTGACCCTCCCTACCTCATTTATCAGGGAGCAGATGCTGATGGGGCTTCCCTCGATGAGATCCAGACAGGTCTGGTTGTCTTGGTAGTTGACAAATGACCACTCCAGGCCCTCAACTGTGTATTCCTCCTAGCGGGAAGGGGTGGGAGGAAAAGGCAGCTATAGTCTGAGGCTTAGAAGGGACATCCCACGGCCGGCCTTGGCACCATGGCATATTCCAGAATGACATCAAAGGAGCAACTAAAAGCTCCTGGTCAGGTCCTGGGGGTCCAGGAAGATACAGAGGATGCAGGAGAAGGACTGCCCCACCCTGCCGCGCCTCACCTGCTGAGCCCTTAGGTAGTGAGCCACGAAGTGCTGTTGTAACTTCTCATTGGCATAGTTGATGCACAACTGTTCCAGGCTGTTGTCAGGAAATGACTCAAATCCATACACATCTAGCAAGCCTAGGAAGATGGGGGAAAACCTATGAGGCTACAGCAGGGAGCAGGGGGGGTTCGGGGGGGACCACAGGAGCCCTGGGTGGCCCAAGGTGAAGCCTCATCCTTGGCAGCCTGGGGATGAGGCTGAGTGAGCATGACACCCTACCCCAGGGTTCCCATCTCTCCCTCACACCCTCTCAGAACTCAGAGCAGGAAAAAAGGCCAAATGAGGTATGAGGGGCAGCCCAGGGCACGGGGTCCACTTTGGGATCTGAATCCTCTGGCCTCCACAGGCCCCTCCTATGAGGGAACCAGGTCCCAGGGAACGTTTCCTGTGTCCAATCCAATTTCAAGGGCCTGGGTCTCAGCAGCCCAGCTGTTGTCTAGAATTCCACCATTCTGTGAATAAAATTTACTGGTGCCTTTGAGCTTTACTTCCTCCCCTACCTGACTATCCCACCCAGGTTCCAACAATGTTATTGTGTCCCCCAAGTCCCTTCCAATCTAGCTCTTTCACTTATCCCCACTATTCTCCTGAGACCGGAGCTGGGTCTCTGGGATAGAAGAGGTGCTATCTGAGGATGGGTCAGATGTGGGCACTGGAGAGCAGAGATGTCTTCGCCCAAACGCTGGAGAGTGGATGAGAAGATGGGGGTGCAGAGAAGGGAAAGGAGTTGTCTGCAGTCACATAGTGGACCCGGGGCTCCCCTGTGCTTTTTCTGAAGGCATGCTCCCAGCAGAGAGAGCCCCTGCTACCTATGAAAGTGGTCCAGGAGTTGGGTTCTGCACAGATGCTGCTGTTGATCACGGATACCAGCCAGTCAAACAGCCTGTTGGGCGGAGGGGGGGAAGAGTGGACTCTGGTGAGAGTGGTCAGGTTGAGCCTGAGGGCTGGCAAAAGTGCTGCTCCAGCCAGAGTGCCACACCCTGGAGAGCCTGACAAGTCAAGGGCTAAATCTTTTCCTCTGGTTTCCAGCCCAGCCTATCTTGATCTACTACAAATGTGAGCTACAGTCATGCATATTCCCAGGTACACATAAAGCTGCCTTGTCCTCTTAGCAAGACTGAGCATAGGGCCAACTAGACTCCGGGGCTAGACAGGGAGTGGTCCACCTCAGTCACATGACCCAAAACTCGGCTGATGTCTTAACTAGAAGGGACAGGGCGGGCCTGGGTGGGATTTGTAAAGAACTGAGTTCACTGGACTCTCCTGAAAAACTCAACCCGTGGAGGCCAGAGCTCAAGTCCTGTCATATTCCCCAAATGGGTCCAGCACAAGTGGGTCCCAAGTCACCTGGAGCCACAGTGATACCCTGTACTCTGGAATCACCTCCACTCCAAGAAGATGGGGTAGTTACTGTACAACATGACACTACATAAACACTATTGAGAGTTTTTCTCCTTATAGTTTTTCTTAAAGTAATTGCTTTGCAAGTTTTTTTCAGCTCAGTAAATAGTTTCTGTTTTCACAACAGGGGCTTCAAATACTCATTTGAAGTACTAAAAACAAGTGACCTAGTGATATAATGACCTGATGTTTACTGTATAAGAAATGTTCTATGACTAGAGGCTCACCCTATGATTGTTATACTTTATCTGCTCATTTTGCAGTCACTTGATGCAAAGGCTTTAAAAATCTTTGGCCTGAAATTCTGACCTGAAATTAGCTTTGAGGCAGTGAATTTGAAGTAAAAATCAAGTGACCTAGTGATATAATGACCTGATGTTTACTGTATAAGAAATGTTCTATGACTAGAGGCTCACCCTATGATTGTTATACTTTATCTGCTCATTTTGCAGTCACTTGATGCAAAGGCTTTATAAAAAAAGAGGATTTTAAACCCTCAGCAGTGCTTCGCAGGCTCTGGGCTCTTTGGGAAGTTAATGAAAGCAGAGGGACCCTCTCCTCACATGCCCAAGTTCCCATAAGCACATGCACATGCATACACACACATGCTCTATCCCATAATATCTCAAATTTCTGGGCCCCCTGACAGCCTTACATGGCACCCTGAAGGTTCTCAGAACCCAGGGCAAGAAACCACCC
>NW_006443570.1:13991772-13993314 GCF_000325575.1 Pteropus alecto
AACTCAGAAGATTTTAAACCCTCAGCAGTGCTTCTCAGGCTCTGGGCTCTTTGGGAAGTTAATGAAAGCAGAGGGACCCTCTCCTCACATGCCCAAGTTCCCATAAGCACATGCACATGCATACACACACATGTTCTATCCCATAATTTCAAAGGTTTCTGGACCCCCTGACAGCCTTACATGGCACCCTGAAGGTTCTCAGAACCCAGGGTAAGAAACCACCCTTAACCATATGGCCACAGGGTGGAGATGCCCATATAACCCACCAGGAAAAGGCCAGGATCTCCACCCTCACCCTGTTTGGGTTCTCGCTTGCTGCACATTATGCTAGCCAAGACCTGGATTGAGCTTCTGGCTCTACCACCATCTATCGCATTCCCCAGGTGACTACAAAGAACTGAAGTACAAAGGCACGTGGAGACAGAGGAGCCTATTTACCCTCGGGTCTGAACGTGGAAAGGCCCTAGATCACCTTTGGGGCCTGCCTTTCAGAGAGCTAGGCAGGCTTTCCTCATTTATCACCAAGGTCAAGGCAGGCTCCTGTACCTTAACAATGAGCTGAATCTAGGCCAGGCTGTGGCAACTTGCCCACGCAGAGTACTCTGGAATTGAGGCCAAGGGCCTTGCTCTGGAAAAACCCAGGAACCACTCCCTGCTATCCTCGAGGGTCTGGGGAACAGAGAGGGAAACCTGTCTCCTTTACCTGGCAGCCCTACCCCTGGGCTTGGGCCAAGGGAACGACAGTGTCCAGTTCAACTCTGGACAGGGGGAGAACTTGGGAGAAGGGCAGGGCACAGAGTGCTCACCGTGCATAGACCAGTTTGGCCAGACAGTCTCTGCGGGTGTCACACTCAGCTTGGGAGCAGGGCTTCCGGAACACCTGCTGCTGCCTGCCTGCCCTGATGGTTCTAATCTGCAGTGTTTCCAGCAGTGGGTCTTCTGGGAGCCACAGCAGTGAGGCCAATGTCCTGACAGAACCTAGGAGGGACAAATCACCTTCCATCCAAACAGCCCTCTTCACAAGGCATAGTGAAGTCACTGCAGTGGAACGACGACCCACTCAAATGAACAGAAAAACCTAGGTTCTGGTGAGTGAAGAGACTTGCCAGAGGCAGGACTTGAACCTAGGACTTGTGTCCCAGTGCATACTGCTGTATGTGGGACAAATCACTTTATAGACCCTCCAACTATTACTTGCTTATCTATAAAATGGGGATGATGCTGCCTGCCTTACCAGAGATTGAGTGAGGAGTAACTTATCCAGGACAGGGCCCTACAGCTGATAGTTTAATCAAGGGTATCGACTCCAAATTTTACCCTCTGGCCTCCCATCCAATCCCACCAATGTTGGCTCCCTGGGTATGCGAATAAAGCCCCTTGCCCTCACACTTGGCATCATCCATCAGCTGGCAGGGCTGAGCTTCGTCCGAAGAGTCAGCAAACCGGACGTTGCCGAGGTGCAGCAGTCCAGCTAGGACCTAAAGGGATAGCAGAAAGAAGACATAAAGTGGGCAGCTTCTCAACAGCTGGAGCCTAGCCCGG
>NW_006443570.1:13993376-14008056 GCF_000325575.1 Pteropus alecto
CTACTTATTACATGACTTTGTCAGATATGATTCTATTCACATTACAAACAAGAGTTTGATCTTTTCAACATCCGTTGAGGCATGTGTCCTGATGATGCCCATGACAGAGACGAGAAGGGGAGAGGTTAAATGAGAACCCAGTTAGTCTGACTTCTAATGCCTCCCAGGGCAGCCAGTGTGGGACATACTCCTGCTTCTTGTAGAGCAGGCTTACTTCTGTATGGCTTGTGGGGCTTGGCTCAGGCTCCCTTTGGCCCTTTCTCAGCATTGTTGGGCTCTGAGAGCGCAGCCCTGGGGGAGGATCTGTAACCTTGGTTTATACAGTGAGGGCCCTCTTGGCCTTAACAATCCACATGAATGAGCCCTCTGGGGCTGTAGAAAGAAGCCTGCTGTGCCCAATGGGCAGTGTGGCTGGAGCAGAGGGTCATGCCATCCCCAAGCCAGCACTCCTGTCCAGACTCCTAGTGTTGTCCACTTGTGCTGTCCCTCTGGCCAACTGCTTGCCTGGCGGTGCCCATACTGGCCATGATCCCCTCTCTGCCTGAGCAGCCCCCATCTGGAGGTAGAGGTCACTTTCTACTGCACTGCCATCTCCCCACAGTGGCTTTCCTGTCTCTGCCGCCAGCATATCCTATCTACACTCTCCTGTTGTTCTGGTGGGTGAGGAAGTGAGTGGGCAGGGAGGTAGTCAATAAAGAAGGATGGGAGAACGGAGGCCCCTACGGGGAGTGAGGAGCCCCAACTCACCTGGCTCAGCACTATGTCCTGAGAGGAGCGGAGGAGAGTGGGAAATCAGAATTGCTACGTCTGGTACTAACTCTATCTATATCACTTAGTGGCTTAGTGGTGTCTGACCTTGGGCAGGTCCCTTTACCTCTCTAGTTTTCTCAAGCTTAAAATGAGAATAATCTCCAAACACAAAAGACTGCTAAAAAAACCAAGTGAGTTAAGATGTGTAAACATGATTTTTAAATTTTAACATACTAGACAAATATGTGCAGCATTATTTCTCTATTCTGATTATTGCAGTAATAGCGGACGCAGGCACCTTGCCTTCTGAGCTCTGTCAATCACTGTGCTGTTCTATACTAGCACAGGTTTCCACCCTTTGTCCAGACTCAGTCACGCACAGGGGTTGTGGCCCCCTTGGAGACTGCACAGTGGGGCCCAAAGTCTTAGATCCTTGGGAAAAGAGACAAGTTCAGAGAAGGGCCCTATGAAGGGGCTGCCCATCACCTCTGCCAAATATAAGTGCCATGGCTTTCCTTCTGACCTTAAAGATGTTGTTCTGGGTGGGAGTGTCAATGCCCAAATGAAGCATGGCCTCTCTGGTCACCTCGAAACAATCCTCTGAAAAGGAATCCAGTAACAGTCCAGTGTCAAGAACAGAGGTCAGCAGGGGCAGTGAGGGGAATGAGGGAGGCCCTGAGCAGAAGGTGGGTGGGTGCTGCTGGGCCAGCCCAGGGTGCTAGGTAAGGCTTCCCCTACCTTCCAAGGTCCTCTCTGGGTTGGGCAGCCAGGAGAAGGTGGCCCCCTCGGGGAGGTGCCACTGGAGCCTCTCCTCCACGCTGGCTCCTTTGCAAATCTGTGAGAAGGGGTACAGATGGCTGAGCAGGGGGTGAGAGGGAAGCCCAGGACTGCACAGGCCTGGGGTTGGGATGAGAGGAGTGAGAAATAGTCACATCATCACAAGACTGTGAGGTCCTTCTAGAGCGCCCAGGGCAGACATGGAGGCAAAAGTAGCAGCAAACAGTTCGGGATGTTAACTTGATGCAAAACACCCTGCTGAGGGGGCCTGTGGTCTGATGAGGAAAGCAAAACTCCTGTCTGGGGAGCCCCCAGTCCCAATATTAGAGCAGGGAGACATACTATCCATGCCTTGGGGGACCCCCAGTTTTATGGAAGAGGAACAGCTCCAAGGAAGTCCTCATTCTGTTGATGGAGACAGCTGCCATTCTAAAGAGAGTCCTCAGTACCTCTGGTCTGATTGAGGGTGTTAAACACACCATCATGCCAAAACCATCCTGGGAACCAAGGACCAGCGTGAGGCAGTGTTGCATAGTTTGTAGGAATAAGCGATGGCATCACTGAAAGCCAGGTGAAGAGGCAGGCATGAGGCATTGCGGGGAGGGTGGGCAGGAAAGAGAGGCAGACTCATCTTTGCCCTGCATCTGGGTAGCTGTGGACCCCACCTGGCACAGACCTGGTAGAAGATGTGGAAGTTCCTCTCACTGGACGCCTGGCAGGCCACTCGAGTTTTCTCCAGGAGGTAGGTCTGGACTGCGGCTCCGGTCATCTGCTGGGCCCTGGGCACAAGCAGGCCAGAGCCCATTAGTTACCCACTAATTCCATAACCATTTATTAGGCACATACTGTGTGTCAGACCACAACCTTGCAATGCCCCCAAGCTCTTCAACTTATCCAATGGGGTTCATGAGGACTAGGGACCACTCAATAGGTACTTGGGGGTTCTGGGACATTTTCTTGCGAGCAGCTCAGGTGGGTGGGGGCAAGGCTTTAGTACATTTTGCTTCATCCCAAGGCAGGAGCAGAAGCCCCAGCTTCAAGCTCAGAGGTGTGGCCTAGAGAGGGAGCTGTTTAACTACAAGTTCCCAAGCAATGGTAGAAGTCAGAAGGAATACAGAGGAGGTGACAAGCACACTGCCCCAGGGGCCCTCAGGCTGAAGTAGTTATAGTTCTTTTGGTTCAAAGCTCAACCTTGGGGTTCATTGCACCTAACGAATCCCCACGTACGTGCATGCCAGGAGGTACAGGGTTCTGCCCATAGGGGTGGCACAGGCTGAAGACTGCCCCAGCCACTTGCAAACTCCTTGCCCATCCTCCCTTCAACCAGGGTGGCAGCAGCAATTACCTGTTCAGCTGGAGCTGGATGAACTTCCCAAAGCGACTGCTGTTGTTATTCCTCAGCGTGCACGCATTCCCTACAGATCACACTTCTGTTTATACCACTCCCCTATGTTTATAGAATCCTTATGGGTCAAGGTGGCCGCAGGTCTACTGGGGTCATGTCTCTAACCTCAAGTCACCTAAAGGCCCCTTTATTGGTTTCCATGTCACAGAGGACACTTGGGAAAGGGCACTTGGGCTTCGGAAAGTGTGATCAGAAGAGTTAGAACTTCCTGGCAATGAACTGAAATGAGCAAGGCTAGGCAGCCAGGGGCTGTCGTCTTTAAAGAGAAAGAGTCAAAAACAACAACTGTCACTATTGAGTTAGACAGTAAGGCACAACATAGAGTTTCGACATGGACACTAATTGTGGTCCAACCTTAGACAACTCCCCTTCTTCTCTGAACTATCAGGAAATTGTATGGAAGGACAAGACTTGGACTAGGTGAGCAACAAAGTCCTCTCCAGTATCACTGTTAAATCTGCCTAGGCTAGATGGAGGGGATGACCAAATGATGGTAACTCTACTGGAAAGAAGCTAAGGATACCTGGGAAGAGGCTGGGGGTTCAAGGCAGTGAATGATACACTCATCCTTCAACCCCCAAAGAGAGAGTCTCACTGCTCCTTTCCCTGGAAGGTGGCAATCCCAGAGGAAATGGGACTGAAGTCCTGTGCAGAGGACACTGAGCTCACCGAAAGCTTCCATGACAGGGTTGGAGTTCAAGATTCGCTGCTCGATCCTCTCTGCGATCTTGTGGCTCTCCCAGGATGTGGGTGAGGCAGCCACTACAGCATAGAACTTCATCAGGGAGCGGGATGTCCATGTCTGCAGCAGAAACAGCCCTGTGGGACCTGTGTCCAAGTTCCCCCCAACTCCTGAGCCTGCCTGAGGGAATGGTGCCCACTAGCACCCTCTTCTCCACCAGGGGCAGTACTGACCAAATGCGTGAGTGCCGAGTTAGACCATGTCTTTAGGTGAGGCACTTCCCCGCTCCGTGAAATGGGGGTACTTACTTTTCCAGAGGATGCATTTGAGAAACAAGGTGGGGCGGGGGGGGCGCGGCGGGCTGGAGCAGAGAAGGGACAACACGGCCTGACCTCAGCAGGTTATTCAGTGTTTCTGATGGCTCACAGTTGATATTGGTTACTCTGAGCAAAGAAGACTTTCCATGCATTTTCTTACCAAGTCTATAGGTGCAGGTGCAATTATATGTTTTCAAAATGATGAAACTGAGCCATGGGAAAATTTTAAATTTTATTAAAGATCATATATCTAGTAAATGATAGTAGGGCTCTGATTTATACCCAGGCAATCTAATTATAAAATTTCTACTGTTTTATTTTTAATCAGCTGAAATGAGATATTTTCATTTTAATTTCTAATTATTTGTTGCTAGGACATAGAAATACAATTGATTTTTATATATTGACTCTGTATCTGTCACTTTCTTAAACTATACCTCACTACAACTTGTTACAGTAGCTTTTTTGTAAATTCTTTAGGTCTATGAAGTGGGAGATGTTCCATCTCTTTTATTTTCTCAAATAATTGTGTAGAATTAATAACATTACTTTCTTAAATACTTGGTAGAATTCACAAGTGAAGCCACTTGGGACTGGAGCTTTCTTTGTGGAAAGATTTTAAACTATGACTTCAATTTCTTTTATAGACTTCAGGTTATATGAGCTTCAACATTTTGTATATTTCAAAATATTTCTCCATTTCATCTAAATTGTAGAATTTGTTGGAATAAAGTTGTTCATAATAATCTTTTATCAGTGTTATGATTTTTATTTAGATAGTTATATCTTTTTTATTTCTAACATTGGTAGTTTGTGTCTTTTTCTGTCTTTGAATACAGAGTTATCAATTTTTTATTAATCTTTTTTAAAAAATAGCCTAGTTCTCATTATTTTTGTTATCTATTTTATTGGTTTTTCACTTTATTTCCTTTTTCTGCTTACTTTGGGTTTACCTTATTCTATCTCCCCCTCCCCAAATTTCTTAAGGTAGAAGCTCAGATAATTGATTTGAATTGTCTATTCTTTTCTAATATAAGCATTTAATGCTTCAGATTTCTCTGGAGGCACTGCTTTTATTTTTAAAGCATAAATTTTGACAAGTTGTGCTTTCATTTTCATTCAGTTCAACAATTTTCTAAATATCCCTTATGTTTTCATCTTTGACCCTTCGGACATTTAAAAGAATGTTTAATTTCCAAATGTTTTGGGATTTTCTATTTATTTCTAGTTCTATTCTCCTTAGGATAGAGAAGTTTGTATGATTTTAATCTTTTCAAATTGAGATTTGTTTTATGACAGAATACGTTCAACATTGGTGAATGTTCTATGTGTACTTGAAAAAAACACTCAAATTTCAAACTATAATTTTATCTATTTCTGCTTTCAATTCTATCAGTTTTTGCTTCGTGTATTTTGAAATCATTAGTAGATATATACTTTAGTATTATTTTTTCTTCTTGATGAATATACCAATTTATCATTATGAAATGTCTCATCTTACCTTAGTAACATTCCTTGTTCTAAAATCTAGTTTCTTCCATATTACCATAACTACTTCAAATTTCCTTTGATTAGTGTTGGAATAGTATATCTTTTTCCCATTTTTTTTTTTTTTACTTTGAATCTATGTCTTAATAATTATATTGGGTTTCTTAAAGATATCATGTAATTTGAGTCTTATTAAAAAAAAAAAAAAGTCCAATCTGACATTCTTTGTTTTTTAATTGGAAAGTTTAGTCCATTTACATTTAATGTAATAATTACTACGGTTGGGTTTAAATCTACCATCTTTTTTCTTTTTCTTTTTTTAATGTCTACAGCACCCGGTCTTCCTAGGTGGTCTCCCATCCAAGTACTAACCCTGCTTAGCTTCTGAGATCAGACAGGATTGGGTGTGTTCAGGATGGCATGGCCGTAGACCATCTTATTTCTTTTCGATTTGTTCTTTGTGATCTTTGTTACTTTTTTTATTGCTTAAAGTTGAATTTAGTACTTTTAGATTCTATTGTATCTCCACAATAAACTGTTACCATTTTTGTTTTAGAGTAAATTATTTTTAAAGAGATAAAATAATTTTTTACATCTCCAGTATTCTTTATTCCTTTGTATCAACCTAAATATTCACTGGGTTTCATGTTCCTTTGGCCTAAAAAACCTCCTTTAATATTTCTTGTAGTACGGATCTGCTGGCAATTAATTCCCTAACTTTTCTCTGAAAGTCTTTATTTCACTTTCATTTTTGAAAGACAGTTTTGCTAGTAATAGAATTCTAGGTTGACAGATATTTTCTTTCAGCACTTTAAAGATGTCACTCCATTATCTTTGGGCTTGCAGTTTTTGACAAGATGCCTGTTGTCATTCTTTGTTTCTCTTTACGTAATGTTTAGTTTCCTGGCTTTAAGATTTTCTCTTTACATTTGGTTTGCAGCAATCTGACTATGTGTTTAGGTGTATTCTTTGTTTCATCTAGCTTAGTGTTTCCTGAACTTCTAGGATCTGTACTTGCCATCTTTTGTTAAGTTTGTAAGATATTACTTCTGACTCATGTTCTCTTTCTCCTGGGACACCAATTACAAGTATGGTAAACAATTTGATATTGTATCACAGCTCTTGAATGCACTTTATTTTTCAATTTGGATTTCTATTGACCTACTGTCAAGTTCACTGATGTATTCTTCTGCATGTCTAGTCTGCTGATAAGCATAAAGAAACTGTTCATCATGTTTTAAATTTTTATCATTTCCATTTAAATATTTATAGTTTCCATCTCTCTGATGAAGAGATTGGAAAAATATTCTGGAGACACTGACAAACTTGTAAGAAAAGTTACAAACACTCATGGTCCCACAAGTTTAGAAAGCTACTTATAGTGAGGCCTCCTATACATTAACAGAGAGATTCTAATCAGTTGCTTAATGCCTTATTATTAAGTATGAACAGAAATTCAAGGATCATTAACTATTTGATAAAGTTCTTTTACATAAATTTTTTACATGAATGACAACAACAATCGCAGGAAAAGGAGCTAAAAGAGTTAATGTAAAGAGAAGACAAGTAAAAATCATGAAATACTCTCAAGGATAAGAGAACACACTAAACCTATGAAATAAGATGCTGGGGGAAAAACAATATTCAGAGAACAAGGAAGAAAAAAAATTCTAAATTCAAGAAAATTGAAAGGTATTTTTTAAGAGGCAAAAAAAAAAAAGTGAAAGGTAGAGAACATCTCCTAGAAGATAGAACAAAATGCTAAGAGATAGAATAGGTGAGAAAGATATTAGACAATCAAATTCCCTATTAACAGGAGCTCCAGAAAGAGAAAACAGAGGGGATTAAATGATTAGATATAATAAAAAAAAATTTCCCCCCAAAAAAACATGAATTTCCAAATTAAAAAGACCCACAACAAAGTATCCAGCATAGTAGGTGAAAAAAGACCATGCCAAGATCCATCACTGTGAATTTTAATACCTATGCAGAGAAAAATAAGACCCCAAAAGCTTTTGGAAAGGAAAAACAAATCACTATGGATTGGGATTCTCAACAGCAACATTCAAAATAACACATAAAAAAAAAACTTCTAAATTTGGAAATGAAATGATTTCCAATGTGCAATTATAAAACCTAGACAACATATCAAATTTGAAGTGGAATAAACATTTTTAGATGTGCAATAATGCAAAAATTTGCCTTTCATTTACCACTTTTGTCAGGAAGCTACTAAAGGATGCGCTCCATAAAAACAAGGCAGTAAAAGCAGCAGAAGCCATGGGTTCCAGCAATGGAGGATTTATTATGGGACAGAGGGTAATCTTGATCCCTAGAGTGAAGCAGAAAGCTCCCAGGTAATAGCTGTATGGCAGCAGTCCTAGGCAGCCACCAGTCCAGACTGGAGTAGATGATCTGAGAGCTCTCGGAAGGGCATTGTGGGGTGGGGGGCGGGGGGAAGACCTGATGTTCTTGCCAGTTAGATAGGCTGGAAAAGCTCTGGTGACAAGTTTGGTAATAATTTAGCAATAGGCATATAGAAACTAAATGAGTGAAACAAACGACTCCCTGCCTCTCTGTTCACCCAGCCAAGTCACGAAGCTGACAGGGTGGGAAAGAGGCCCTCCTACCTTTCCAGCACCACTCTCTCCACTGACAACAATAGATTGGTTGACTGGCTCGATCAGGCTCTTGACATTTCTGTAGGTCTGTTCACCCACGGTGAAGATGTGGGGCTTCAGTTTCTGAAACATGAAGGGGTGAAAGGTCACATGAGGAAATGCCTGTCTTTAAGGAGTGGTTAATCCAATGATGGCTGAGATAGGGAGGCTTCCTCTAGAAAAATTTCCTAGATATAACAGTGTTAGGCCCAACTGCGCCTTTACCCACTCATCTTCTCTCAGTCTGGAAGCAGTGCTGGCCTTGAACACATCATCCTCCTATCTTATCTTAATAGTTTTATTCTGCTCTTTATTATTTTACGTTATAGTACTTTGCAGTTTGCAGAGAACTTTCTTCCAAGTTACTGCCTAAGAAGTCTGTGCATTAGTTGGCTAGCTAACCCTATTTTTTAAATGAGAAATCTGAGGTTCTGAGGGGTTAAAGAACCTTTCTGAGGCCACTCAGATAGTAAGTGCATAGCAAGTGTGATTTGAATCTCAAGGGTACTGTTCTCTTTTCCATCACCAAATGTTATCCTCAATGTGCTGGGCATCAAGCTGGGCACTGGGGAAACAGAAGGGACAGTGACATGGCTTCTGCCTTTGAGGAGGCAGACAGTTTAGATATGGGCTCTTAGGACAGACTTCACATGGATTCCACTTGGACATTTAACCACGCATGAGTTTCTGGAGGGCCAGGCCATCTGCATAATGCCTAGTCAGCCTAACACTGCCCACCCAGCAATGATCACTTGCCCACAGCTTCCTGGAGAATATATAGTTTTGGATGGTGTCAGAGCAGTCTCTCAGTCTGCTTTTGCCCCAGTCACCTGGACTGTTACAAAGCCTCCAACTGTTCTCCTTGCTTCCTGTCTCACCTTCCTGAACACAACTTCCCCAACTTCCAGAGTAATTATCCCCACAGTAGGCTCCATTTAGTCCCACCTCCACTCCTGGTGAAGCTTTGCGAACTCTCTCTGCCTACTGTGGTGCTTCAGACCCTTCAGCACCAGCCTCAGCTTATTTCTCTTCCTACCTCATCTACTGCCTCTCTACTCAACAGCCCCCTCCCACCAGCAAGTCTGACCTTGCCTCTCCCCGGACACAACTAGTCTATTCCCTGCCTGCACCACTCCCATCCCCATCCCCATCAGAATTTACCATTCTCCTAGATGAACGTATGCTGAATTTTCTAGGGCAATCCTTATCACATGTAATTTTATTCTTTTCCGAAAAAGTGGTTTGTTAAATACAGAAATACACTTTGTAAATCCTTTCCTATTAATAGTCACAAAAAAGAAAAAATACTTTGTCCTATGGCCTTATTTCAGGTTCCAAACTCAGTTAAACAAATATTTATTTATCTCCTACTTTGTATCACAGTCATGTGTCCAAAATTCTTCGAGATCCTAGTGGGCAGGGCTGTGGTACTGGCAGGTTTTGAATAACTGCATGGCTGGTGAATCGATGGATAAAGACAGAGAAGCTGCAAAGAGGCCTAGGTGGGAGAGGGCTGTTGGGTAGAGAGGCAGTAGATAAGGTAGGGGAGCCCTCAGGCCCAGGAAGTAGCTGAGTCTTACCTGGGGCTGAGGAGCAGCATGGTACTCTTTCATCAGCTCTGGCAAGTAGAGCTGAGGGACGGGCTTGAAGGGGTTCAGAGCCACCAGGGTGCAGCCAGCATTGGTGTAGAATGTGTCTGCCATGTACCGGGCCTGCAAACACCTCAGGACTGAGGCAAAGGTGCCTTTAGCAAACTCTAGCTCAAAAGTAGACACAAGTACACACAGACAAACATCCACCTAACAGTGCTCCCTCTGCAATTAGCCAAGAGCCATTAGATCCCAGCAGCTCCCTGATGAATAGGCACAAGATCTAATTAAGATGAATGCCAAATCTGGAGCAAAGTCTGTGCTGAGAGCCCAGGTGCAGCTGCCAGGCAGGTCTGGAACAGCTGATCTGGCTCCAGGTCAGGAGTCCTGCCTGCCTCAGTCTGGCCAGGGGAAGCTGTGCTAAATACCTAAACCATACCTCCACCCTCTTGGAGATGGCACTCTAGAGGAGGAGGCCCATACCTGTCTCTAGTGTCACAGGATTCACCTTGGTGAGGTCATCCAGCAGGTGCAATGGGGTGTCCTGGCCCAGGAACTCCTGCAAGTCTTCTCTGAGTTCTCCACCATGGGCATTGGGACCTGAACTGTGGCCATTCACCTGGGAGGGAATAACAAGGCCAGGAGAGCTGGGGCTCAGACCAGCTGGCAGCTCTGTAGAGGTGGAGGCCTATACAGTAGAAAGACAAAAGGCCTCTAGCATCATAGTATGGTTGGGCTCAAATTTCAGATCTGCCGCTTACCAGGCCTAAGAGCCTAGGTAAGTTACTTAACCTCTCTGAACCAGCTTATTTGTAAATAAGGAAAATAAATCCAGTTCACAGGGCCATGGAGAAGAAAAGTAAGAAGAGATATACAAAGCACTTAGTGCCTGGCACACAGTATGCACTCAATAAATCAATAAGTGGTATCCCCTCTCCTATGCCTGAGCTCCAGCTTCCAGGCTGGCCAGCTACTAGCCTTACTGGGCCTGGCAGAGGTGGGACCCATGGTGGAGGGCTGCTATAGGAATATCACAAAGGAAAAGAACCATGGTTTAGGCCTTTTTTGAAAGAAACCATTCAACTTGAGATGAAAAATCAGCTGTAAGGTAGCCTCATGCTTTCATCACTTGCCTCTTGGGGCTTAAATTTAAGCCGGCTCATTACATAATTAGTTTCCTCTGCGCTGGCTCAGAAGTCAGATGAGGTCAAGAATAGGCACCAAGGGAAAACCTCTCCCTTGCCCATGCTTGGTGCCAACACTTTCCACATGTTTCCTCTCTCTTTTTCTCCTCTAGTCTCCCAGGGCTGTAAGGAAAATGGGGTGGGAATAGAAGACAGTAACCTGGCTGAAATTTGCTTTTGGAGGAAAAATGCATGAGTTTCCAATGAGACTAGTGAGCCATACAAGTTCAAACCCCTCAAGGTAGCAAGTGTCATCTGAGAAGCCCAGTAACAGTTTTTTTTCCAAAGATGTTGCCTCTTCTCTGAACTTGGGTCCACAAAAGCACAAGTCAGGCTCTTGGCTTCCAGAATAAGTGCATAAGAGCATGGCTGAACCATGCAAATCCTTCTGCTTTAGTGGGGGAAAAAAATTACTCACAAACCCACCCATAATTTATGAACAGCTCTGATCCAACCAGAGGCAGCCGAGTATAATGATCAGGAGCCTGAACTTGCATGCTAGACTGCCTGGGTTTGAATCCTGATTCTTCCACTTACTAGTTGTATAATCTTATGTAAATTTTTAAATCTTTGTGCTTCAACTTTCCCCATCTGTAAAATGGGAATGGTGGTAGCACCCATGTCAGAGATGCTAATAAATGCATAAAATATTTTAAAAAGGCACCTGGTATATGCCCCCAAAAGTTAGCTGGTATTCTTTTAAGAGCAGCTGTTCTAATTAGGCAATAATCTATCAAGGGCCTTAAAACTATATGTGTCGCTTAAGCCTGCAATTCTGCTTCTAAAAAATGATCCTACATAAAGGCCATAAAAATGTTCGGTATACATAGAAACATTTATAACTGTAAAAAGGTGAAAACACAAATTTCCAAGTAGTAGACAGCTTATAGAATATCCTTATAATGTAATAAAGCAGGTTTCAAAAAAGTATGATACCTTGAAAATGTTTTTAAAATATATATAGGTGAAAAAAAAGTCTAAGATACTCTCTAAAATGTTGGTTATTTTTAGGTAGTACAATCATGGTTAATCTTAATGTTCTTTTTTGCTTATCTATTATTTTCCACATTTCTTATAATGAATGTGACCTTGAATAAGTCACTTAACCTCTCTGAGCCCTTTATCCAAAATGAGGACATAATAGCACTGTATATAATACTGTATCTTTCTCAAGGACTAAACAAAATTACATGTGTAAAATGCTAGCATAGTGCCTACTACATAGCAAAGGCTCAACAGAGAGTAGCTGCTACTATGATAATGAACATTACTGCTATTTTAATAAGAAAAAAAGTTAAAAACAAACAATAAAAAGTCCAGAGCAGACATCTATCCTGCCTCTCTCTAGCCTTCAAGCCCGTTTCATGAGCCAAAAGACTGAAAGGTCAAGCAGTGGTGTCTACCATGGCTCCCTTGAGGCTGGCTGGCCTCACACTCAGGCACTGCTGAATCTCAGGAATTTACTACCTAGGACTCCACTAGACCATGAGTTCCTTGAGGGCAGGTATCATCTTAAATATCTGCCTCAGCCCAGTGCCTGGCAACACTTAGTAAATAAAAACTCGGCAATTATCTACTCGGCAATTATCTCTCTGGACCAAGAGCTGCATGTGAGGGATGTTATGGGTATGAGATGAGGTTCTACAGTGAAGGGTAATTTGGAATCCTGCAGGCCTGGGGCCATAGTAGCCTTTTCAGAGGGGCAAAAAGTTCGGGACTAAGGGTAGGTTTCATATCCCAATAGTAACCCATGCACCCGCTGATCCATTCATCAGAATCCTTCTCTATTGCCACATAGTTCATCTCCCACATTTTTGCACAGGCAGACCTCTTTGCCTGGACTGCTTGTTTTCTTTCTCCACTTGGCTAATTCCTACTTATTCTTTAAGACTCAGCTTCAAGGAACACCTCCTTTTGGAAGCTCCAGGCTTCCACTGTACTTCAACAATTTAGGATGGCAGGGACATCTCTCAGGACCTCCTTACTAGTTAGGCTTGTGAGGTCACCAAAGTGCCCTCAGGATTCCCTTACCCATCCCAGGGGAAAGAGCTAAAAAATACAACAAGAGATTCAAAATTGATATCAGGAAGAGGTTCTTGACAACAGGTGAAAGGCATTGGAATAACTATCTGAAGAAAGAAAAGACCTTTAAGAGGTCTTTCCCTCCTTTCCAGGTCAGGACAGTGAAACTTCATTCAGACAAGCAAAAGATGGGAAGGGGCCTGGGTTTCTAAGGGTGAAGTTTTACCTGCTGGAGCATCTTGCTTCAATGTGGTCAGCCAGGTCATGGGTCCAGCAAAGGGCTCAGTTCTGGAGGAATCTGAGATGAGTCATTCCAGAGCCTGTGGCATGAGAGAGAAGACAAGGGCCACAAGCACAGGTGAGAGCTTCTCCAGGGTGACTCACTCCTCTCAACAAGCAGAAGGAATCAAAATGAGAACCAGAGTGAGCCTGGGCAGAGAAGGGAGAGTCTTTCCTGTCCCTGCCAATTAGGGAAGAGGGGAAACTTTTACGAGAGCTTCTGGAGGTTCCCTGGGCTTCTCTGGGATTAGTTTTACTATAGGGATTTGAAATGGGGCTGCAACTCTTCTGGGTCAGTATGACATGGAGGATGAAGACACCGGGAGACAGAGAAGCCTTGCGCTCTACCCTCTCCACTAGAAAGAAATATCCTATTTTAGTATAGCCAATAGTTGGCGGGGTGGGAGGCTGGAGTCAACTTGATGCTCCAGGAAAGCTGTTGTGTGGGAGGGAAATCACAGCTCAGTCATTCATTGTAAGTCACATCACTTTCCTGGCCCACTGATTTCTCATCTTGAAAATGGAGACAGTAAAATTTATCTCACAAGAAGTAGTTGTGAAGGTCAATGAGGTCATGGATTGGAAGCACCTTACAAAGTACAAATCTGAATATTCACTTTCAGGGAGAATTTTGTTAGCAAAACCAACAATATTTGGGGGCACTAATCAGGTGGAACAATCCAGTGTCGATTTTAAGAAGGGCGAGGATTTCAGAGGAGGGGGATCGGTCTGAGAGATGGGGTATTGTGAGGCTGGGCCTAGGCCAATCTCTGAAAAACTGTAAATGACCCCCAGACTCAATTTCCCAGGCCTTACACTGCCCCAGCAAGGAGGGATGAGGATGAGGGGTGTCTGTAATGGATTAACCCTGGTGAAGACTTTCCTGAGGCTCTGAATACATCTAGCCTTTGAAAGAACTCAAGGATAGGAATTTCCATGGAAATAGGAAAATGGGTAACTCAGGCTGAGAAGGGCATCAGGATTGTGTTGGACATTCACCCTGGATACTGACTGTCTCCAGTCCAAGGGAGATTCATGCAGAGGACGCCAGAACTCAAGGAGAACAAACTTTCTCAACTGAAAGTTCATCTTAGAGAGGACCGAGGCGGAGCACAGCAGGTGGGGTCAGAATCCAAATCCCATGCCCCTTCGGATGCACATCACTAGAGCTGTCTAAGCTTTATTTCCACTTTTGCAAAACAGAATACTAATATCCAGACCTCACGATGCAGAGTTCAGGATCAAATGGGCTAGTTAGTACCTGTTGAGAGTGCTTTGCAAATGTTGGTTATTCCTTGCAGCGTCAGCTCCCAGGCAGAGGCAAGTCAGATTAGAGCGGTTTTCTCTAGTACTCCGACCTCTAGCTCCCAGTCGGCTTCGTGCTTACCAGCCAAGAAGTTCTGGAAAGGGTGTGACCACTGTGGGCAGGAAGGAGACGGTAATGAATAGATGAAACATCAAGGCAAGCGGCAGCCTGATCGCCAGCTCCTCCTTCTCCGCAATCTCAGGTTCTTTCTCGGGCTCTGA
>NW_006443570.1:14008105-14015857 GCF_000325575.1 Pteropus alecto
ACCCCAAGGTTTCCGGCTGGAAACCGAGACTCCAGGTCCTGGCGAGGTGCCCCAGGGCTGGGATGCCGCTCCTGAAGCACCTGGCACGGGGAGAGTACGTCCTTCGCGGGAAGGTGGATGTGACCCCGGCCAAGGGCACTGCTGCCCTGACGTCTCTCGGGGACAGCTGCCCCCTTCCCTGTCCCTAGGTAGGGCCAGGAGAGGAGTACGAGCCGCGACCTAGCTAGTCGGGACCTTTCCCCACCTCGGGCTGCCTCCTGCTGGCAAGGTAGAGTAGTGGAGGGTGATCATGAAAGGTCCTCGTTCTGAGCAAGGGCCAGGAGCTCGGCTACCTCCTCCTGGGATGCGAGGGAGTCAAAAAAGAAAAGGGAAAGGGCAGGGGAAAGGCGCTTTAGAAAGGAGAGGGGGAGATGCTCCCTTCTTCCTCAGCGCTCTGGGGGCAGAGTCCTCTCTTGCCCCTTCTGGGTCGCGAAAGGCTTCAGACTTGGGGCTGGGGGCGGCACTCACCAGTCCCAGAGCCAAAGCCGCCGAGTGTGCACACCCCGCCCGGCCCGACTGGAAAGGCGGGAGGGCCGGATGAAGCGGCGGGAGGAGCCGGGGGAGAGAAGAGGAGGAGCGCGAGCGAGCCGGGGAGAGAAAGCCAGGACAGCTGGCACACGCCCGGCCTCCGCCTCCCCGGCTAAGTGGCCCGCCGCCGGCCGGCTCCTCCCGGGGGCGGGGCGCGCAGAAGCGGCGCTGGGCGCACGTGGCCAGCCCAGAACGCGGGGGTCGGGTTTGGGGCTGGCTCCACCTGGGGCAAAATATTTTGAGAGCTTGGGGTAAGATGGGGTGAAAGGGAGGCCTCCGGTGTTCTGGCGCGAGAGGCGGGGGAAGCATGGCTTCCTGGGCCTACGGGCCTTCAGTGGGCTGTGGCCGAATGTTGTGCGGGGCTTCTAGCCCCGCCATTCTGACAGGCCTCGCCTTGGGGTCTGAGCAGTCGTGAGGCGCGCGAAGCACCTTTCCCGCTCCGGGCCCCTCTGCCAGGCCAGCCCATGACCACAACCCGGGAGGACTTGGGCTGGGCTAGCCCTTGATTGAGAAGGCGTGGGCAGCCGGCGGGGCGTGGGAAACGGACACCACCCTGGGCCCCCGGCGCGCGGAATCCGCGGGCCCGGAACCTCCGGCCTTCTCGCTTCGGCCGGAAGCGCCGCGCGGGAGGCGGAAGCTGCTTGCTCCCGTGTTGCCCCGCGCGTGCGGTGGGAGCCCGGCGGCCAGGCCAACGTAGACAGCCGTGAGCCGGCCGGGGCGGTACCGGAACCAGGCTGAGCACGGGAGGTGTGTGGTCCCGGCGCGCCCGTGGTAAAGTACTTATTCTTAAAGGCCAGCCAATTCTGATTGGTTTGTTACCGTGAGGTATTGTCGCTGGGCCCAGACAGGCCATCATGCATGCACGCATTTATTCCACATGGTTCTTGTTTAGCCAACAATTGTGTTCTTGCCGTGTGCCACTTCTCAGACATTAGTGTGGCAAAGAGGCGTTTTATATCCTTTTAAAACTAACACTAGTATGTGCTCTACGCCACCCCCACCCCTCACTGCCATGATTAGCATCCACACTACCTTCCGACACCGAACATGAAACTTGGCTGTCTGTAAATATAAGGAGCAGCCTGGGGTTCAGATCACTGGAGGACCCAAATTTTGTACTAGAAACAATAGGTTCAGAGAGGCTGAACAGAAACCAAAGCCCTCAACTCCAACATATACTCAAATACCTCTCTGTCCCTGCCCCCCTATTTGACTTAAAGTTATTAGTTATGTGTATTCAATTTTCATTACACAATCTTCTTGACATATACTATATTCTATAATAGGAATTTCTATCCAACTGTGATTCCATTCTCAGGGTTATATAGGCCAAGTGCACTTTCTTTGTGAATCTGCCTTATACTGAAAATAGCTTAAGCTTTTTAACCAAAAATTATTAGTGTGACATTCTTATCCTAATATTTAGACTTCTTCCCACAATCCTTGCAAGGGGGATCACAAATCCTAGGTTCTGATCTGAAACCAAAGAATAAGAGTAAAATCAAATCAGGTGCATATATATGCCAATTCCACAAGAATGTTGCTTTCCACAAATGCATTCCTTTACTCTTGTTTTCACAGGAAGGAAAAAAAAATGTCTCACAAGCTGATGAAGGAAGCTTTTGTCAGTAACCACAATGGAACCAGCGTGCTGGAAATTACCCAAGGCTTGTGCTTTCCCTCACTCTGTATCCTGTGCAGAGGGCTCCTGATCATTCTCTCACAGCACTTGTGTTCTTCTTCACATACCTGGAGAACTGGATTCTTCATTGACTTTGTTTTCCTAATAGTTCCTGTGGTGACCACTTTGACCATTTTGGCTTCATTTATCTTCTTTGAGTACCTCGCTGTAATTATCTTTGGGGCTGGGCTATTCTATCAAATATACTGCAGGAGAACTTGCTATGCCAGAATGCCTGTCCAGAAAATCCTTGAAAAATTCTTAAAAACTAGTTTAGAATCAGAATACATTCCAGCCATCTCCTGTTTCCGTGTAATTAACAGTGCATTTACTGCTGTTGCCATTTTGGCTGTGGACTTCCCACTTTTTCCTAGAAGATTTGCCAAAACTGAGCTCTATGGGACAGGGGCAATGGATTTTGGAGTAGGCGGCTTTGTATTTGGGACTGCAATGGTTTGTCCAGAAATTAGGAGAAAATGTATGGAAGGTTCAAGATTTTATTATTTTACAAAGTCATTGTACTCTGTTTGGCCATTAGTCTTCCTTGGAATAGGACGATTAATCATTATAAAATCCATAGGCTATCAGGAACATTTAACTGAGTATGGAGTTCACTGGAACTTTTTCTTTACCTTAATAGTTGTAAAATTGATAACATCACTGCTTTTGATTTTTTTACCCCTAAATAAATCCTGGATTGTGGCTGTCGGCACTACTGTATTATACCAGCTAGCCCTTGACTTTACCCCACTGAAAAGGTTAATTTTATATGGCACTGATGGCAGTGGCACAAGGGTTGGTTTATTAAACGCCAACCGAGAAGGCATAATCTCTACTTTGGGGTATGTAGCAATATACATGGCTGGTGTACAAACAGGGTTATATGTGCTTAAAAAAAGATCATATATCAAAGACTGGATAAAAGTAACATATGGTATTCTATTGACAGCTATTAGCCTCTTTGTATCTCTTTACATAGTTCAGGTAAATGTAGAAGTAGCATCTCGAAGAATGGCCAATTTAGCCTTTTGTATTTGGATAGTTGCTTCTAGCCTGCTCCTTCTTAGTAGTTTATTATTGGGTGATATAATTTTGAGTTTTGCAAAATTTCTAATTCAAGGCGCTCTAGTTCCATGTTCTTGGAAACTGATCCAGTCGCCTGCTACAAACAAAAAGCATTCAGAATCTCTAGTCTCTGAAGCTGAAAGAAACAAACCCAGTATTTGTTTAATCACAGCTATGAACAGAAACCAGTTGACTTTTTTCTTGATGTCAAATATAACAACTGGCCTGATCAACCTCTTGGTAGATACACTACACAGCAGTACGTTGTGGGCCTTATTTGTGCTCAATCTCCATATGTTTACCAACTGTTTAATTATGTATTTGTTACACTTGCAAGATAGGACTATAAAATTTTGGTGACCAAAAAGGTTAGGATGTATCTGGTTTGAGCAGCGCTAATGAAGAATATTAAATGAAGAAAATGGGCAATCTAGTGTTAACTACATTTTATTGTAAAATTAAGAGTTTCAATCCTCTATAACAGCACTATGTAAAACAAACCAATACAGAAGAAACAAAGCCTTGTTACGTGTTAGAATATTTATTGAATTTCAATGTTCTAAAGAAACTTGTGTTTACAGTTGTGACACTGGAATACGGGAGCGTGGGGAGGAGGGTTTTTACTTTCCACCTTATACCATCTTATATTTTTTGTTGTATATATTTTATAATATTTACAGAAAAAAATCTCTGAATTGTGGAACTATCAATACTTCTTTACTGCTCAATTTTAATCTTTCAAAAAAAGCCTAAATATGAGAAAGCAAGTGTTTAAAATCAAATACTTATACACTATGAAGTCAAAACAGTTAATTGCTCCAAAGAATAGACTGAATTATATGTTGTAGTTAACACGCTTAATAATTATGAGACAATAGCTTTGCCCTGGGACTAATTTATTTTAGCCTACTCTGTGCTAGGGATAAGCAAAATTTTCCTGATATCTTGGAATTTGCAATCTAGTGGGAGAAGCACATTAAACAACTGTTATAAACTGTGTTAAGTCATGAAGTATAGGTTGCCAAGAGTGTCAAATCAAGAACTGACCTAGCAATCAAGAAAGTTCTCCCCACAGATAGTATTTTCTGAGCCACAGCTAGTGGATAGGATGAGTGTTTGTGTCTAGGTAGTAAGGGGTAGGTGCTGGTAAGGGAGGGGGAAAATAGCAGTCAGCAGTCTAGGAAGGATGAATTCCTCAGTAAAGATCCTGAGTTGGGAGGGAACCTAGCACATGGTAGAATTGAAAGGTGAGAGCTCAGAAAAAGGGAGACCATGGGTAATGAGCTGGAGAGGCAGACAGGGGCCATATAGAGCATGCCTCATCTACCATGTTAAGGGGAAAGAACCAGTGAGAATGTCATCAGGTACCTAATCTAACTTAATAAAACTATGGCTGTATTAAGGTTTAATAGCCTACTGAGCACTTGAGTCACTTAAAAACTTACATAGACCTTTGAACCTGTTCAAAATCTAAGATTTAAAAAACAAAATTCTTAGTTTTCAATTCTATTCCCTGTATATTTAAAGTGGATGAAAACAAAATCAATTAAAATTTGCCTTTCTATATTCCATTCTATTTTCAAGTAAAAATCTGATTATTGTGGCAACAGGCAGGGGTCAGATGTATAAGTTAATTTTATATTTGATAAGCAATCTGGATTATTTGTATGTAGGTGAAACTTTCTCAACATTAAATTCTAGATTGGCTGTTGTCTCTAAAGTAGTTCAAAATTAATTTTATTCCCTAATTTGTTAGATATGACTATCATACTAGTTTACTTCAGTTTTATATTGACGATGGCTAAATTAGTATTTATGTGGCATTTTATATTTGCTAACTACAATCAATTATATTTGGAGGTAATCTATTACTGAAAGGAATTTTCCCCTCAATATGTTGGATAGTTACATAGCTGTAAAAACAAAAATCAGATTAATTTGATTTTCAATGAAAAAGGAATACTTGAAGTAAGATTATAGTATGTAAATTAAGCATGACTAAAAAAGGTGATTGGTTATCCTCTACGTCACAGTGCTTATACTCCACGACTTACCTTTTCAAAGCATTCAGAGGGCTGAGAGGCTCTAACCATATTCTCTTGTCTAAAAAAACGTAATTTAAAGTAAGTTTTTGGTGACTTAATGAGCATGTGGTCTAACTGCTGCTGCTTGTCAGTTACTGCTCCTTCATCCTTTGCTAGTTCATAAATATCAGTAAGTTTATGTCTCAGTTACAGATATTGAATCATAACTTAAGAACAAAGTGTACCATTCTACATCTAATTATGATATTCATGTAAGAGAAAGCTAATGAAATAGCATTCATAAAAACAAAAATTAGTAAAAAAAGACCATTCTGACTTGATTCTACTTTACAGAAGAAAGGAAGAGACCACTCAGCAAAGATTTATTGGGTTCTAATGTACCAGGTATAAGTGCTAGGGAAACAATGAAAATAAGACAAAGTCCCTGCCTTCAAGGGGCTTACATTTTAACTTGTGGACATTTTTTTTCCCCTCTAAAAAAATGTAAATGGGGAAAATGTGTCTCTATTTTTGACAGATACAACAGAACTTCCCACTGTTAGCTCATGAAAAAGAAAACCCAATTTGTAGATTTGGACAACTATGGTAATTTAAATATAGTCTGCTGTTGATTTTACTTCCACAAAATAATGTGGTTAGACTTGAGAAATAGCAACTTATCTAGCAAATTATCCACCTTTTTAGCCTTATATTTATTGAATGCCTATAGTATGTGCAACGTTGTCCAAAGATACTATGCAGTGTGCTCAGCGGACCTAAAAGACAAATCCAAATCAGGTAATCCCAGATGGAAAGATTGTGTGGTTCCTCATTTTATTATGTTTTATGTCTGGGTTTTATCATTGTTTATGTTTATATCTGCCTTTTCTAACTTAGATTTCAATCCTCAGGGTGAATGAATACTTTGTTCTTTGCTAGTACTGTGTACTCAATAACGAAAATTATTATAATTAGCACCTATATATTTAGCTTGTCATTTTCAATATCCTTTACTAACCATAATCTAAGGAAAGTTTAAAAGGTATAAAGTAGGTACATTAATTGACATAGCTATTATAGGAACACCTTTAGATCTTAAAAGCCACAGTATTCTTTTTTACCTTAGGAGTGTTTTTACATAAAACACAAGATTCTCTAAACATGTCCAGATTTTGGCTATGTAGTCTAATCTGTCAGAAGCTGCATGCACATCCTGGATGCCTACTGGATTTAAGCTAACAATCACACTGTTCTGCTCTTCTAACATGGCCAAAAGACATAAATACTGGATAATCACACCTTTGGGACTGAACAATGGTTCTTCCAGTTTATTATGTCACCTATCCTAACAGTGACCACACAATGTCATAAGTCAACATGGCTAAAGATGCACGATGGGATTTTGTTGATGTGACTCTATAAGACCTCATGTGATGATCAAAATATTTTTTAAAGGTCAGTATCACAGCTCTAGCCTATTCTATCATGAAATGCAGATTTGTCATCAGAATTAGTTAAGAGCAGCAAATGGATTTATCCTTAAAATCGTCAAGATCTTCTCTAGGCAAAATGCTTCCCAACAACTTTGAGGGCTTTACAACAGGCCCTCAAAGCCTTCAAGGTGGGAACTGAGTACGTGTTGGCATCGAAGAGTGTAGATGAATTGTCTTTACAGTAGCTCCACTTCTCAGGAGAGGGTGAGAGGGAAGGGCATTGGCCAGTACCAGTACTTTGCCCAAGGGAACTGGTGTCCTGTTTGAGTCCCTAAGTTAATATTAACCCAGCCCAAGAAGTTTCTCTGGCCAGGACGCATGCACAAGCCACTCTCCTATCTCCACAGTCTTCTATTTGCCTCTAAGTGTTAACGACCACAACAAAAAACTGTCAGCATTCAAGTATTGTCGGTCGGTCGCTTTGAGATCTCAGCGCAATCTGTTTGGGAAGCAGTAATGCGGCTGGCTCCTGGTCAATAAGGGTGTCAAGGAAAGTGCCGTCAAGTACCTGGAAGTTTGTCTCTTACTCCGCAGATGCTCTTCTCCCCTTCCCTCACTCTTGCCTTTCGCTCTCAATGACTTTGAAAGCCTAAGGTCCTCCCCACTTACCGTGGTCCTCACTGGGTTTCCACCCTCGAATGGGCCCTGAGTCGGCTCCTTTCGCCCTTCGGAGAATCCCCAAGCCCACGCGCTAAGGAACTGACGTTTAAGCCTACTCACTCCTCCTAGCAGCTCTGTTACGGCTTTGAGTAGCAGGACCGGGAGGAGGGCACGGATCACGGGTTTGAGTTTGCTTGGGGCGGGAGGGGGAACCCCACCCGCGCCGCTAGGGTTTCCAAAGAGGCGATCTAGGAGCGGTGGTCTACAGTCTCGCGAGAAGAGGCGGGGCCCCGCCCGGTGTCCTCGGCTCCTCCCCGCCCCA
>NW_006443570.1:14015884-14016371 GCF_000325575.1 Pteropus alecto
GAGCGGCTGACTGAGCCCGGAGAGGAAACGGCGTTCGGAACCGTGCTCCCGCCCAGGCCGGCCCTGACGCGGGCCTCGTCAGCCGGTAACGGGGAGCAGAGGTGGGGGTCAGGGAGGCGACCACGAAAACAGTGAAGGTCAGAGCCGAGAGGCCTCCTCTGAGAAGGGTGAGGAAAGGGTCTGAGCCTCTCCCTGCGGACTCTGCAGAACCGAGGCGGGGTCGACCCCTCCCAGGGGCGGGGTCGCGCTGGGCAACTGCAGCCCTGGGGACTGGCTGGGCGGGGCGCGCCTAGAAAGGGGGAGAAAGGGGTCAGCGATGGGCTGAGGGCTCCCCGGCGGCGGGAAACGGGCAGTGGGCTGTGGCGCTGAGGCCGGCAGTGAGGTCCTGGAGCCGGGACTCCAGTGACGCCTGGGGAAGCCCCGGGGCCGGCGAGTCCCTTCCGCCTCTCCTTTGGACCCTGACTGGAAGCCAGCGGGGGTGGGGGCT
>NW_006443570.1:14016512-14016878 GCF_000325575.1 Pteropus alecto
GTTGCCTTTTAAATAAAACTGGAATCCATTTCTTTTCAGCCCCACTGACACCATCTCGCGGTCGTGTCATATCTGGACGGCCAAATGCATCTTCACAAGCACACATGGCAGCCTGAGCAGCAGGAGCAGCAGCGGCGGCGGCGGCGGCAGCAGCTGGGAGGAGGTGGTGACGGTGGCAACGGCAGCGTCGGGGACGATGGCGCGACTGGTGGCAGTGTGCAGGGACGGGGAAGAGGAGTTCCCCTTCGAGAGGAGGCAGATTCCTCTCTACATAGACGATACCCTCACGGTGAGCGGGCCGGGCCGGGCTCGCCGCTCCCCTGGCAGCTGTTTCCTTCCCCCCTCCCCCAAGCCGAGCGCTGCGCA
>NW_006443570.1:14016904-14048818 GCF_000325575.1 Pteropus alecto
TCCTAGGCGAGGCCTTTTCTCCGGCAGGCCCTGCAAACTCGCCTTTGCAGTGGGTCGCTCGGTAACCTCTGCAGGCCCCTAGCCCAGCGCTCCGTACGCAGTTTAAGCCCCTCTCCCCAGGCTTTCCTTTTTTGAACCCTCTTTCTTTACCCTTTCCCTTTAATACAGGCTGCTTTTGCCAAAGCACGCGCCTCAGAAAGGGGTTGAAGGATCTTGGGCCTATGTCTTACAGAAACCACCTACCCTCGGGGAGGCTTAATTATCTAGAAATGTCGCAGCTCCCCGGATACCTGTGTATTGCCTATCTTAATACTACAGCTCTCACTACATAAGCATATCTACTGAGGTCAGAGTGACATTATCGTGCTCAGTAAAAATTCCACTAAAATGATTTGATTTCGTTGTAAATAGTCTCGTATTGTCTAGTACATTAAAACTCTATGAAATGAGTGTACTCCTAGGCCATGACTCTTCAAAATGGGCTTTCTTGGCATTCTTTAGTTTACAGGTGGCCTTTTTATTTTTTCTTTGAAGAAGCAAAATGATCGAATGTATAAGAGCATCATAAAAAGCCGATTGCTCATCTTTAAAACTACCCAGTTCTGGGTAGTTTTCTTTTTTGAATTTGGTGGTAGTACAGCATTACAAGATACTCTGCCTTGTGTTGCTGTAGTATTTCCTTTAAAAGGAAATGGCAGAAATTTGAATTGAATTCTGAACAGGAAATGAGTGCAGTTGCTTGCCACTATTTCTTAAGAAATAAAATGAACCCTTTATGAATATCTTTTGAAGTCTGCATTTTGATGATGCTGAAGCTTTAGATTATATATTTGCCTATTTTGATAAAGAGCAAGTCTTTTTATCTTATCACCTTTGGCTTTTTTGCTTTTCAAAGGCAGTTGATCTGTTTTGTTCCTGATTCTTTTTTTTTTTTTTTTTTTTGCAAATATCTGCTGAAGCTTTTTAAAATTTTATATAAAATGCAAGTCATTGTAGAGATGCCACTCTATGCCTTTTCTGTTTGCCACTCTCAATTAAGAGTTGATTGAACTGCAGTGCTTTTAAAAGAAATAGAAGAGTATTGAGTGACTTAATTTGCTAGAACTTTTTAAGTGAAAGCATCTATAATTACCCAAGTACATTTTTTTTTTTCATGGAAAAAGAATGATTTGGCCCGACATAGGTAACTATAATTTGTGTTGGTGTATTAGAAAATAATCTGTATGTCTTGGTTGTGATTTTTGCATTTTTTGCATTAAAAGTATAATGGACTTGTATTTTAAGTAGTTGAAAAAACTAACACCGATCAAATTAAATGATGCATTTCTCAATTCGAAAACTAGTAAGAATCCATTTATCGATATTCTCTCCCTCTCCAACACACTTCTGGAGCACATAGTTTAGTATCCACCTTTTATGCTTGTTGTCTCAGAATGCTTTTGAAGTTTAAAAAAAAATTCTTTGGGATTGGACATAAATTACTGTTGAGTGTATAATATCAAAGCATAGGGGAAATCAACGTAAATTTTAGTATAAGATTTTGCATAGACACTGATTTCTCTCCTTATTCCCACTTAACCTGTAATGTGAGTGCAGTATTGATGTATGTTATATAGCACTTTAAAAGTCAACTTTTGGGTGTTTTTACACTTTTTTCTCTGTACAATATAATAATTTCCAAAATTTCCCATAGAAAAAGATGTAACATTACACTGTGATTTATTATTGCATTTATTTGTCCAGAGAAGTTGAGATTGGACTGAACCTGGTGGTTGAGTTTTGCTTTTATTGGATTGTAGACTTGTGACTAAGGCAAATAAAATGTAGGCTTACTTAATTTAAATATCTCGAAAACAGCATTTTTTTTAGGAAAGGATGCAGTTTTTCTTTGTTTTGGAAGGGTTTTTATCACTGGGTAATGAGTGGGACTGTTGCTTTGTCTTGGAACTTTTGCACAGTCATTGAATGCTGGTTAGTGAAAATTCTCGTTAAGAATGCATTATACTTAGAAAAGCAAGTTTCAGAACCATTCTACCAAATATTACTTAAAGGAAGAATGCAGAGCAAACAACACCTGTTGGGTAAGAGGGAGAGAAGAGCAGAGGTTTATGCTCTGCAGTGGTCCATTGGTAGTTTGATGGTAGTATATCCCTGAAGTTAATATTTGGTTTGGTTTTTATTTTTAGGGTCTATAGGTGATGCATGGTGGAAACATTGTGTTACCTTTATTTCTGGTAGTCTTAGAATCTTGTTAGCTCCTAGATGTTAAGTCTAGTTACAACGTTTACAAATCAGTTACAAATGTTTATTATTTTAGTAACAGAAGCTGAAAACTGTAGCCTTAAACTGGCAATTTTAAATTGTATTTATAAAATGAAACTAAGAAGCTTGTATGTGAGGAAGTAGCCTCTTCTTTTTTGTGGTATGTTGCATCCACATTAAAAAGGCTCAGTTTAGTGGGTTTGAATACTTGAGTAAAGTGCTGATGTACATATATTTGAGATAATTCCAAATAAGTTGGTGGGATATTTAGGAAAGTGGCATGCTATGTGGCAAAAATGCTTTTTAGTGTTACTAGCATTGTAAAATAAGATGGACAGAAAACAGATTTTCTTTTAGAGACATCTTCGAAGAATTACAATTCTTGCGTACTTATAAAAGTTCATGGAGTGAAACTATATACTCCTTTTTAAATGATCTTGAAAAATAATCACAAAACAAAGCAAATTATTCTTGCTCTTGCTTCCCAGAGATAACTAAGCATATAGCAGCATTTGGTGTAATTCCATTCGTAGACACATAGATGCAGAGTTGATATGCATTCTTAACATTTTATATCTTGCTTTTTTTCATTAAATGTAATGTTGAGAATATTTTTTTCTTGTCATTTTAAACAGCTTTAATAGTCCTATAATATATTTGTTGTGTGACTTTACATAATTATATCATTCTCTCTGTTGGACATAGAAGCAGTTCTAGTTTCTGCTATAAATAATACTATAAGAATATAAATAATGCATAAATATTTGCATTAAATTTTTTTTTCTCAGGCTTTTGGAAATACAGTTACTGGATCAAAGAATAAAAACCTTTTATAAAGTTCTTGATACATACTGTCAAATTGCTACAATATTTCTGGAATGCAGTTTCCCCTCTGAATTAAGACCAATCTAAATGGACTCAAACTCTGATAAGGGTTTCTTAACTGAGACTTTACAAAGATAATAAATGGTAGCATTAATGTTTTCTTTCAACTCTTGATTAAATAATTAATTTTACCAAAGACGATAGATGTTACAAACAGCTGTGACGATAAAGAAGTAAAAAAGCAAAACTAAAGTGACAATGGTTTTTAATAAATACAAACTTAATATTGTTGGTTAGAGCTTATGAGAATGCTTTAAAAAACAGATTATTGTGGTCAGGAGAAACCGGGACAGATACAAGTGAAAGTCGGTAATGGATTCAATAAACTTTATAAAGCAATAATTGCTGGACAATGACTCGTTCTATTTTTGGCTAGGTAGGGATAGGCAACCTCATCATTAAGCTGAACACTAATGATTCCTCTGTGAAACCACACCTGAAATATTTTACATGACTGTCTTCCTTTAGGTGACCTAGAATCTGAAGATCAAGTCAAGGAAGTGGTTTTAAAGAATGGGGGAAAAAAGTTCTACTATCCTCTTTGTATTCCCCTTTTTCTTTTTCCTCCCTTTTTATTGTCATCTCTCAACATTAAGCATATAGTGATTGGCCAGAAAACAGCAAGGTAAAAAAAACCCCATTATCCTAAATTTTTTAAGGGCAAGGACAGAGGAATTCAGTGTGAATGCAGTGTTTCTAACTAGGGTGGTATAGAGTAAGTACAAGAGACGTTAGTATTATCCAAGCCAACAAAATCCAGGAAAGACACAGTAATAGACCTGATCTTGACATTTATCTATGCTCGTTAAGGTGAAAATTAAATGATCTTAAATGAGGGGTTTTTCTTTTAGAAAAATTTTAACTGTTGTTGACTTTAAAATGGATTTCTAAAGCAAGTATTATTTACCAAATTATATATATTTTCTAAAGGTCAACCAGCAGGTCTCAATATGTTAGATATATTCTTTGATACCTACTTTAATTATTAAAGCAATATAACATAGTTGTTCAGATAATAATTCACTTACACAGAGTCAGAATTTAGGATTTTGCCTATGAACCAGATGAGAGAGACCTTGATAGTTTTAATCTTAAAATAATTAAGATATAAGTAATTGTCTTAATGTTTTTATGGTGGCAATTGTTATGTGGGGAAATGGTGTATATTTGTATCAAGCAAGTGAACATGCAAATTAAGGTGATAGTTGCTTAACTGGTAGATTTGGAGTGATTTGCAGTGTTCTGTTGAGTTACATGGCTTTAAAAGTTTATCTTAACACCTTTTTTTAAGACTTGCCAGTTAACTTTGAGTTTAAACCATGTGGTGATTTCAGAAAACAATGTGAGCTAATTGTACTATTAACTGTTTTTATTCTTTTATTGGTTTTCATGAACCAGGATTTCTAAAACCAGGATTATTAAATGTTTTTTTAAAATTTCAATAGATTATAAAATATGGTAAATACTGTGGGTAGTATGGATCATTAGATATTTCACCCACTAATTTCAGTCATCCTTACCAGTCCATTTAGAGCTACATTATTAAAGTGGGCTAATAACCAGTTTCACTTTGTACTGTTGATAAGTTAAAATATGAAAGTGCTTAGAACAATGCCTAGTATATATGAAGCTACATTAATTGTCTTTATTATTATTATTACCACCACTCTTTGGAGATATTAATAAGATTATGAGAGTGAAAACTAGAAAGAAGTTGAAAGACCTGAAAATTGGACAATTGATCCTTGAAACTGAGACTTGGACATATAGTCTGTAAGTATGGAAGAAGAAACTTCCAGAACAGTAAAAGCTATTGAGATGGAAGCATGTCTCTGAACATGGTATAATGTATATAGAATTGGAAGCAAAGAATACTAAGTTTCCCCTCATAGTAAGTAGTGTTCGTGCATTGTAATAAATTTGGGAAAGATAGGAACACATAAAAAAGTCATCTGTTTTCTCACTGCCTAGAGATAGCCACATCTAATAAATTATTTATTTTTCTGTAAGAAAATATGCAGATATTTGAATCATATTGTACATGTGGTTTTTGGTTCTGTGAAATACAATGAAGTCCTCTGGATTCTTGAGTCTGTGTTTGCATCATTGTACATCCTTAGCAGATGCTCTCTCTACTTCACATATCTAGTGTTTTCACCTTATCAAATCCAGAAAATATATATATTGCTTACACTTACACTTGGTTATTCAGTCTTCAGTTTATTGTTAGAACAAACATCTTTTAAGGCTCTCATTTCTAATGTGGAGGGGAAAAAAATGGTCACCTCCATTAAGGAAGCAGGTCTTTTTGATGCTGGTTGGTGGAGGAATCTCCTTAAGATCACATTCAACTGCGTGAGGATTTTTAGCATTTTATTTTTGCGCCAAATGGGTCTCCTTATCCTGACTTCACTCTCGGTGTGTAGGAGTTTGTGGGTCCTTTTCATCTTAATCTAGAAATAGAAGTTTGTCCTAGCACAGTATGTTTAATACTTTTAACAATATTTTAGTTAAGATAAAATACGTTACTTTATTTCATTGTTTTGAAGGCAGACTTTTTTTAACATCTCTGGAAGTTGGGTTGCTTCTTTAATTTGATGACATCTTGATTATAATGGCTCTTTCCTAGTGGTACATAAATATGGTACTTTTTAATATTAGTAGTGTCACAGATCATTGAAATGTGCTAATTACTAATTCCCCATTATCTGATATCCTGAAACATCTTTAAGCTTTTTTATATTCCTCTTTCTCTGGTAGTGAGTTTTGATAATTGAATATCTCGGTGTATCCTTTTTGTTCATAATTAGAGCAGACATTTTTCTATGTACCAGGTACTGTTCTGAGTACTTCATGTATATATATTACGTATATCATATACAAATCTTATAATGTAAATGACTACATGTACATGTATGTATGTAGTCATTTACATTATCTTATTTACTGTATTCCATTAAGAGGAATAACTAAAAATGTCAGGGTGTTTTAACACAAAATATCAGGTCATTTCACTTATTAAATGCCATTATTATTGAACACTGCAAAAACACTTTTAAATATAATTTATCACAACCCGTTCTAAGAGATATTAAAAATTATTACATAATTTCATTTTATAAATGAGGCTGAAAATCGAGACAGGTTAAGTAACTTGCTCAGAGTTATGGTATAGATTATAAATGGTAGAGCTGGGATTTGAACTCATGTCTGCCTGACTTCAGTGTTCTTGCTCCTAGTTACTATTTCTGGCTTTAGAAACTTGTATAACTTGGATTTTTTAAAAAAATTGGCAGAGGGCAAGATGGCAGGTGGTGGAGATCTGGCTTTGGGGGTCTATTTTTGTCCTAGGAGTTTATATAATAGTCTATATCATGTATTCGAAGAATATAAATTAATTGATTTTTATTCTTTTGCATATTAAGATGGTGATGGAATTTCCTGACAATGTGTTAAATCTCGATGGGCATCAAAATAATGGTGCACAACTGAAGCAGTTCATTCAGGTAATAGTTTTAAAACTCAAACTTCTTCGTTTTATTTTGTTTTCTTTAGATTCCTCTTAAAAGTGAGATATGATGAGGGTGGCTCCATAGTGTAATGGTTAGCATGTCTGCTTTACATGGAGAAAGTCCTGGGTTCACACCCCAGGTGGAGCCACGGACCATACCCTGGGTGCACCAGGCCCCAGGTGCACACTGCGAGTGTGTGGAAGGAGACGCCCCACCTTCAGAGATCCAGTTCTTAAGGGGAAATGGCAACATCCATAGGTCAGCGGTGGAAGTGGAGGGGAGAATTATAGAGGGGAAAAAAAGTGAGATATGAGATTTATTTTTAAATGGTGTGTTCATGTGTATATGTGTGTGAGTGTGTTTTAAAGTCATTTAAAATTTTAGCCCCAAGTTTTTGTTTTAAATAGGGGTCTCTAGGTCTTAAGACTGCACTGAAATTGCAATTTTTTCACTGTTGCTACAGTGACTATATTTATGTACTTATGAGAAAGATTCAGTGGTGTTATGTTATCATTTTACATGTCCGTAAGGCTTTAACTTTGCCAGGTGATCTTTCCTGTTTTTTAAAGATAAGGAATACAACTTCTCATTGAGACCTTGTTGGGGTTTTTTTTTGTAGTAATTGTTTTATTCAAATAATAAAAAGTTAATCTTTTATTATGAACTTTCTTATTTTTATTCTGAAGCAATATGGTACTTTATAAATACACTATATATAATTAAGATAATGGAATATAAATTGTTAATTTATTTCAACATTCTATTTTTACTTTTGGAGAAAATTTTGAATGAATGGTTAACGGTAACTATGAGAAAAATCCTTCTTGGGAGTTATCTTATTTTCCCATCTGTTTTTAGTAAAGCTGGAGGCGTTATTTGTAGCATAACTATAATTCCAGCCAGGCAGAAGTTATTTACTAGAGTTTTGCCCATTTCTCTGCAGCTGTGGTTCTTAGTCATTTTTCTACCTTGTCATAACCAACAGATAACATTCCTATGCACCAGCATTTTAGTTGCTACTCACTTATAGGCTTCTACATAGGTAACATAGGCCTTGTTCTCTCCCACTAATCCATAACACACCTGGTTGAGAGTTGCTGCTCTACACGATCACCATCCTAAAATGGTTCCTGTAGCTAACAGTGTGTTGCTAAAAGTTGAGATGTGGTAAAGCTGCATTGTACCTTTATTTTTATTTCTTTTCTTCCCTTTAAAAGCTTTTTTATTTTAAGCAAGAATACTAAGCTTAATACTCACTGAACAAGCACTAAATTTCCAGACACACGGCTGCTTTTTGCTATGCTGGCACACATACTTCTTAGCCCTGACATCCAAAGCAGAGCCTTTTATACCCTAAATTCTAGAGCAGGGGGTTCTGTATAGCAAACTTAGTATAATATGGACAAGGCCGACTGACTGCCTTGCCTTTCTGACTCAGTTGCAGATAGAGATGGCAAACCCTGCCCAGGTTGTACTTAATGCACAGAGATAGCAACTAGAAGTTGTAGTGAAAGTAATTTTCTATTTTTCTTAAGGACTCGTCTTCGTTTTTCTTTCCCTCTTTCTTTCAGCGACATAGTATGCTTAAGCAACAAGATCTAAGTATTGCCATGGTGGTGACATCACGTGAAGTCTTGAGTGCACTTTCTCAGCTTGTCCCATGTGTTGGTTGTCGTCGTAGTGTGGAGCGCCTCTTTTCCCAGCTTGTAGAGTCTGGAAATCCTGCCCTTGAACCCCTGACAGTAGGGCCAAAGGGAGTCCTATCTGTTACTCGAAGCTGCATGACTGATGCAAAGAAGCTTTATACATTATTTTATGTACATGGGTAAGTATAATTAATTAGGAAAAATGGGTTTGTTAAAATTTTTAAACTTGGTGACAGTGGTGGCTTTTCTAAATTTGGTCAGGGCAAAGCTTGAGCCCAAATTCAACCATTTTATTGAGTAACTTCTATGTGCCAGTGACTATAAAATATCTCTTTTCATGTGGAGAAAGGCAAGCAGTAAGCAAATACATAATTTGTCAGTTATGATAAGTTATAAAGAAAAACCAGTAAGAAAGATAGAGATCGAGTGGGTGGAATTAATATGGAAGATGGTCAGGGAATTCTGCTGATAGAATAACATTGACTGTTAGAGTTGAATGAAGTAAGTGAAAGAACCATGTAGATATCTGAGGGAAGGCAGAGAGGGAGCAGCAAGTGTAAAGGTTCAAAGGTTGGTTTTCCTGGCATGTTTGAAGAGCGGCAAGGAAGCCATTGTGGCTGGAGCCAGGTGAATGAAGGGAACAGTAATAAAAGATGAGGTCAGAGGAGGACCAATTATGTAGTGCCATCTTGAGGTCTTTTTTGTTTTTCTTTTTACTCTGAATGAGACTGGAAGATTTGGGAGGATTTCGAGGAGATAAGTGACCTGGTCTGACTTGAGGTTTGGCTTACTTTGACGTTTGTATTGAAACTGAATGGAAGGATGGTGGAAGGACAGAAAAACAGCCTGTTTACTAATCCATGTGAGAGATAACAGTATTGTGGCTGCAGAGGAGAAATGTTTGGGTCCTGGATGTATTTTGAGGAATGAGCCAACAGGATTTTTGGATAGATTGGATATGGAGGAGGACATCAAGGATGAATCTCAGATTTGGGGTTCTTAAGAATAGGACAGATGTTTTTCATTACTGAGATGGGTAGGACGGGGGGAGCAATTTTACAGAGCTCACTTGTGGATGTGTTAAGTTTTAGATACCAGTTGGGCATCTAAAGAGATGTAGAGTTCAGAGAGGTCTGTCCTAGAGATGTAAGTTTGTGTCATCAGCATATATATGTATAGTTTTTAAACTAAATACAGTATTTAAACTGTAGTATATAAAATGTATGTAGTATGTAATATATGTATTCCTACATATGTATAAATTAAACACATGAGATGAGAGGTGATTACCACAGGGTGAATATTAATAGGAAAAGAGGTCCGAAGACCAAACCCTGGTGCTTTCCTCTTTAGAGGTGGTGGTAGAGACTTTGGATTTTTACTCTGCCTGAGAAAAGAAGCTTCGGAGGGTTTTTCAACAGAGAAATAACAGAATGTGATCTTTGTAGTAGAAAGATCACTCCAGCTGCTAAGTGAAGCCTTAACAATGTAAAGGCAAAAGGTAGAAGCAAGGAGACCTTTTGGGAGGCCAGCTATTGCAATTGTCTAAGCTAGAGAGGCAGGTTGGACAAGGGTGTTAATGGTGGAGGTGATGAGAAGTGATTTGATTCTGGATATATTTAAAAGTTACAGTTTACAGGCTTTGCTGATTAGTTGGATATAGGATGTAGATATTAGTTGTACATATTTTTATATTCATATAAAATTTCTGTTGGCACCTCATCCAGGATAATTTGTGTATTTAGATAATGTTTGGACAAGGTAAGGTGGCTGAGAGGTAGCAATCAGTCAAAATATTTGAGTGCCAGGTACACTGCTAGATGAAGTGCAGATACAGGGATGAATGAGACAGATGCAGTCTGAGGAAAAGAGTACTTTGAATAGAGCAGGTCTCTTTCAACATTTTGACAGACTGAGAATGGAATGGGAAGACAGGTGTACAGACTCTTTGGAGTTATAATTTGAGGAGAAATTTTCAAAGTAAGTGATATATCTATAATATTTTATACTTTTTCTAAAAGCAATAAAAGATATTTTGAAAATTTTAAAGAAAAATGAATAATCTAACCTTTAATGGTTTATTTTTAATTAGGTCCAAACTAAATGACATGATAGATGCTATTCCAAAAAGTAAAAAGAACAAGAGATGTCAGTTGCACTCCTTAGATACGCATAAACCAAAACCTTTGGGGTAAGTAGAATTGAATATCAAGATGTTTTGTCGTTGTTAAGATTATAAATGTTGATTATATTTAGTATTTAAAAACCCCCACACTGCTAGTTTTCTTTCTTTAATTGGTTACACTATAACAAAGTTCAAAATAAATATGTCTCCTACTTCTGTAGGCGTTTTTTTGATACTTACAGGGTCTCAGTATAGGTTTGCTTTTTAAAAAGTTTTTTATATATAACATGTTTCAGAGGAAAGAGGTGGAGATCTTTGCGGAAATTTATGTAGCCAATATTAAGTTGTCCAAAGCAGTGATATTCTTTGATTTACCTAATAGCCATAAATTATTTTTCTTGTCTTCTTGTCTCTAGGTCTCCCTAATAATTTATCAAGGATTAAAAAAAAAGGCTTGACTCAGTTATAACAATGTTTATTTATGTAACTAATTTACAGTTTTCTTCTTGGTTAGGTGCTACAATGCCCAAGGCTGCTTCTGCCCCAATCTCCCAGCACAGTGTCACGGTTGCCCTCTACAAAATTGCTTAGGGTTGTGGGTGGTAAGGAGAAGTCATGGAATTTGGAGGGAGTTTCTAAGAAGTAACTTTTGTTTTGGAGAGAAAGGGATGATGTAAAACTAGTGAATTAATTTTAAAAATTAGTTTTGAATATCTCATTAATAGTGTTGACACCATTGTTGTATAGACATGTTTCTGTCTGGCAAAAAGACCTGATGATCAGCTGGTTGTGTGTTAATCTATTAATAAAGTTTTTGGTTTTTTTCCTTCTATAATCAGGAACAAAAATAAATATTTTTAAAATTTTATTATGAAAACTGTCAAACACATAGAAGAATAGACTATATAAGGATATCCCTCCACCCAAATGCCTTCATTCAGATTCAGTAGTAGTTATCGAGATTTGCCACATTTGTTTTATCTGCCTTTTTCTTTGCTGAAGCATTTTATAGCAAGATTCAGGCATCATGTTCTTTTACTCCTACATATATGCACACACATCTCTAAATATATAGACATTTTCTTTGATAATGACTGCCATTTTAACACCTGACAAAATGAACTATAATAATCTACTACCCAGTTTATATTTAGATTTCCCCAACTGTCTCAAAAAGTGTCTTTCTACATCGATTTGTTAGAATCAGGATCCAAATAAGCACACATTACATGGTATCTAAATGTGAGAATACTCTGAACCCAGTAAAGTTCTACAACAACCTAAAGTGGTTTATCTATGGATAATTATTTCACGTACCTGATTTACCAGTATCTTTAGAGAATTCCTGACTTTGTGATGAATATAGAATTCAGTCTCAGTTTCTCATTAGACATTAACCTTTCCTGAATGATTTGTTAGCTCCAGTCACAGAGTAGGATGATATAATAAAAGCTTGCCTTCTGATTTTTTGTTAGGCAGTTTTTTCATTGAGGAACTAAAAGCAGCAGATATCCTAACATCTTACACATCTGTGCTCATTGTCACCCTCCTTCAAAGACCAGTCCTTCCACTTTTACTCTGGATTATATCTCCTCTCTTATTATCACTGACTGTCATCAATTATCTATTTTTATTAAATTGACATGCAGCTATGTTTTCCCATCTTTCAGCTTAAAAAACAGACCTCCACAGACATCACATCCCCCTTCAGCTATAGTCCTACCACATGGGATGCCAAATGTGGTAGAAGGTTGTTTGCTGAATTATGGAAGAGTATGAATGGAGTTAGTCTATCTTAAGCATTGTCTCCTAAGGTAGCTTCAGTAATTCCCACATGCCATATGGAAAGCAGCCCAGGGAGTATAGTCTGCTTAGCCAGGTCTCCCTCTCCACTTTGGATGGTCACTGCCATTATATGCTCCTGTGACTTTCCATTTTATATATTTCTACTGTTCCCCTCTTTTTCTGTTTAGACTTTCTCCAGGGAAAGTATAATGTAATTGATTAGGTTTCAACCTAATCAGTTGCATCAATCCAGCTCAGCGTTTCTGAGAGTATTCTCATATCCATGAAAGTAAACCCAAGTTTTTGTCTAGGAGTAAGTTTGAGATCCAAAAGAAAGATCTAGGCCAGAATTACAGGCCTGTAGCTGATGATTGATTACCCGCGAGAATGATATATAAGATCACTTAAGAGTAAGAGAAGAATGCTGAGGAATTCAATTTAATAGTAAAAAAGAAGCCAGTAAAGAAACTTGAGAAAGAGTGGCTAGAGAGATAGAAGGAAGCCAAGGGAAAAGAGTGTTTCAGAAGGGTCTAGTCAGCTGTATTGAATGCTACTGAGTCATCAAGGACCTCAACACTGAGATTATCGGTAATTTTGATGAGCAGATCTATAGTTGAGTGGAAGCAGAATCCAGATCAGAATGAGTAGAAAGTGAATGCAGTGTAAGGTAATGGATTAAGTTGTGAGCGAAAAGTGGGAGTAAAACAGGGAAGTGGAAAGATTTCTTTTTCAGAAAGCTTCAACTTGAACGGAAGGAGTGATATAAAGACATTTGGTCTGGAGGGATTATGGATAAAATCTTGATTCAAGCTGTAGAATTTTTTTTAAAGCTGTTCTCAGAGTAATGCTTTCATATCCTGATGATAGAATAATCTTTCCCCAGCTCTGATTTCATGAACCTTTTCCTCAGTTATAAGAAATTGAATATGAAAGTTACTCAGCTTTAGGAGTTTATAGATCATTCAAGTATATTTAGAACAAGAGGAAATATGGGAGTTGAGAGTAGAAGGATGCAACATGGAAGGCAGAGCAGGAGTTGAGGATTTGTTTCAAAAATTAGAAGCACTGGACCATGGCCTGAGCCCTTATGAGAGGGAATGGAGAGCTAAATTGTATGTCTGACCTTATATGGTGGGCAGGGGGTTGAGAAATACCTATTTAGTTATGTAGAGTAGGTTAAGTAAAGATTCAGAGCTTTTCCATTTCAAGCATCCAAGGTAATGAATTTCTAGGACTGTAGTGAGACCTACAGAAGAACAGGCAGGAGCCAGTTCAGAATCATGAAAAATCAAGACGACTATCCTTGAATGGAATATAGACACACATTTCTCTTGGAATGCACATCTGCAGCAAAGCAAAATGCATGACCAGCGCCACATTGAAACCTGTGGGGGAGGGAGAGTCTGGGAAATTTTTAGTAAGTTTTTAAAAAATTATTTGTATAGTACTTATTACTAATTTAGGCTGTGTAAAGTGTTCATCTTAGTTGCTTTTTTATTTTAGTAAATATAAAAATTTATTTACTATAAATGAACCTGTGACTTTCCCAGCTACTTGTAAATGTGAAGGTAGATAAAGAGTTTTGTTGCCATGGACTAGCTATAAAATCACATTGAGTAGATCAAAACTTGTTATAATTTTCAATTTGTGGAATATTGATTCATGTTTATAGGTGAAAATGTAATTTTTCAGCTTTTGACTTTAAAACATTCCAAGTACATTTGCTCATAAAATGCTTAGTGTGTTAACCAGTTGCTATCTTAATAAATAAAAATGTTGTTAAATTGTATCAGGTAATCTTAATAGTTGAGCAGAAGTTTTTATATAAAGATAAGAGCACATGTTTAACATTTTAATATGGTTAAAATGAATATGTAACTATATATACAAATTTGTAAACTTATCCTACTAATATCTTAATGTATTAAAGAGTTCATGATCTTTAATATAGACTATAGAAATTATTTCTTCAGATTATCTCAGTGTCACTAAGCTTTGTACTATACTGTACTACAGTGAAGGGAGCAGTAGCAGTGTCAGTTCAGAGAAGTTAAGTACAGATAAGAGAAGTAGTGAAGACCACAGGAAGGACAGCAAGTGTAGGATCATTTTCCATTATGGACCTTTCCAGGGAACAGCCAGGTAAAATCAAGCAATCCTTTACTCTGCCTTTTAAACTGTTTTTACCCTTACATATTTCTCCTTCTCACTAATATTTGTTTCTTTCTGCAGAGGTTGTTGGATGGACGTATGGGAACTAATGTCCCAAGAATGCAGGGATGAAGTCGTTTTAATTGACTCTAGTTGTCTTTTAGAAACACTAGAAACATATCTGCGAAAACACAGGTAAGTGTAAAGGTCATCATGGTGTAGTTGAAAGGTACCTTAGCTCTTTGTCATCCAGACTGACCTGTCATATACCTGTATTTTAACCTTTCCATTAATGCCTGGCACGAAGCAAAGCTTAATGTTAGAGTGGGCAATTCTTTTATGGGATGACTCTCAGTATTAGCCTTCTTAGCCAGCATCTCATTTTTTTGTAATCGTTTTTTTGTAACTTTTACCTGTTGGTTCCAGGTTAGCCTTTTAAGAAACACAGAATGACCGAATCAAGTAAAGTGTACTTAATCACTTGGGAAACTCTAATATTCCTTGTTTTTGTGGTGGAAACATTTTATGATGTCATTTTCAAAATGAAAGTTAAATTACTTTCACTTAGTAATATTTTGAATTATTTCTATAATTGCCGAAACCTAAAAACAAAGTTGGAATTTGTGTGCTTCATGTACTATAAAATAAAAGTAACTTCAGATTTTTCTTTTTATTGTACTACTTCACAAAGGAATTTTCTAAGTGTTATTAACTTTTGGAAATTCATAGGGAGGGGGAGAGTGCAGTAGGAAAGGAAACTAGTAAGGGAGCCATCTAGAGATGATATTCTTGGGAGAATTGTACTGTTTTAATATAAGTTTGTCACATGTTGGGTTTGTGGTTATGTGTTCTTTGACCTTGGGACAGATATACACAGTTACTTTGGGGACACTTCTAGCAAACGGGATTGATAAAAACTGGCATTATCAAGATTGGTGTTAGTATGGCAATGAGCTAATGACTTAACCTGCATACTTAGTTTAATAGGTGTGTTTCTTTTTTCAGTTACAGACTTCGTTTATTTGCTTTTTTGGTTGATTGTACATAAGAGAGTAGAAATTTGTGTCAGTTATTTGGAGTTTTGGAGGGGAATTATATTGATGTAAAACATATATAAATGTATAGATCCATTATAGATTCCTTCCTATTTCAATACTGAATCATTCCATCCAAAAGATACATTTTGGTGTAATAAATTAGTAGTCCCCAGAGCTACTGTTTTGGAGTTTCCTATAATGGTTATCCATATTTTATGTGTTTTAAGGACAATATTTTATGTTGTTTATAAGAAGGCAGAGTGTATTTTATAAATATCTTAAGGGTAGGGAGAAGTACAATTAAGAGGAATTAAGAGAGATTACATTGAATCTGGGTTCTACTGATTATAACTTTGTATAAGTTACTTGACTTTTCTGTGCCTCAATTTTTTTTTTCAAATTAATAATAATAGTACTCATAGGATTTATAAGATTAATTTGTTGTGGGGATTTTCGATACATAGTAAAGCTTACTTAGAACAGTATCTGGCACATAGTAAGCACATAGTAAATGTTCGTGTGCCAGATTTGCAAGTCTTTGTTACTACTGTGTATCTAGTTCGGTTTGGTGCAGTTTGAGTTTTTGTGTTACAGTCAGTTGAAATTGATTTGTAAATGTCTAAATAATGTACCTTTTTGGCACTTCTACTTTAGTGGAGTTTTCTGAACACTTTATAATAAAAATTTACTAACACTATTTGGCCAGTTAAGTATTATTGTAGTACATTATTGTATTAGAAATGAGGTCTTAAGAAACCAAAATCTCTGCTTTAAATGTTTTTTAAATTTACGTGCAAGGTTACTTTTGAAAACAGGAAAAATCCCATTCTTTTGGCTTTCATGTAATATTTAAAAATTGCTGTTTACTTGTGCTTAGGTTACTTATGATTATACTCAAAACATATTAAATTACTCAATGGAAGCCATAAATTATGAGGAAAATATTTCAAGTTTTATTATTATTACCGAATGACATTTAACCCTTTATTTACTAGAAATTGTACTTATTATTTATAACTTGAAGACGTGGAAGCATTTGTTGTTATTTCTGTGTCCATGTCTATTTTTTTTAATTGTTAAAAAAAGCCCACGTAATATAAATTTATCCTTTTAACAGTTTTTAAGTCTATATTACAGTATTGTTAACTGTATACACATTGTTATGCAGTAGATTGCTAGAATTTTTTCATCTTGCGTGACTGAAACTATATCTATTGAAAAACAACTCCTCTTTTACCCTTGCCCCATCCCCTGACAACCATTCTATTTTCTGTTCCTGTGAGTTTGATTTCTTTAGATAATTTACATAGCTGGAATCGTGCAGTATTTGTCTTTTTGTGATTGGCTTATTTCCTTTAGTATAGTGTCCTCAAGTTTCATTCATGTTGTAGCATGTGACAGAATTTCCTTATTTTTTAAGACTGAATGATATTCCATTATATCCAACATTCATCTGTCAGTGGACATTTAGGTTGCTCTTCCTTCTTGACTATTGTGAAAAATGCTGCAGTGAGCATGAGTGTGTAGTGTGTAAATATCTCTTTGAGATCCTGTTTTCAAGTCTTTTGGGTATATAACCAGAAGTGGGATTGCTGGATCATACAGTGGTTTTAGTTTTAATTTTTTTTTGCGGAAATACTATACCGTTTGCCATACTGGCAGCACCATTTTCCAGTTCCACCAACAGTGCACAACGGTTTTAATTTCTCCACATCCTTGCCAACACTTATTATGTAATTTTTTTGCTAGTGGCCATACTAATGGGTACGAGGTGATATTGCATGGTTTTGATTTGCATTTCCCTAATGATTCATGATATTGAGCATCTTTTCATATACTTGTTAACCTTTTGTTATATCTTCTGTGGGGAAATGACTATTCACATCCTTTGGCCATTTTTTTAATTCATTATTGAGTTGTAGGGGTTCTTTATATATTCTGGACATTAACCCCCCCTTACCTATTTATGTGGTGCAAATATTCCATTAGTTGTCTTTAAGTGGATTGATTGTTTCCTTTGCGACACGGAGGTTTTTAAGTTAGATATTGTCAAATTTGTCTTATTTTTGCTTTTGTTTCCTGTTTTTTTGATGTTATATCTAAGAAATTATCACTACTTCCACTGTCATGAAATTTTTCTCCCATGTTTTCTTCCAGGAGTTTTATGGTTTCAGGTCTTAATTTGTAGATTTTAACCCATTTCGAGTTCATTTTTTATATATTTCTCTGTGTCCTTTGAAGAATTTACTGAAACAATTATTTAACTTGTCAGCATTATCGCCTCTGTGTACCACGTGGGCATAGAGCCTCTATTTTAACATATATTCATTTCAAGAAACACAGTTATATACTATTGGGCCAGAAAGATGTGTGTAGTAAACTAATGCATCTTGGGAAATAAGCCTGGAAATAGTAGGTTGCGTAAGAGAAGAAATCACCAAAGGCCTTAATAGGGAGTTTGAATTTTATTTCTAGATAGTGAGGAGATTTTTAAGTTGAGAGCGAGATAATTAGATTTGTTTTTTTAAAGATTATTTTGGTATGAGAGAAGCATTAGAGCTAGGAAGAGGGGAAACAAGGAAGCCAGTTAAGCTTTTTAAAAAGTTGTCTAGGTGATTTACAACAGAAATTTGAAAAGAAGGGACCTGTAAGAGATGTAAGAAAAAATTGATACCAATTGACTCCACCGTAAATGGGGGACCTGAGATGTTGGAATTAACTGTTTCCTTTCCGGGTGACTTTGTGAATGGTGATGTTCTTAACAGGGATGGAAGGAGACATAGGAAGGGAACAGTATGGCCCTTCGTTTTGGACAGTGAGTTTAATGTGTTGCCTATTGGATATCTATGATGTCCCCCATTTTTCAGTATGAGTCTGGCCCTTAGGTAAGGGGCAAAGATTTGAACAGAGTTGTAGAGTCGAGAGTCAGATATGTTAGCTGAAGCCATGTGGGTAGATGAGCTCACCTAAGGAGAGGAATTTAGATCAAAGAAATCAAAAATTTCTCCTACCACATATGATCTTCTGAGAGAAGCAGTTATTAATATTATGAACTTGGCTTTTTCACCAGACCAATTTCTTCCTTGTTTCAGGAATTCAAAGATGAAGAAACTAGGCTTCTATTCTTTTTCTTTCTGATTGAATATATTTGGTTTCTTAAAGAAAATTTCATCACCCTCAATATTCACATGCTCTTCTATACTTTTACCACATTATATACACTTATTTAAACCACATTTCTATGTATATGTTGTCTATTTAATGATTGTTTTGAGAAACATGGTTTTATTTTTATTTTTTGGAAGAATCTGACATTTTGAAAACTACCAGTAAACTAAGAATACATGTACCACTTTCCCACTCTCATTGTTACCGCCCTACTACCCCCTCACCCCCTCCCCTGCCCACTGCTTAGCTAGTGGTGAACTAAAATAAAATGTTGTGGTAAAAATTTGAATCAAGGTTTGCTAGCTGAAGATACCAACTATTTTCAGAACCTGTAAGGAAAGAGATACAAGTCATTCGTTTGTAGCCTCTGTTTTATTTCTGACCAGTACAAATAACTTTTGAAGTGGAGATATGCTAGTCTTTGGCAACTAATATTTACTTGGCAACTAATATTTTCTTGGCATGTATTTTTTGAGCTAACAAATACATATTTGCCTCATTCTTTTAGGCCCCTAGGCTTCTCTAGTTTAAAAAATCATTTGCAAATGGAGATTTAGCTATACTCATATAATCCCTAAATTTATATTTCCCTTATATGTGTATGTTTCCCGTTGTGTATGTTTCCCGTTGTGTATGAAGGCTTTTTTTAATGCTGTACATGGGAGGGGAGTGTCGTCATCTGGTACACTATTAAATGCCTTATGAAATAATGACACACCCAGTTCTTAATTTTGAAGTTTTTCTTTTCAACAGGTTTTGCACCGATTGCAAAAATAAAGTCCTCCGAGCATACAATATCCTTATTGGTGAACTTGATTGCAGCAAAGAGAAAGGATACTGTGCTGCACTGTATGAAGGCTTGCGGTGCTGTCCACATGAACGACACATACATGTTTGCTGTGAAACAGACTTCATTGCACATCTTTTGGGTCGTGCTGAGCCAGAGTTCGCAGGAGGGTATGAGTATGTAATTTGCTAGAATGGGCTATCTAGCGCTTTGCTTCATTTTATTACTAAAAGTTTATTTCCATCACCTCTGCCTCAGTACATATGATATACGTATAAATTAAAGTGTGCCTGTAAACATTTTGCTTTCTTTAAAACATTCATTTTTTTAATTAAAATTAGGAAGAAAGTCTTCTGTGGTGTTTGGTTCAGTCCTCTCTGCTCCTTGTTGCTTGAAGTAGACAGGCTTTTGTTGGCTTTCATTATTATATCTTGTCATTTTCATTTGGAAATGATTAGAAGGGATTTTTTTCTCCCCTCCATCCATGCATTTTCATGTTTAAATTTTGTTCGTAATGATGGTTTTTGCATAGGAAATGAGGTCTTTGCAACAGGGGTTTAAGAAATACGTTATTGAATGTAATTCATGAACTGTATCTATTATTATTAAATTATATTAGAGCCTAAAATTTTATCTCTGGCTTTGTTGTAAACATAAAATCAGGAAAAGTTCATAGAATAAATTGAACCTATTTCTCTTTGTGTTTTTTGTACCAACTCTCATTCGAGTGCTTACTTTCTGCTAGGCAGTTAGAATACAGTCTTCTGTTATCACTGAAGTTCCATGAACACTTCTACTGAAGATTGGCCTAGAGGGCCTTTGCCCATGATTGAATCGCTTTGGCATTGCCTTTCTGTATTCCTCCTCAAAAAAAAGAAACAAAAACTAAATAGGCATTTTCTGTAATTAGAAGATGAAAGGAACTGTCAAACCTCTACGAGCTGGACACTTATGACTTCTTCGTGCCCAAAAAACTCTCGTTAGTGTCAGTTCCTGAATTACTTTATTTTTAGCACTTTTAGGACTGAGTTCTACCTGCATGTATATTTCTTATTGGTTATAAACGTGTGCTTTGTATATTTATACCTTAATTGAGTTTGAATGTTATTAGGTATGAAGATTGTGTATAAAAACCAAACTTGCAGATATGTTATCTGTCTTTTACTGTTTTAGTTAAGGGTATTAGAAATTATATGTGATTTATTCTCCTTTATAGACGAAGAGAAAGGCATGCTAAGACAATAGATATAGCTCAAGAAGAAGTTCTGACCTGCTTGGGAATTCATCTTTATGAAAGACTGCATCGAATCTGGCAAAAACTGCGAGCGGAAGAACAGACATGGCAGATGCTTTTCTATCTTGGTGTTGATGCTTTACGCAAGAGTTTTGAGGTAAGAACAGCGAGCTTCGTGTGCAAGATTGCTTAGTCAAGCTATTGAACTGAACTTTAATGTAAGTAAGCCACCAGTCCGACCTTGCCTCAGAGGTCTGCAGTCCACTGATACAGTGTCATAACTTTTGGAAGAGAGGGGAGGGGTTCCCCGGGGAATGGAAATTTAGAAGTGTGTGGATTTTTCTTTGTTTTTTTAGTCCTGTGTTTCTGCCAGCCTTAGCTTTTTAGACTTTTTCAGAGTAGAAAACTAAAGTTGATTATTTAAGAAGATGCTGCTGTGAAACATAACTAATGAAAAGTTAAAAGCAGCCCTAAAATAAGCAACAAAATTAGCAAACATTAGTCCCAGTTTGTCCACTGATGTACAATAATATGAAGTAAATGCTGTCGAAATGCCATGATGTGTAAGAACTACTTTTTATAAGCACACTGAAGCCTCTTTATAATGCAGGTGTTGAGTTTAGTGCTTGTGATTTGGTAACCTTTTTTTTTTTTTTTTTCCCCCAATTATACCCTGTAGACATAAATTTTTGGCTAGTGAATATTTTGTTATATTCTGGGGCATGATTGTAACTCTTTAACTGGTTCATCAGTCCCTTTTGAGAATGATATGAAAGCTACAGACCCATCATGAACTTTAAGCATTGTTCTAGAAAGTCTGAAGAGATTTGTACTAGTTCCTACTGAATAGATTTTTTCTTTTCTCTTTGTATGTTTGTGTCTTCGGAGACTAGATCATCTAATGAGGTTAAAGTTTCATTGTATGAAAAAATGAATGAATGTTTACTTGCTAAAATTCTGAAATTTGAAATTAGAATATTGCTGGTTTAGAATAGGAGTATGTATGTTTACCTTTCCCATAGGGATTAGTTGTATATTCACTTCCTGGGTAGATTTGAAGACTGTTATCATTTAAGGTATTAAATGTTGAGATCCTTTTTAGGGACTACCTGGCAAAATTGCAGCATGAAATATCAGTTCATTTAAAATTAACAAATGAGAATTTTCCTGGAAAATAGAGTTTCAACCCATATTCAGTCTCAACTTTGTTTTTGTAATAGATGACTGTGGAAAAAGTACAAGGTATTAGCCGATTGGAACAACTTTGTGAAGAATTTTCAGAGGAGGAACGAGTAAGAGAACTCAAGCAAGAAAAGAAACGCCAAAAACGGAAGAATAGACGAAAAAATAAATGTGTATGTGATATTCCTACTCCCTTACAAACAGCAGATGAAAAGGAAGTAAGCCAAGAGAAGGTAGTATTCCTTAATATTGATTGGCTCATGAATATGTAGTATTGTTTTTTGCTAGATTTTGGCATTTTTACTATACTTTTTCAGAATATGAGCTACTACAGCCTGTAAATTGGCTTTTTTTGTTACTATAATCTGTATAAGCCCCAATTTTTAATGTCATGTGTTTGTTTTATAAAGACAATATTGGATAGTTATCTTTTTACCTGACCTTAGAATACTGTTAGATCCAAGTCCAAATGTGGAAAGTTAACTCCATGCATGACTTCAAGTAGTTCTTAACTTTTTGGTCTCAGGGACCCCTTTGCATTCTTAAAAATTAAGGTTCCTGTGAGCTTTTGTTTATGTGGATTATACTTATCAACATTTATTGTATTAGAATTTAAATGGAGAAAATTTAAATTATTAATTCTTCTAAAAATAATAACCTCATTATATGTTAACATGAATAACATTTTTTGAAAAATAACTTCTCAAAAGAAAAAGTGAGAAGGGCGGCATTATTTTATACTTTTGCAAATCTTTAATATTTGACTTAAAAGGAATGAGGTGGATTCTCATATCTGCTTCTGCATTCAGTCTGTTTCCCTGTGTTGCTTGGTTGAAGCATATGAAGAAAGTCTCACAAAGATACATATATATATGTGGTAGGAAAAGGGGGGAATGCTTTAACATAAAACTTTTCAGATAGTTGTGGATATTCTTCTTTGGTATTACAACTCAACAAATGGTAGTTTCTTAAAGATTAGTTACAGTGTGGAACCTGACACCTTATCAATGGCCTTTCATACTCTGTTGAATTAAAATCCATTGGTCTGTGTTATACTTTACCATAGATCTTTTACTCAGACATGATTTTGTAATGTAAAGCATTGATTGTTTGAAAGATACTGGTTCACTGAGTATCTTCCCAGATACTGACATTATCAGATAATCAATCACATTAAAACCACTATTGATCTCATCAGAAAGGTCTTTTAAGTATTGGGAAGCTTCATGTTCATTGTGCTTGTATATGCAAGTTTTCAAAATTCTGATTGTAGTTTGAAAATTCAAATATCATTGACAACAGATTCTGTCCCTTGTTTTCCTTGGAGTGATGGACTGGCTTCATTTTTTGAGAAAATATCTTTTAAATATCCAAGTTTGAATAGCCATAGTTTGTCTTTCATTCATTCTTTCAAGTGAAATTTATGTTTCAGGAAAAAAACAGCTAGTTCAACTTGCAGCTCAGACAATTGCTCTGGTACTCTTCCTTGAGACAATCATTGTACTTTGGTATGCAGCAAAAGTGCTTTAAGCATACTTCCCATTCGTCACATCGACTATTAAAAAGACATCTACACATGGGTTGATATTTGATAAAATTAATATTTTTACTGCTTCAAAGACATTTATAAGTGAAATGATTATCTATCTACTGAGAGTGTTTGACAAATGAAAATTATAGTCACAATTAGTACACTTTGGTTGCCACTGCCTTGATTTGTGCTAAAGCCCAGGAACTTTTTTCACTATTGCTTTTGTACCATCTCTGTCAGTGTCAATACAGTGAAGAAGGCATTATGTATTAGTATTAGTATTCAGATGAAAATATTTTTGATCTAGAGAACCCATGGGGTCAGCAAATCACCCCTTGAGAACTATTATCTTAGATTTACCTGATATCATTAACTCCTAACTTGCTTTTTGGTTGGTTCCTGGTCTTGAAGTAAATAATTTTTCATGAGAATAGTTTTTTTTATTAACCTCAACTCCTAATTGGTTAATATTAAGGAAATTAAAATGTAGTCATTATGGACGTAAAGCTTTTTAAAACTGTTAATATTGATCCTTAAAGGAAACAGACTTCATAGAAAATAGCTGCAAAGCCTGTGGCAGCACTGAAGATGGTAATGGTTGTGTAGAAGTAATTGTTACCAACGAAAATACATCATGTACCTGTCCTAGCAGTGGCAATCTTTTGGGGTCCCCTAAAATAAAGAAGGGTAAGTAAACAGTTTCTTTTAAAAATTAACTCTTGAGTTTATTTATTCTCTTAAATGTATGAGCTTTTAGAGATGGTATAACCTAGAATTTAGGAATTGCTTTATAACACTAAGAAAATCATATAGTCAGATGCTTAATATTTTTTTTCTTAAGATATTTGAGTTGTTAGCATTTGATTTGTGAGTATTTGATAAAAACAAAAAAATCATTTTCATTATTAATTTACTTTCTACTTTCTATAAGCCACCAATTTTGAAATTTTTCTGTGGTCCTCAAGTTGGTTTATTCTTTGTCTTAATATATTTATTGGCTTGTTAATTGTAACTGTCACCTAATTTATTCTCAGGCTTATCTCCACACTGTAATGGTAGTGATTGTGGATATTCATCTAGCATGGAAGGGAGTGAAACAGGTTCTCGGGAGGGTTCGGATGTTGCCTGCACTGAAGGCATTTGTAATCATGATGAACACGGTAGGTTCAGATTAAGCTTCTCAATTATTTCTGCTACATGGCTGATTTGAGCAAATAAGTAAGGGATTATTGATATTTCTGCAGGTGATGATTCCTGTGTTCATCATTGTGAAGACAAAGAGGATGATGGCGATAGTTGTGTTGAATGTTGGGCAAATTCTGAAGAGAACAACACCAAAGGAAAAAATAAAAAGAAGAAAAAGAAAAGCAAGATGTTGAAATGTGATGAACATGTAAGTGTCATAACTTACAATCCTTTTAAAAAATTTTTCCATTATAGTTGGCATACAATATTATGTTAATTTCAGATGTACAACATAGTGATTAGATACCAATATAACTCAAAAAGTGGTCATCCCAGTAAATCTGGTACTCCTCTGATACTGTATGTAATTATTACAATAACTTTATTCCTTATGCTGTACTTTATTATCTCCATGACTATTTTGTAACTACTAATTTGTCCTTCTTAATTCCTTCTCCCTTTTTCACTGATCCCCCAAACTCCCCCCCCCACCCATCTGGTAACCCTCAAAATGTTCTGTCTATGAGTTTCTGTTTTGTTTGTTTGTTTTGTTCCTTAGATTCCACATGTCTGTGAAATCATATGGCATTTGTCTTTATCTGACTTAGGCCACTCAGCATAACACCCTCTAGGTCCATCATGAAATATCTTTTTCCTTCCTTTACTTTCCGTTGGTGTGTGTCTTTTAATCTGAAGTGAGTCTCTTATAGACAGCCTCTGTAAGGGTCTTGTTTTCTTATCTATTCAGCTACCCTGTCTTTTGATTGGAGCATTTAATTCTTTTTCGTTGGAAATACTTATTGATAATATGTAGTCATTCTTTATTCATATTTTTGATACATATTTTTTTCTTAAAGAAGTCCCTCTAGCATTTCGTGTAAGACTAGCTTGGTGGTGATGAACTAACTCCTTTAGCTTTTTCTTGTCTGGGAAGCTCTTTATCTGTCCCTCAATTCTAAATGGGTAGAATTATTTTGGCTGTAGGTCCAAACTTGCTTTTCGGTTGGTTCTTGGTCTTGAAGTAAATAATTTTTACTTCAAGCTGGGTAGAGTAATTTTGGTTGTAGGTCCTGGGTTTTCATTCTGGCCTGCAAACTTTCTGTTGAGAAATTGGCTGTCAGTCTTGGAGGAACTCCCTTGTAGGTAACTAATTGCTTTTCTCTTGCTGCATTTAAGATTCTCTCTTTGTATTTAATGTTTGGCATTTTAATTATGATGTGTCTTGGCGTGGACCTCTTTGGGTTCATCTTCTTTGGGACTTTCTCCACTTCCTGGGCTTGTATGTCTGTTTCTTTTTCCAGGTTAGGGAAGTTTTCCATCATTATTTCTTCAAGTGAGTTTTTAATTTCTTGCCTCTCTCATCTCCTTCTGGTACCCCTATGATATGAATGTTGTTACTCTTGATTTTGTCCCAGAGGCTCCTTAAACTATCTTAATTTTTTTGGCTTCTTTTTTTGTTGTTGTTGCTCTTCTGATTAGGTGTCCTCTGCTACCCCATCCTCTGTATCAGTGATTCAGTCCTCCGCTTCATCCACTCTGTTCATTTCCTCTAATGCACTCTTCATTTCAGCTATTGCATTCTTCATTTCTGACTGGTTCCTACTTATGTTTTTCATCTCCATTTTTATGTTTTCTATCTCTTTGTTTAAGTTCTCACTGAGTTCATCTGCTCTTCCCCTGAGTTCATTGAGTATCCTATAACCAGTGTTTTGAACTCTGCATCTGGTAGATTGTCTGTCTCCATTTTGTCGAGTTCTTTTTCTGGAGCTATATTCTGTTCTTTTGTGTAGGACATGCTTCTTTGTCTCTCCATTTTGGTTGCCTCCCTGTATCTGTTTCTATGTATTAGATAAGGCTCCTAAGTCTCTCAGTCTTAGTAGAGTGGTTTTGTGTAGTAGATGTCCTTTGGGGCCCAGTGGCACAGTCCTGGGAGGGGTACAGCTGCAGGCCAAGTTCACCTGCAGCCTGTGCACTTCAGGGCCCCCTGTTAAGAGTCATCAAGCAGTCCATTGATGGCTGCCATCCATGCTGAGCTTATAGGTGCCTTGAGAGGCCAAGCCAGAAACCAAGGCCAACTAGTGTGGGGCATGGGGCTGTTCAGCAAGAGGTACAGGGCACACTGAGGCCAGGTGCTGCTGCTTTGGATGTTGTGAGCCTTTCAGAGATTTTAGGAAAGTCCACAGCAAGAGTCAAGATAAGGCCATTTGTATGGAATAAACTGCTGGAAGTGGCTTGGGAGGGCCCATGAGTTGGGAGAGGTGGAATCTCAGGGAATCACCTTCGCAGAGCAACCCGTGTTATTCAGGTTGATAACTCAGATATGGCAGTGCCTGTGTCTGCATTCTGGGAGGGGGAAGGCTCAACAGAGGAGCAGTGGATACTGTCAGCGCTTCTGTCCGGGAGAAAGCTGCCCCTCCAGCCCTTGCCCTGAAGCCTGACACTCAGTGTCTCCTGATATGTCCCTGGCACTCCTCGAGCAGGTGCCCCAGTGCTGGAGCTCAGAGTGAGTGAGTCCATCAGCAAGTAAGTCTGGGAACGGGTTCTTTTAAGAGGAATGCCTGCAACTCCTGCAGCCCTCCATCTCACTCAGCTGCAGCCTCGGCTGGTTTTCATAGCCAGGGGTTATGGGGACTTCTCTTCTCAGTGCTGGCACCCTGGACTGGGGATCCCAATGTGGGGCCAGGACCCCTCACTCCTCTGGTGGGGGGGAGGACTCTGCATTCAAAATAACCCTCCCGATTCTTGATCACCACACTTGGTTGTGGGACCACGCCCTTTCCTGTCTCCACCCCTCCTCCCAGTTTGAGATGACTTCTTATTTTTATCCCTAGTTGTAGGGCTTCTGTTCAGCCAGACCTCAGGCAACTCTGTGTGCTGGTTGCTCTGTAGTTTTGTTATAATTTTGGTGTGGTGGCGAGAGGAGGTGTACACAGCTTCTACCTTTTACGCCGTCTTGAGCAGTCTCTCATAACTTGGAATTCTTAAGCTTTTGTTGTGAGGGGAGAACAACCTGTTTTCCTTGGCAAGTGTGCAACTTAGCTGCTAGAATTCTTTTTTAGAACGAGTACCTTATGCATTTTTATTGGTTGCTCATCTTTGTGGCAGGGGGTTGCATATGTTTGTCTAATGTCATTCGTCCAACAATCCATATGAGTCATAAATCCAATTAATTTTTTCATAATCCTTTTAAATGTATTAGCTATGTAATCTTGAGCAGTTTGCCTGATCTTAGTTTTCCTATCTGTAAAATGGAGATAAAGGTCCCTATCAGATTTGGTTCTATGAAGATGAAATGAGATTATATGGGTTAGCATAGCGTCTGATATGTAGTTAGTGTCTAGTGAATTTCAGCTGCTGCTTTTATCCAGTATTCTTTTAAAAAATGTAATATACTCTCTGGGCATTTGTTTTCTTTAAAGAATAATTGCTATTATTCCCTGCCTTTTTACCGGGACATCCTTTGCTGTGGTTTCAGATTCAAAAGCTTGGAAGCTGTATTACAGATCCAGGTAGTCGAGAGACCTCAGGAAATACCGTGCACACAGTGTTTCACCGCGACAAGACCAAAGATGTTCATCCTGAAAGCTGTTGCAGCTCTGAAAAGGGTGGGCAGCCACTGCCTTGGTTTGAGCATAGGAAAAATGTACCACAGTTTGCAGAACCTACAGAAACAACATTTGGTCCTGATTCCGGAAAAGGTGCCAAGAGCTTAGTTGAACTCCTTGTAAGTAAGCCATAATGTCTTACTATGGATAACCAATTGTTCATGGGGTAGATGTGGGAGGGGATGGATTTTTGAGGGTTCAAAGTTGGGAGTAGGGGAAGGCTTTTAAGAAGATAGGGGCAGTATTTCATTGGTTTTTGGTGACTTCATTTCTCTTCTACTAGTGGTTTATACACCTCCTTTGGAACACATTTCCCTGTCCTCCTTTGTCTCAAGGAGACTAGTTGGGAGATGGGGGTTGAGTTAGCATTATGTCCAGGAGTTGGCCTCCTTGAAGAGGAAGGTTATTGTAAGCAAACTGCTTTTATAGTAGCAATTTATAATAGCCACCCTTCTAGACCAAGAAATAATATAGATTCTGAACCAGAGCCTACTTTCTAGGTTTCTTCCTTTAGGTATCATATAAGATAAAAGCATAACTGAACTTGGAAAACCTTTTATAGTTGATTTCAATTCTTGATACTTGAGATGAATTATACCTGATTCCAAGTGTCCCAGTTCAGAGTTTGTGTAAGGCTTGAATGAGGGGGAAGGAAGGAGAAGGATGGTGTCTTTTCTGTAGTAATTAGGATCCTAATGGAGCCAAATCCTTTAGAATACTTGTTTTTTCTTTTTTACATGGTTATAAAGTTTAATGGTATTGTCGTATAACTTATTTCATAAGTTAAGAAAAGGTTACATTTTACTTAATTTGTAGAGATAAAAGTTTCAATATAGGACCAGCTAGAGATAAGTCTGGTCATTTAAAATTTGGTGATTACTGTAACCATCTCTAATTAGTCATTTTTAAGGCAAAAGGTATGTTGGTAGTCAGCTGGGCTCATAGATCTAGGACAAATTATAGATCCAGAGTTTCAAACTAAGTTGAGTTTGTACTTAGTACTTTCCAAGACAGAATGACATTAAACACTTTATGTGACTGAATTGAAACTAAAAAGCTAGACTAATCTTTAGGTGTCCTCCATCAGCAAAACATTTTGCATTCTTAATGTAAGTCATAGTCTTAACTATTGCTTTAATTTGCAGGATGAGTCTGAATGTACTTCAGATGAGGAAATCTTTATCTCACAAGATGAAATACAGTCATTTATGGCTAATAACCAGTCTTTCTACAGCAATAGAGAACAATACCGACAGCATCTGAAGGAGAAATTTAATAAATACTGCCGCTTAAATGATCACAAGAGGCCCATGTGTAGTGGCTGGTTGACAACGGCTGGAGCAAATTAAATAAATAAAATAGCTCTGTCTTTCAATGAAACACTCAAGATGACTACTGCGCCTTCTCTTTCAAAAAAAAACCTCTTAATTTAGTGACTTACGGCAAAATTTTATCTTAAATCAATGTGATTCTTTCTTGTTTTGGGAGACGGTGGAGGTAACCTCATTAGTTTGTTCTTCCTTCAGGCTTGTGTCTTTAGTTGCGTGGCTGCGCAGGCCTGCCATATGATTTAAGCCATCTCTTTTCATTAAATGTTTCTCTTCCTGTGAGACTTACTAAAGCAACTTAGTGGCAAAAGTAATGTTGTACTTATACTTCTGTACAGAAATGACAATGAGCTGAATATATGGTTTTACAAAGTAGACATCCACCTGCGAAATGTTTGGATGTAATGTTAAAGCGCAATGTGCAAAATTTAAAATAAAGAATATTTATTAATATGCATAGTAAAATTTGGTGTACATGTTTCTACTTAATGTGTGGCAGTGTTTTAATATTTGCCACTTGTGGACTTGGTACTTGGCCAGTATTGATGTTAGAGAGGATGAAGAGCAAATGAGGATAGAGATACAGATCGTTGAAGACAAAATTCTTAACCTTGATCAGAATTGACAACCGAGAAAAGCAATTTCCAGTCTTCTGTTTGGCTAGAATAAATTTACTGTGATACCTTTAAATACTGGCTAGCATCTTACATTCCCATGAGACCTAATTGCTATTATTGAAAGTTCCCTGCTGCATAACACAAAGCACCTTAAATTTAGAGGTTCATGTTGAATTAGAAGAATGAAAACAAAACCTGGCAGAATTTCAAGCAAGGGTTGTCTGATAAGTAATTGCTCAGTGGGTAGAACTGGGATCAGAAGGCTGCACTGAGAGCTAACCACATTTTGGTCTGTGTAAGTGCATATTCCTTATCTGGTTTCCAATAAAGTCACTATGGCATTACACTTTACTGCTTTCACAAGCTGTCTGTGAGTTACTGAAGGAGAGATTCCCCCAGGAGTAGCATTTGGCTGCCATTTAAAAGGTTGAGTCAATAGTTCAATAAACATATGTGTTTAGAGCTTTGTGTCTGCATGTTGATTAAATACTTGGTGGGCAGCAGACAGATTGCAGGACAGTCAGTATTCTCTGTGCAGATAGAGTGAGTTTTGTGGGCTTTCCACAGCTTAATCAGATTTCTCATCAGATTTCAAGTGTGGGAACAACAGAAGCTTAGTGAGATTTAATTTTTTTTTATAGTTGGTGGCATTTCTTTGATCTACCCCCTGGCCAGAAGAGTTGTCTTTTCAAATCTAAGTGTATAGGGTTTGGGGCAGAGGCGAAATGAGTCATGATTCCTCTCTGACCCTTGTTGGCTTTCATCCTGGAATCCAGAAAAAATGAATAAGGGCCTCCCACAGCCCTTGGCTCTGGGCCCAGTCACCTCTCCACTACCTGTTGCAGTCAAGTTTTCTCTGGAGATCCCTAAAAGCAAGGGCTGGTTTTGTTTTGTTTTACTCTGCCTTTGGGGCCAAACACAGGAATCCTTGTTGAATAAATAAGCCAGCCCCATTCGCTGCTTATTTCATTGCTTTCAGTGGAGCAATTCCAGTGGTTAATGCAGAGATGGTTTTTCTTTGGAAGGATGGCTATGTTAGGAATGCAGAAGTGAGGCAGGTTTCAGTGCTTCGATGAAGTATATCCTAAGTGATCAGAGAGCAAAGTGAGCAAGCCCCATAACCCAGGAAGAGACAAAAGGGAGAGTGGAGTGAAGGCAGATGAGGAACACATCTTGTGGTCTGAAACTGGACAGAGGTCTAAACCATGCTTTCACCCCTTAGTATAGTCATCTATAAAATGAATTAATAGGTATTTCATAGGGCTGTTGTGCATATATTAGTTAATATATTTAAAGTGCTTAAAAGTACCTGTCGCATAGTCAGGGCTCAACGTTATCTAATGCTTTCATCATTGGAATTCATCATGATATTGCTCTAATGAGAGTGAGAGGGTCTAGGACTCTTGGAGACAGGCCATTGGGATAGAATTCCCCAATATACAAGTACTTGTGGTGTTTCCATTTTTAACTATCAGTTCTAGGTTAGTAGAGTTGAGAGCCCCTCCCAAGGTCACCCAGAGTTGATGGCTGAGGCAGGCCGTTTTCTCTAGGCTGAATCCTTCCTATCATCCACCCTCTGGTTTAGGAGGACGTTGGAGTCACCTTAAGTGCCCTTAATTTCTCTTCCTGGCCTTAGGGGTCAGGAAGAGGTAAGGGCTACTTAGAGGCAAGAGTACGTGCATCCTCGGGCCTGGAGCAATACCCCGCTGAACCCCGTTTTCCCCGCCCCAAGAGGATAGAGCTCACCAGGGAAGCAGGACCACAAGGCCCACAAGCTTCCATGACCCTCCCACACCTGCCGGCGCTGCTGAAAGACAGTTCCCCGCGCCGGGGGCGGGGCGGGGCGGGGCGGAGCCGGAAGGAGCGGGGCCGAG
>NW_006443570.1:14048958-14052367 GCF_000325575.1 Pteropus alecto
GGCCGAGCGGCGGCGGAGGCTGCGGCGGCTGTGTCGAGAGGGCGGCCAAGCCCCTGCGACCTAGGGCAGAGTTCCGCTACCTTAGTGCCCAGCTCGCGGAACGAGGTGGGCGGGCGGCTCGGGACCATGGCCAGGGCCGGCATGGAGCGGTGGCGTGACCGGCTAGCACTGGTGACGGGGGCCTCGGGGGGCATCGGCGCGGCCGTGGCCCGGGCCCTGGTCCAGCAGGGGCTGAAGGTGGTGGGTTGTGCCCGCACTGTGGGCAATATAGAGGTAAGGTCTGGTCGGGGAGCGGGTCGCTCTGGGAGCCGTCGTTTCCGCTGGGGTAGGGTCCAGGTGGGGGAGGGGGAGTGGCCGGAGTCGCGCTGTGACGCTTCGCTCACTTGCCTGCCACCCCAGGGCCATTTGCAACGGGCTCAAGGGCAGGAGATGTGGATGCCTAGTAGGGGAGGCCTTCTTCACCTTCGCTATTTTAAGTCCAGTCTTGTACGGAGCCTTTTCTCCGTACAGCCCCTGTTCTAGGGTACCAACTTTTTGACTTTTTTTTTAAAACGTAGTCAATTTTATTCTCCTTAAACTACAAAATAGAGTCTTTGATTGTCCAAATTTTCGACTCCTGGGCATCTTCTCCTCTCCTACCTGCCTGCCCTGGTAGGCTGAGGAAAAGGGAACCAGAGATCAGGGGCTAGCTGGGCAGCCAGGGAGAAGGAAAGAAAGTCTCCTGGCTTCAGTGGCTAAGCTCGCTGCTGGATTACTTCCTCTCCTCCCCAGACCTAGCCCACAAAGCCAAGCAAAGTGGCTGGCCAGCCAGATGAGCAGAAGCTAGACGTTTTGATGGTGATCATTTCCCAGCCAAGTCTGATGATGGGGAACTTTTTCTGAAGAGGCTAGTCCCTTTCCCCACCAAGTCTGAGGGTTAATCCCTACCCAGTGGGCCTAAGGGATTGACGATGGGATATTCACAGGTAGACCTTTCTCTAATTTCACTGAGACTGAGTAGGTGTAACAGGGCATTGAACATGTGAACTCTGAGGGGACAAAGCAATGTGGAACTGGAACTCCTGGTTTTTCTCTTAAGGTGGGGCTGGGGTTGGGAGCAGAGTTGTGAGCAACAAGAGCTCAGAGACAAATGAAATGAAGTTGGCCATGTTGGAGCATGGAGGAAGAAGAGGAGATTTTTCCATGATAGGTCATTGGATTTGCCTGGCAAGGTCACTCTCAGGGGCTGGGCTAGTGCTTAACTGTGGGCATTGCCTCCACCATTGCTCAAAGTCCCCCAGCAGAGATAGAGTACGGAGTCCTTGGGTGGGGACAGAGGGAGAAGGTGTACAGGAAGGAGAACTGTTCCCTCCCCTGTTGCTGACCAAAGGTATACTTTATAGCCTCCTAGATAGTCCCAAGGTCACCTGGCTACACCTTTGCCCCACTCTGCCCCTCCCTGCTTTCTACCCTGAGGATCTCAGGAGGTTTGGAGCCTAGATGATCAGGCCAGGGATTAGAACACTGGATTCCCTAATTCTAAAGCCACTCTTGCCTTCTCTTCCTACTCCCTCACCCCAAACTAGTCAGGAAAAGGGGCTCCTGAGCCCCAAGGGAACCCTCATGCTGATCACGTAGCCCTATGATGACTCTTTTAATGAGAGGAGAATGCCTCCACTGTGAGGGGACCAACATGATTTCAGGCCATTTTTGAGGACAGATGAGGATAGGTAGGGAAGGCAGTGACAGGGAGAAATATATTCTCAGTCACTCCATCCTGGCTTTCCTGCAGGGGGTTTGAATCTGGCAGAGGAAGGGAAAAGTTGCCTGCCAGGGGTGGGGTGAAGTCCAGGTTTCTTTGACCACAGTCTGCTTTTACTGACTGATATTAAAACTGTTTTGAGTTTTGGCCTCCTACGGAGAGAATCTCTATTTCCTGAGGTGGTCGTGAGTAGGCAAAATTGGGTGAAGGGGGTGCTTCTGAGTCCCAGAGGGCTATACCTTTTAAACTCCCAGAGAGTTAAAGAAGAAAAGAATTTCCTAGGTCACTTGATCCAGCCCCTTATTCCCAGCTTGGTTTGGGGGGAGGAAGGGCTCCAGGCCAGGGCAGCTGGCCAAGTTGGCTTTCCCCTAGGGCATCCCACACCCCTCAGCTCTCTCCCTCCCACACATGTAGTCACCTTCACGAGGCTTAGATGCCCAGTCACTGGCCTCCAAGGCTACATAGCTGTTTCTTCCTGCTTCTGAATGTCAGCTTTCCTCATAGCCATCTCTCAGTGGCTCTGCTTTCTCAGGTCTTTCTCTCTCAAGACTCTTTAGTGTGTTGGGGGCCTTGGTGATGTACAGGGGGGTTGCCAGTGCCACCTGCCACCTGACTTACCTCGGTCTCCAGAGAAACTTTTGGGTGGAGGGTGGCACACCATGGGACTGAGAGAAAGAATATGTCCTGACTTCCTGATCCTTCCTATGGGTAGGGCGAGAGGAGATTGGCAGTTAAACTCGATTGACAAGTATGAGAGTTCTCAGTGTGAGAACTATGAGCCACTGCAATTTGTGGAGGATGATAGTTCACATATCACCCCTTCTATAAGGGACTAGATGAGGTGATGGCAGAGAAGTACTTAAGAAGAGATGGGAGAGAACCAGCTCAGTGACTTCTGGCACTGGTGGAAGAAGCATGGGGTGGAGTGAGAGGTGTGTCTTACCTATGAGCAGAGAAGGTGTGCCTATTGAGGGAGAGGCAGACAAGAAATATCATTCCATTCCAGGATCCCTGGTCCCCTTCTTTGGCTCCCTCAGAGCCTCAGCCCCTTCTCAGAACTGAAGACTCGAGTTCATCTGTAAGGTTCCTTCATTGAAAATCTCAACTTTCCCCTCCCTCACTCAGGGAGTGCTCTTATCCCCTGGACTTTGACCAAAGAGGACAAACTTTGGGGGATGGGCAGTCCCAATATCTATGTGACTGAAAGGTGGCCGCCAAAGGAGAGTTCTATGAGTGGTGACAGCGGAGGGAGGTTGTCTCTGGTTGGGGAGGTGTGGGAGTGAGCAGCTCACTCCAGTTAGACTCCTGTTGGGTTTCATAGGAGCTGGCTGCTGAATGTAAGAGTGCAGGCTACCCCGGGACTTTGATCCCCTTCAGATGTGACCTGTCAAATGAAGAGGACATCCTCTCCATGTTCTCGGCTATCCGCTGTCAGCACGGCGGTGTGGACATCTGCATCAACAACGCTGGTTTGGCCCGGCCTGACACCCTGCTCTCAGGCAGCACCAGCGGTTGGAAGGACATGTTCAATGTAAGGGCTGCAGGCCTGGAATGGGAGGCTGGGAGGAGAGCAGGGAGCCAGGGGCCTGTGAACCAGAACGCTGCTCAGGATAGGACATCTAGCAAGAGGGAGCTTTGGATTCCTACCTGGGGCACCTTGATTGTCCC
>NW_006443570.1:14052417-14066197 GCF_000325575.1 Pteropus alecto
TGAGGCCCTGGGTGCAGTTCTTAAAGTTTAGGCTTATTTCTCTCTGTTGGAAGAAAGATTATTCGGGGGGAGAACTGCTGTTTATTGAATGTCCCCACATGTCAGCACTGTGCAGAGCACTTAGGAACATGGTCTTTTGGGAAGAAAAGGAACCAGGAGACAGAAGATGTTCTCACCCAGCCCTGCCAGTTACTATGTGGCTTCAGGCAGGTAGTTACCCTCTCTGTACTTCATTCTGGTCATATTTAATTGGGATGAACACACCTATACCATCAATATCTGGGGTCACAAACTCCCATGTCCCCTGGGGCCAGGTAGGTACGTGAGTGAGGCTGGTCTGGTGGGATCTGCAGCAAGTGGGAGAGCACACGGCTGTGTACAGCGGCATCCGCTATGGAAGTCTAGCATCGTTGCTATAGGACAGTGTGGCCATGTGGCCAGACTTTATGATTTTTTGGGGAGAGATGGGGAGCTTGGGTTTTATGTGATACCCCTCCCATTCACCAAAACCTCATCTCCATGAGAGGAAGGATTTTTTCCTCTTACACCTCAGCCTGTAACTACTCAAGATATTTTTTTGAATGAATGAAACAATACAAGTTGGAAATGAATTTAAAATGTTTTAAAACTATGTGTGAACCAAACACAGTCTGCAGGACATAGGTTTTCAACTTCTAGACTGTATTATGAAGCAATATTAGGGTCTGAAAGTATCTGAGAAGTTGAAAGCAGTGTGTAAATGGGATACATCTTTTCCCCCACAATCCTTTTCATATCTGCTCACAGTAGCTTTAGCACCTAACAGGTGCTTGGGCCAGGAAATGAACAATGAACACTGAAACAATCAGTGAAAACGAAGCACTATCCCTTCAGCCTTCTGGGATATCCAAGCTGTGGCCCTCATCTGCAGTAGGTGGGTCTCTAACCTGGACCTCAACTTGCCCATCTGTAAAATGAATTATATTAAATCCCTAAGGCCTCTTTCAGCTTGCCAAGTATGTGATTCTATTAGGGTCATCCTATGAGGCATCTTCTCCACTCCCACCGCTAACTCCCAAGACCTAGGAGATTCCCTGACCCCAAGGAATCTGTTTCTCCTACACCAGCTGTCCTCAGGAGCAGACTTCTCTGCCCCACCCACCCACACTGCTAATAGGACCAGAAACAGGGCTGAAAGCCTCCTGTGTCCTGTCGTGAATGTTGAGGCAGGTTCGCACCGAGAGTGTTCTGTCCTGATGGCTAGCTCTGACACCTGATAAAGAGAAACATTTAATCTCCTAGCTGGTCCCCTCTCTTCTGGAGAGGCGAGACATGAGGACCTGCTGAAAGCTTTATCTCTGCTTGTCCTTCTGGGTGAGGTTAAGGGGTGGGGCTGGGCAGAAGCTTTAGAGAAGAGACACTTTTTCAGGGCTCTGTTCTATGAAGCATGAGGATTTGGGGTCACCCCTGTCAGAGTGAATAGGAGTGGGCTGGGCCAAGGAAGACAGGAAGTCCCTGAGCCCTTGGGAGGTCCTTAGCTATCCTGTGACAAGATACTCCACTCTCTAAATATTCTCTGTGCTTAGTCTTGTAGATGGAACAGAAGTTAAAGGAAAGAAGGTTAGGCCTTCTCTTCTCCACTGGTAATCTTAAGGGAGGGGACAGGAGAGGAACAGAGAGTAGCTGGGTAAGATGTCAAGGGGCTAGGGTCGGTGCTTGAGGAGAGAGATTTTTAAAGCCATTTTCGAAAGGATTTTAGGCTGTGTAAGAGAGGGCAGGGCCAGAGACTCTGGCCCAGAGAAGAGAAGGGTATCGGGAAGAAAAGCGGATGGTTCCCCAAGGCAGAGGTTCTGCTGTTTGCAGAGGAACCAACCAAAACAGGGAGGGTTCCTGGGTCATGGGTGGATTTGGGCGATTTCCATTCCTGTTTGCAGGAACTTGGAGGTCAGCCAGGGAGGAGCTGCCTCTGCTGTCATCTGGGGCTGGTAGCTTTAGGGGAAGGAGCACCTAAGGCAAGGTGTCCTGGGTCCATTGCTGGTCCCTGGTAGGATCTGAACACTGTTTTGGAATGTGCCTCCTCCCCACCACCCCTCCGGAGTGCTCTGTGGCTCCATCACCTGCTCAGATGGGCCCGAGCTGGAGACACCCCATTGCCCTCCCCGGCCTGCAGGTGAATGTGCTGGCCCTCAGCATCTGCACGCGGGAAGCCTACCAGTCCATGAAGGAGCGGAAGGTGGACGACGGGCACATCATTAACATCAACAGGTGAGGCAGATGACCAAGGGCTCAAGTGCAGATTACCACTCAGCCTCCAAGCTGGGCGATCTGCTGCAGCTCATTTGACCTCTTTGGACCTATTTCTTTGGTGGCAAATAGGGATTTAATATACTCAGTTAAAACCCAAATAACATAATTAGGGTGAGGGAAAGAACAGTGTGTGTCATGTGCCAGCCCCTAGTTGGCTAGAATGGGTGGCTCAGCCCCTTCTTTTTGCAGCTGAAGCTTGGGGGCTCTCCTGGCACTGAAGTTCTCCATTTGTCAGGCCCTGGAATGAACTCTACCTTGTGGTCCAAAGAAAGACTACACAGTATCATTGGATAGCTCCTGGTCTGAGAGGGAGACATGGCCTCTGCCCCCAGAGATCTCCTAATAGAACCATATTGGTGAAACATGCAGATGAAATTGAGAGATTTTTGACAGCCTACATGACCGGAAGAGTGGATTCTGTGGTCAGCAGAGGGAGGACTTCTAGAAGAATAGGGCGTTCAGGAGCTGCTTGAATAACAGAAGCTAAATTAGTGGGCCACAAAGATGGACTCTAGAGGTTCCCTTTTGAAGGCTTCTCTGTGGCATCTAGGTGGTGTGGTTGTCTGGTATAGCAAGGGGCATTGCTGATCTCTTGGGAGCATCACTCTCTTTTTTCCCCTTCTGTCCCTCTACCCAGCATGTCTGGCCACCGAGTGGTACCCCTGTCTGTGGCCCATTTCTATAGTGCTACCAAGTATGCCGTCACTGCACTGACAGAGGGACTGAGGCAAGAGCTTCGAGAGGCCCAGACCCACATCCGAGCCACGGTGAGGGTGTGGCCTGGCCCTGGTGGGGACTGGGTAGGCGTAGGCCCTCCCTAACCCCACCCATACTACCCAGGGAGCCCATGTCCAGGGTTATTGCCTAGAACCCTTGGGAGTGTGTACTGGGTACAGAGCTCCTGGACTCTGCCACTACTTGCATGGCCCTGCTCAGTATTTGAGCTTCCTCGATTCACTGACTTTGAGATGGGAGGAGGCTGGCCTGAATGGAACATTCAGGGAAAGAATGGTGGGGTGAGACTGAGGGAAAGCAAGGGATTATGGGAAGCTAGGTGCACAATGGCTGGAAGCCTTGGTCTTCTCCTTTGTAAAATGGAGATGATAATATCTATCAGGTTATGAGGTTTTTTTTGAGATGTTTTGTAAAACATATACCTGGCTTATGGTAAGGGCTCTGTAGATGGTAGATATCAAAGCTGCCAGTGGCAGCTCTGGAGGGAGGAGGCAGCTGATGGACATGGAGCAGCTATCACTTTGAAGCTGGGGCCTTGTGGCTTCCATACTTAACTTCCAATCTCCCCAAGGCCTGGCCTCTGATTGGGGTGGGGGTGGAGCAAAGCCCAGCCCCTGAACAGGCCCTCTCTGTTGGCCCAGTGCATCTCTCCAGGAGTGGTGGAGACACAGTTCGCCTTCAAACTCCATGACAAGGACCCTGAGAAGGCAGCTGCCATCTATGAACACATAAAGGTGGGGCCTCCCTCTGGGCCTGGTGAAGCCACTCACTCTTAAGGCAGAGGGAAGAGAACCTTGGCCTTTAGACCCCACCCTTCTAGCTAGCCCGTCACCCCTCCTGGAGGGTTGGGGTGGGAATGTGGATGCTGGAGGGGACCTCAGTGGTGGGAAGGAACTTGGATTCATTCTTTTCTCATCTCGGGCGCCCTTTCTCCCGGTGCTCTCAGTGTCTGAAAGCTGAAGATGTGGCAGAGGCTGTCATCTATGTCCTCAGCACCCCGCCACATGTCCAGGTAAGTCTGGCCGTGGTTGTCCATGCCCTGGAGAAGCCCAACCATCCCCAGAGGAGGAGAGCAGGGAGGCCTTAAGGGTGTGGGAAGTGTGTCCTGGTTGCCTCAAGGCTTGTGCGTTCCACAGATCGGAGACATCCAAATGAGGCCCACGGAACAGGCGACCTAGTTTGCTGTGGGGAGCCCTGTCTTCCTTCCCCGACCCTCACGGCTTGGTTCCTGCCTCTGGATTGTAGGTGTTAATTTCTGGACTCCTGGATTCTACTTCCTCTCCCCACCCCCACCAGGGGTTAGAAAATTTGTTTCTTTCAGATTTTTTATCTTATCAAATTGTTTCCGCCACAAATGTGAAAAGTGGGCTGGAGAGAAGAGGTGGTGTCTCTAATTGTTTTACCCGTTAACTCAAAAGCAGTCACTCACGACAGGTTCTTGGTTCCCTTCTTGGGCTCCTTGACCTTTGTTTGCTGTCCTTGGTCTCTTCCCTTTGACCTGGGGAAGGTACTGTGGCCAAAAGGGGGGCTTCCCTCTATCTTCTCGAATCCCACCCCATGTTGCTCAGGGATGAGATGGCAGAGAGAACTCACCTATCTGAATCGCTATCAAGGACTATAGGCTTCCTCCTCTCCCTGTCTGACTACACCCACTGCGCCTTCTCTTCCCCCATCCCAGTTCTGTCCAATTGTGGCTTCTCAGCCCCCCGTGGGATCATCATTGTACTCAGACAATGTCAGCAAGATACCAGGGCCTGCCTCCCAATTGTTTTTCACTGTGATAATTAAAAAAGAAAAATCGCAACAACCTATCTTGGCTTCAGGAGTGTCTTTCTGTTCTCCTCCCTGCTCTGTGCTCAGGGGTGGTTGTTTCAGAATTTCTTCCAGGTGAGTGGGAAAGTGAGTGGATTTAGGGCCTCACTGCTGGAGCGTGAGTTTGGGTTGGGTTTTAAAAATGGGTAGGAGTTTCCCAGCCGGAAAAGAAGACAACAGGGCGTACGTACAAGGCTGAGGGGCCCAAAAGAGCATGCAGTGTTGTGAGAACAGCACAGAACTTAGTGTGTGAGTGAGATGAGGCTGAAAAGGTGGCTCTTGCCTAGATCCCTGGGGGTCTGAGTGCTGAGCAAGGAGTCTGGCCATTACCTGTGGGCCAAGGGCATCAGTTGGCTTGTCAGCAGCCACAGGACAGGCACAGACTATCACTTAGAGAATCAGCGGCCACGAGATAGGAAGGTATTGCTAGGTCCTGGTTACTGGTGCTGAGGGTTTGACAAGACAGTGGAGGTTCAGAGGAGGGGCTGGATGCCATAGCTTCTGAGGAAAATAAGCTTCCGGTGGTGGACTGGAAGTGGGGAGGGAAGCACTACCTCTGAACTGGTTGAACACATCCCCTTAAAGTGTCCTCTGCTGGTGCCTGAATGAATGCGACCCTCCAACCTCCTGGAACCTCCAAGCGCACAGAATGAAGCCTGGAGCAGGGTCAGCTCAGCGCTGATCACCGCGGTGCGGTGGAGGTCGCTGCTCAGTCAGGCCCGCAGGTGGCGCTGTAGGGACGACCCGGTGGCCGGGCTTGCGCAGAACGTCGCCGGGCAGGGGGCAGGGCCGCCCGAACCCGGAAGCGGAGCAGCCCACGTGGGGTTCGGGAAGGGGCGATTACTCAATTCTAGGCTATGTTCGAGCAGGGAGTCTAGGCTGTTCGTTCCTCTGTCTAAGGAGGCAGGGTGGGGGCTGCTGTGGGGTCCCCTTAACCCGTGTTTGGGGCCGGGGAGTGGACCCCGTCGGCAGTGACCGCTTCTGAGGACGCAGCAGGGGCCATCGGCCATGGCGCTGCTCTCGGCCCTCCGGGGCGCGACCTGGCGTTGCTCCGGTCACCTCCTAGCGCGTCATTTTTCCCAAGCGGCGCGGCGCGGGCAGCAGCCCGGTGGGGAGTGGCTAAGTCACCTGAGACTGGATGACCTGGCGCCGACTCCGCGGTCCGCCGGGGGACTAGAACTTCTGTTTGGCCTGTTCCCGTGTCTCCTGGCTCTGCGGGCCGCCCGCCGCCGCGTGTCCCGGCTGCTGCTCCAGGCCGGCAGGTCCGGGCTGCAAGGGGAGCGGGCGGAGCTGCTCCGCGTGGCCGAGGCACGGGACATCCCTGTTCTGCGTCTCAGACGACAGAAGCTGGACGCTCTCTGCCGCTACCAGGTCCACCAGGGCGTCTGCATGGAGGTGAGCCCTCTGCGGCCCCGGCCCTGGACCGAGGCTGGGGAGGCGAGGCCAGGAGGCGACCCCCAGCAGCTGTGGCTCGTCCTCGAGGGGCTCCAGGATCCCCGGAACCTTGGGGCTGTGCTGCGCTCCGCTCACTTCCTCGGAGTGGATAAGCTCATCATCAGCCAGAGAAACAGGCACGGACGACCCTTATTTTCCATGTGCCCCAATTTCGAGGCACAGCCGAGTGCCTAACCATCTTGACCCTTTGGCGATCCCTCAGTAAAGCCTCTCTATCGCTAGAATTCTCATCTATAACCCTTGGGGGCCGGGGGGAGGGTAGGGCACGGAGCTTGAGATTACTCAGCCTCATGTGGGGCTAACTTTACAGCTGCCCGCTCACGCCGATAGTCAGCAAGGCCAGCGCGGGGGCTGTGGAGGTGATGGACGTGTTCTCCACTGATGACTTGGAAGGCTTTTTACAGGTAAGGGGGTGGGGGAAGTAAAGCAGAAATAAGCTAAGCTCAGCCTTCCCAAGGGCACTTGGCCAGCAGCAGATGGAGGAAGGGGAGAGAAGGGAGCATGTTGGCATCACTTCCTACATCCTTCTAAAGAAGGATCCCAGAGTGTTTCAAATCACAAGTGGAGCAGAGTCTGAAGTTAAGGGCTTCATAGTGTCATTCCCTTTACTGCACTCCGTCCCCGGCCATACCTCTTTGCCCCTCCTGCGAATTTACCACAGTGCCTCATTGCCTACTAAGTAGGCCTTCCGTGTTTAGCTGATAGGAGGCCTGGGTTCTTTCAGTAGGGACATAGATTGAAAGGCTCTTTGAACAAGGACTAGTTTATGCCTTTCCTGTGTTCCCTCACACACAAAAAGCAAACAAACAAAAAAACAAAAAACATCCTCTCCCCCACCCCCCACGAAAACCCCAACTTCTGGGGACAAATCTAAGAAACTCCTCTCCTGGAGCGTGCTGGTGTCTTCAGCTGTGCTTCCTTTGAAGGACACAAGGGGGAAGTATTGCCCTGCATTTGGCAGTTCCCAGACCATACTCCTGTCTCAGTCCTAGAATCTCTTCTTGTATGTAGGCATTTCTTTTTTGTGTCATCCAGTCTCATGGCTTTAAATACCATCTATATTTGAATGATTCCCAAATGTATTTCTAGCCTGGATCTTGCTGCTCAACCCCAGGTTCATGTATCTAGTTGCCTACTCAGCAACCCTCTTTTGCTAATGGGCATTTCAAACCGAACATTTCCAAAGCAGGGCACCTGTTCCTTCTGCAGACTTACCAAGCTCAGTTGATGGCAACTCCATTCCTTCAATTATTTAGGCCAAAAACCTTGGTGTCATCCTTGATTTTTACTGGTCTCACACTCTGTGTCTCACCCATCAGTGCATCCTTTTGGTTTTACTGTGAAGTTATTTCCATATTCTCACCGTTTCTTACCATCTCCACTGCTACCACTTTGGTCCAAGCCACCATCATCTATTGCCTGTATTATTGCAGAAAACTCCAAGGTGGTCTCCTTGGTTTTGCTGTTGGCTCTCAACACAACAGGCACAGTGATCCTGTTGAAACACAAGTCAGACCATGTTACTTTTCTGCTCAGAACCTTTCAAAGCCTTTGCATTTCTCTCCAAGTATAAGCCAGAGTCCTTCCAGGGGCCTTCGAGGTTCTACCTCATATGGCCCTTTGTTCCCTCTCCTGTCTCAGTGGCTCCCTTCCCACTGAACACCTTTCTGTTCTGCTGTTCCTCACACATGCCAGGTAAGAAGCCACCTCTGAGCCTTTGCACTTACTGGTCCCTGCCTAGAATATTATCCCCCAGATGTCTCCACGGTGCTCCCTCATCTCCTTCAGGTCTATATTCAAAAGTCACTCCAGTGAGGCCCTCTCCAACTCCCCTTCTGTGATGCTGGGATTTTGGCCTGTTTGTTCACTGCCGTCTCTCCAGTGCCTATAACAGAGCTTGCCCATTCTAGGTGCTTAATAACTATTGACTGAATTGAATGGTTCAGTGAGGGAATGAGTCTGTATATAGCAAGGTTGGGCTCCTTCTTGGCCAGAGTTCTGAGGAGAGTTAGTGAGCTAGAACATGATTTCTTCTTCCCCCTTCTAGGCCAAAGCCCAGCAGGGCTGGCTCGTAGCTGGCACAGTGGGCTGCCCTGGGCCTGGGATTTCCCAGTCCTCTGAGATCCCCATCACGAGTTGCTTGGAGTTCCTCTGGGACCGGCCTACTCTCCTAGTGCTTGGTAGGTAGATGTCCCTGCTTTTCCGTGCTCAGACATGCATTTCTTGAGCACCTGCATGTCCAGCTGGGACATCCCTAACCTGCCCTCATGCTCTACAGGGAGCGAGGGCTCAGGCCTGTCCCAGGAGGTGCAGGCCTCCTGCCAGCTTCTCCTTACCATCCTGCCTGGAAGACAGCTGCCTCCTGGACTGGAGTCTTTGAATGTCTCTGTGGCTGCGGGTGAGTCTGCTCTCCCCTTCTTGCCTCCTGATCACACATGTGTAGCTAGTTTATCCTAAACGAGTTTTTCAGTCTTTGTGTGTCTCAATTGCTTTTTGTGCCAAATGAGGAAAATGCATCCATTTGAGGATAAAATGAGGAAGTGCCTGACACATGATCTTTCCTTTTCTCAGTTCTCTCTTTTCTCCCTGTCCTGTCTATCTGTACAGGAATTATTCTTCATTCCATTTGCAGCCAGAGGAAAGGTTTTGTAGGAGATGGGAAGAGAGAGCAAATTCACCAAGACTCCCAAGAGCCCTCAGCCACATCCGAAGGGCCCAGAGTGGCTCAGCACCCAGGACAGTCTTCAGGATCAGAAAAAGAGAAAGAGAGGCAAGATGGGGGCTGACTTGGACTATTCGAGATGTGTGTGTGCTGGAGGGCAGGGGGTGGGTTGCATGTACATCCACGTGTTTGAATGTGCTGGGATCTCTTGCCTGACTATGCACCCAGGCCCTGTTTATTAATCACTGTCTCTGGGGGCAGGAAGCTTTGAGGTGGTACCAGAGGAAGTTCCATTTCCTGTTTTGAGTTTGGACTTGGTGTTGGAGATGGCAGCCCATTAATTTCTAGAATGTGCTAGTTCAGAAAGTCTCTTTCCTCCTGGGTCCTGCCTGGATGTCAAGGAGAAGTTTAGGCATCAGAAGGGAATTGGGCAGCCCATTCCAGGGGTCCTAGTCCCCTTGAACCAGTGTGAGAATGTAGAGGGAGGCCTGGGGCTCTCTTGTGGACCAGACGGGTACAAATCCAGGCTCAAACCCTGCCCTACTGTGGGGGCCTTGAGCAGGTGGCTTCATTTTTATGTGCCTCAGGGCCCTCGCCTGCATCTCCCTCACTGGGCTGTTGTGAGGATCAAATAAAACATCACTTGGTGTCCAGCAGGCACTCAACCAGTGGACCATTCTGTCCAGTTCCTCCATTAGGTGGCAGCCTTGCTCTTTGGTCCACAGTCTCTTTGAGAAGCTCTCGCAGCCACCTGGGGGAGATTCCTGGCTGTGGCCCCCAGGAGGCAAGGGAAAGATTAGCCAACGCCCACCCGGACCCCGCTCAGCCCACCTGTGGCCCTCCAGTCCCCCATGCCCCGACCAGTGAGTCTTCGGTGGGTCCACTTCCATGGAAGGAACCAAAGAACAGCCCTGGCCTTTGATTCTGGGAGGTGTGAGGACATGGTTGCTGCTACACCATCCATACTGATTTGGCGCTCCTCCCTCAGGGTCCCACAAACGGAGCAGAAGCCACCAGTGTAAGTAGTTTAGAGTCATCTCGGCTGCACGTTAGAACTACCTGGCAAGCTTTAAGAAACAATTTACACTGAGACCCATTCCTAGAAAGGCCAATGAAATTGGTCCAGGTGCAGCCTGAACATCAAGATTTTTAAAGTCCCTTCCCCCTTGCCCCTCCTCCCCCCGCCGCCAGATGGCTCTGATGTGCAGCCCAGGCTGAGAAGCCTGGAGCAAGATTTGTCAGTCTCAGTACTGTTGACACTCTGGGCTAATAAGTCTCTGTTGTGGAGGCCGCCCTGTGCATTGTAGGATGTTTAGCAGCATCCCTGGCCTCTACCCACAGATGCCAGTAGCACCCCCTTTCCCCCAGATGTGACAACCAAAAATCCCTCCAGATAAGGCCAAATGTCCCTTGGGGAACAGGCTCACCCCTAGTTGAGAACCACTGCTCTGGAGCAAGAATCTGGAGGACAGCAACGCTAAGTTCAAATCCTGAATGCTGTGTGACTTTGGGCAAGTTCTTTGCCCTCCTGAGCCTCAGTCCCCTCCTCAGCGAAGGGATAATCCTGCCTTTCTGGGTTGCTGGGAGGATACAGAGGACAGTAGGAACTCGATGCTGCACACATGGTAGATGTTCGATAAATACCGCCCTTTTCTCTGTAACGTGGGTTTATCTTGGAATTCTAATGCCAATTTAGAACATTTGAATTTGGTTAAAAAGAGCCTAAGAATGTTTTAAAGTCAACGTTTTGTTTTGTTTTGTTTTTTTCCTCAAGAAAGGAAGAAACCCCTTCATAAACTCCATAGATCACCACCACATCAGTCACTTGGAGCTGTTTGTTCCTGACTGGCACACAGGCTGACTTCCACTGGCACGTGTCAACCTTGGGCGACTACGCTGCTTCCTCCATCCCTGCCACACTCTTGGCTAAGAACCTAGTGTGGTTTTGAACCTTGGCTGCACCTTAGAGTCATGGGGTCAGGGAGGGGAATAGCTTTTAATATTCCAGATGCCCAGAGGCACCAGGCCGATGAAAGCAGAATCTCTGGAGAAGGAGCCAGGCGCAGGCATTTCTTAGAGCTCCCCAGATGCTGGTGTCCAGCCACGTCTGAGAATCACTGGCCCTGGAGCCACCCGCTCTTGTCCAAGAAATGTCCTCCAAATCATTCACACCCGTGCTTTTGAGCACATGCCTGAAAGCACACACCAGGCAACCTTTCATCCGTCCGTAAGGTTCTTTAGAAGATGCTGGTTCCAGCCCTGGCTCCACGGCTTCCTACCTAGATGGTGTCTCATCTATAGAATGGGGATACTGCCATTAATACCTGCTCCACCTACCCCCTCCACAACAGGGCAGTTGTAAAAATAAAACGAGAGCATATCAGTAAAAAGTATCTGAAAACTAAAGGACTGTGCACCCAGGACTAGCACACAATAATCCAAACCTGGATGTGATGGTTCGGTTTATGTGTCAATTTGATTGGGGCATGGGGTGCCCTGATACTTGGTCAGACATTCTGGGGGCGTGTGCGAGGGTGTTTTGGATAAAGTTAACATTTACATTGGAAGACTGAGCAAAGCAGATTGCCCTCCCTAGTGTAGATGGGACTCATTCAATCGTTTGAAGGCCTGAGTGGAATAAAAAGCCTGACTGGTAAGAATCCAGTCCTGCCTTTGGAACTAAAACAAGGGCTCATCCTGGGTCTCCAGTCTGCTGGCTTTCAGATGGGAACACTATTTGCTCTCCTGGGTCTCCAGCTTACAGACTCATCCTGTAGAACTTGGGACTTGCCAGCTTCCATAATTGCATGAGCCAATTCTCTATGATAAATAAACCAGTATGTCAGTATGTATGTTTCTGTGTGTGTATCTGTCTCTCATTGGTTTCTGTTTCTCTGGAGAACACAGACTAACAGACTTGATGAAAACGAACTCAGGTGTCCTCGTGTTCTCTCCGTGTAGGGGTACAGAATCGAGCTCTGCTCTCTAGGACCAAACCCAGCATGGAAAATAGAAGTTGAGGCTGGGGGTACTTGGGGTCCAGAGCCCCTCACCCACCCAGGGATTTCTCTGTGAGGTCTGGAACCATATCCGACCTGCTTTAGATATGCTGTTCATCAGCTTTTTGGGTCCCTGTGGTCTGGGCCATCTAGAGGGCCTCTCTCCTGAGCGAACAGCCAGGCACAGGGTGCTCTTCCCTGCTTCACCCACTGGGCAGCAAGCTGGTCAGCTTCTGGGAAGACAGGTTCATATGAACCAAAGGGAATTGAAGCTGTAATTACCTGCCTTGCACACACGGGTATGTAGTTAAGTCATGCAAACCAGCCATTCCCAAGAAAAAGCTCCTGAGGCCCTAAGGCCAAGGCTGAGGTCTGTGTCTCCTAGGAGCGGCCATGGTGCCTGACACATAGACACTGCTCAGCAGGCGTGGTTAGATACATGGGGGCTGGGGTGGCTGTGGCCGAGGGGCTGGGTCCATCTACTATTTTTTTTTTTAACGCCTATAGCACATGGTATTCCCAGGCGGTCTCCCATCCAAGTACTAAACAGGCCTGACCCTGCTTGGCTTCCGAGATCAGACGAGATCGGGCACGTTTAGGGTGGCATGGCCGTAGACGGATGTGGGTCCATCTAGGGCAGGGTCAGGATGCAGCCAGAGGAGGAAATAGTGGCCAAGAGCATGGTCCTTGCTGGTAAGCAGTTTGCTTTGAGTCTAGCTCTGTGCCTTTCTAGTGGTGGACATGTCCCTTAACTTTTCTAAGTTTTAGTTTCCCTCTTCTATAAAATGGGCATAATGACAGTGTCCACCTCAGGACATCATGGTGCAGGTTAAATGAAATCATGCATTTGAAGCCTTCGGGCAGTGCCTGGAGGATGGCGGCTGTTCTCACCGCATGGGGGCTTGGTGGGGGCAGACCACGAGATCAGGGCACTGGGGCTCTGCTCTCCTACCAGTCAGGTCTCAATTTCCCCATAGGCTCTAGGGCCCCTTTCAGCTGCAGCCCTCAATGATTTACCCCAGAGAACCACTGGAGAGTGTTGGGGAGGGGAGGGGAGGGGTTTGAAGTAACATTTCAACGATCCGCCTTTGTCAGGGCTCCTGGGCCAAGAGAGGAAGGGTCTCAGAAGGTTTGGCGGCTGGCTTGGTATTTCCAGAGCAGCTGAATTGTCAACACCCCTGTTCCTCTCCAGGGCTGGAATTCTTTTTTTGGTGATAAGCTAAATTGCCAGTTTCCTCCACCAGGCTGGGGTCCTAAACTAGATACCCATTTCCACTCCTGCAGGGCCAGGCCGCCAGGGAGCCCCACAGTTTGTAAATGTAATCAACCTTGAGGTCTCTGGCATCCACAGGTGCAATTAGCATGCCTATCTGCTAATCTCTGATTAATGATGTTTACAAACATGGGACCCCACTCAAGGAGCTGCTCAGCCCCTCCCTCCCTGACCAGGAGGCAGGGGTCTTCTGAGCACCCACCACCACCACTTCAGTCCTCCTCAGCCAGTACCCCTCTCCACCCCTCCCCAGGCAATGGGCAGAGCTGTGGGCCCCTCCTTAGAGCCCCCCCGCCGCCCCACTCTCAGTGGAGAGGAGCACACAGGAGACCGTGAGGCTTGGTGGTAGGTCTGGGATTCTGTTCTTTTTTCCAGTTCTGGAACTTTTAGGACACATCATGTGCTGGATTTGCTTCCTTTATTCACACCAGCTCCAGCCCTGGGGCCACACACAAACATACTTGCCTTTGTGGAGGCATGGGCCCACTCCCATGCCCCCCAGGGTCGGGCTCCCAACTTGTCCCCAGATGGCAACATTTCCACCCCATCCGCCTTCCT
>NW_006443570.1:14067194-14073341 GCF_000325575.1 Pteropus alecto
GATCATGTCAGAGGCACAGTAGCAAAAGCATTAAGAATACAGACTTCCGAGTCGAACAGTCCTGGATCCAAATGTTGGCTCTACCTCAGGCCAGTCACTTAAACTGATTGAGCCTCAGATTGTCTATCTACAAAATGGAGATACGAATAAGACCATGTATGTTTTTGAGGGTTAATGACGTATGAAAAGGACTTAGCACAGTGCCTGGGACACAGTAGGTGCTCAATAAATGTGAGGGTTCCTTTTCTTTATTGCAGTGAAAATAATAATGATGAAAGGTATCTGAAGCAACAAAGATGCCTAAGGACATCCCCTTTTCCCCTCACCCCACTCCCTGGGGAGAAGGGCAGGTCCCAGCTCATTACTAGTGGGGGCTGGGGTGGAGGTGTCAGATTGGAATCACTCCTGGCTCTGTTCGCAGCTTCCCTGTTTCATTAACACCTCCCTGGTGGGCTTCAGCTCATCCTGCTGGGGGAGGTGCTCCAGAAAGTTCTAACTGCCTATTCCCCAGCCCAGAGCTCAGTGCTTCTCACTCCTAGGTTTGTGCTCAAAACCCACATAGAGAGGGTTTTATGTGGGGAGAAGTGGCCACCAGCCAGGGAGATGTCACTGTCTCCTTCCTCCTAAGTCCTAGAGGCCTGGACAGGTGGCATAGCACCTGGGGCTACCCCTTACTTTACGCTCCCCACCGAACTCTCATTCAGAGATTCTAGTCCCTCCATCCCCACTGCTTCCCAAGCTGGCCACTTCTTCCTTTCAAATCGGCATGTACAGCACGGTTTTGGGTTCTAGTCCTGACCCACCTCTTCCTAGCTGAGTGACCTAAGGCAAGTTGCTTTTCCTCTAGGATATCCGTTGCATCTTCTGTGAATAGGGATACCAATACCTAAGCAGGGTAGCACAGTGCCTGGTAAGTTGTAACCCCTCACTCATGACGGCCATTGTTATTTTTCAGATACAACAACTGCTCTGAGAATGATCTTTTTAAATCGCAGAATCTCATTTAGCCAACTGGGGTGGGGGAGCAAGGCCAGAGCCCCGAGGACCATTCACACGTTCAGAGAAGCAGGAAAGGGTGTGAGCTCTGCCCCAGTTTATTGTCCCAGTTTCTTCCCCGGACTGGGAAAAGGAGCGGGGCTGGTTGTTGAATCGGGACCAGGAGATTTATACTCCGGGCTCTGCGAAGGCTGCCTCTAAGCAAGGTTCCCCTCCACTGCACTCCAAGAAGGATTCTTATGGAAATGCCTTGTCCTTAGCCCCGCCGTGCCCTCTCTGTCACAATATTCTATTTCAGAGAAAACCCTTCAGCAGCTGCAGCAGTTCTGAAGGAGCGGCTGCGCACCCCGCCCCCGCCCCACTGCTGAACTTGGCCCCTTCTGCTTTCTCCCTCCACCTCTGCACCTCTCTCCCCCTTGGGTTCATGGCTTTTTTTGCTGAAGTTTGTGGGTATCAGAACGGAGACTCCATGAAAAGTGGTGCCTTCCATGATTTATCTGAAACCTCAAAAAAATGTCAGTGGGCTGAACAGTTTCCTTTAGAAAGAAGAAACCAAGGTGGAAGTCAGCAGATAAAGGAGGTAGTCTGACACTGGACTTGGTCCCTTCTTGCAAGTAGCCTTACTGCGCCCCCCATAACCCTTTACAACTCCCCCTTGGCCCCCACAGGCCTCTGCAGACACGAAATCCTGATCCTCTTCCTTCAGACTATCAAGGAAGAAATTGGCTTGACTCATTTTATATTCCCAGGTTTCAGCACAGGGCCAGGCACATCCTGGATGTTTGAAAACGATGAATGAGTCCTGAGGTTGGAGACTAATTGCCTCCCTCTCCTCTTCTCTGTAGTGGGTTGAAGAGGCAAAGTTTTCAGCACATTTCCAGCTGGCCCTGACCTTCTACTTTCTGAGGAGGCAAGGCACAAATGAGCCCCCAGCCACAGCTGCTCTTGATTCTCTGAAACAAAAGAGCTAGTGGAGGGCTGAGGGGATGCTCTGTAGGCCGCCTCAGCTCTCCCCCTGCTGAGGCCCACCTGCATCTGGGCCTTGCACAGAAGCTCCTCCTATAGATGGGGGCACTAGCCATGGGCCAGGCACTGCAAGGGGCTGGATCTTGTTTAAATCGGAACCCTGGGACCAACATATGCAACAGACTCACTGTGATGGATATGGGCTCCAGAAGCTGTGTGCTTGGAGCAGGGTGATGATAATGATGATGACGGTCCTTACATTTATTATGTACTTACCATGTGCTAACAGTTGTACATGCTTCCTCTCATTTAATCTTTATGGTAGGCACTGTTACTACCTTAGGCTTAGAGATAAGAAATTGAGGCTCATAGGGATTGTGTAACTTGCCCAAAGTCATGCTCTTGCAATCAGAAGGGTGTGGGAGGGAGGGAGGTAAGAGAGAGGGGTGGGGAGCTGGGGTTGGAAAAAAGGCAACTCTAGTCCAAGCATCTGTTGGGAGGCCTGCTGCTGAGGAGGCCAAGTCAGGTCTGCACACAGCCACCCTCCCCATGCAATACCACCCTATCTATTTCCCCACTCCTCCCCTAAACCAGCTTGACAAGCTCTCAGTGGGGCATCCCAGTGGAGGGAGTCGGTGGCACCTCTGCCAGCTCCCCACTCAGCTGTGGATGGTATGCCCAGGTGGGGAGGCCGGAAGTGACAACTCAGGGCTACTGTGTGTTGCAGCAAAAGGCTTTGTCTCCCAAAGACACCAGACTTGGGTTTAAATTCTGTCTCTGCTGCCGTACCTAAAGGCTCAGGCCTAGGTCAAGTTTTTTAACCTCCGAGCTTAGTTTCTTCCCCCATAAAATGGCGCCAAAGACCTCTTTCTCCCAGGGTTGTGCTGGGGCTTAAGAGAAGATGCCCTTGGTACATGGTAGGCTACTTCAATTACTTCTTTGCCTGCCTCTTCTTTCTCCCTTTACAGGGGCTTCTCCGTGTCTGCTGCCTCTTTGCCCTTCCTAGCTCAAGGTCTGGTGCCTCCCCTCCCTCTCCGCTATTCCTCTGTTTTCTGTTTTTGATTATCTCTGTCTTGTCTGTCTGCTGTGGCTGGGTCACTGAAGTATCTCTGTTACTCCTCCCTTTCTGGGACTCTGTCTCCTCATCCTTCTCCTTGACTCTTCCCTGGCTTCTGATACCCCAGGGGCTGATCAATGGCAGCTGCTGGTTATCGACTACGTGGGCATCCAAGTGTGGCTGCCGGAAGCCAATATTGATGGACAGAATTGGTGCCCAGACTGGATGGAATGGCAGTTGGGGTGCCTGGGGCTGCTGGGGAAGTGGGGCTCCCCCTCTCCTGCCAGGACTAGAGAGTGGGAGTCCTTAAAGCTGCAGATCCTGCTAGAGATGGGAGTGAAGGGTGGGCCAGAGGGCCTCTGAGGACAGAAGGCCAAGGCTTAGCTCACGCTGTCATTTAACAAGGAATTATTGGGCACCTACTGTATGCCAGCTGGGGGCACAGCAGTGAACAAGTCAGCAAAAAACAATGAGAGAATGCTCACAGCAACCCTGTGAGTTAGATTCTTTCATTACCCTGTTGTAGAGTTGGGGACACTGAGGCTTAGAGAGGCATTTGGCAACTTGCTCCAAGTTAAGCAGCTAAGAAACGGTAGAGCTGGGACTGAAACCCATTTCTGTCTGAATCCAAAATCATTGCTTTTTTCCTCTTTTTTGGTTCATATTGTTGTGCAACAAATCTGCAGGCCTTTTTCATCTTGCAGAAACTCTATACCCATTAAGTAACAACTCCCCATTCCTCTCCCTCAGCTCCTGACAATCGCCATTCTATTTTCTGTTTCTATCAATTTGACAACTTTAGATACTCATATGACTGGCTTATTTCATTTAGCATAATGTCTTCAAGGTTCATCCATGTTGTAACAAGTGACAGGATTTCCTTCCTTTTTTAAGGCTGAATAATATTCCATTGTATGTATATACCACATTTTGTTTATCCATTCATAGGTTGATGTACACTTGGATTGCTCCCATCTCTTGGCTACTGTAAATAATGCTTCAATGAACATGTGTGTGCAAATATCTCTGAGATCCTGTTTTCAGTTCTTTTGGATGTATACCCAGAAGTATGATTGCTGGGTCATACGTTAATTCTATTTTTAATTTTTATGAGGAACATACTGTTTGCCATAGTGGCTGCACCGTTTTACAGTCTCTCCACAATCTCACCAACATTTGTCATTTTCTTTCTTTCTTTCTTTTTTTTTTGATGGTAGCCATCCTATTGGGTGTGAGGTGTTACCTCATTGTGGTTTTGATATGCATTCCTCTAGTGATTAGTGACGTTAAACATCTTATGCTTTTGGCCATTGTATATCATCCTTGGAGAAATATTCACTCAATTGTTTATCAGGTTATTTGTTGTTTGTTATTATTGAGTTGTGGTTCGTTATAGTTTTTGGATAATAACCTCATATCAGATGATGATTTGCAAATACTTTCTCCTATTTTGTAGGTTGCATTTTCTCTCTGTTAATTGTGTCCTCTGATGCACAGAAGTTTTAAATTTTGATGTAGTCCCATTTATCTATTTTTTCTTTTGTTGCCTGTGCTTTTGTTATTATATTCAAGAAATTACCAAGTCCATCCAAAAAATGGTTCCCTTTAACCACTCTTCTCTGCTATCAACAATTCTGCTGACACCTTCAGGTGTGTGGGAGGGAATGGGATTGGATAGTTTGCATCAGTTGAGGGAATGAGGAAGTGGTTAGCCAGGTAAATGGAAGCCCCTTAGGTGGTGGTGGTGGTGGTGGTGGTAGGGTGGTGGGGGGCAGTGGCCTTGGTATTCACATTACAGAGGGGCTTTCATGGAGCAGCACAGTGACCCAGAGGGCAGGATTTGGACCAGTGGGAGGCTCAGGACAGCAGATAGTGTCTCATTTAACAGGATTCCAGAGGGCGAATGGGGTACTTTGGAGGTAGTGAGCTCTCTGTCACTGGAGGAGTGAAAGCACTCAGACGACCATGCAGGTAGGATATTGCATAGGGGCTTCAGGCAGAGGATATTAAGGTTGGGTTTATGGCCTCTGATCCCTTCTATTATTCAGTAAGAAGGCGGGGAGCTCAAAGCTTCAGCCGGTGGGGTGGGGCGGGTATGGTTGCAGCTGACAAATGTCCTCTGCTCTGTGCCTGGGGAAGTCTGTCGATTTGAGGTGGAGCTGTGGAAAAGATTCCCTGAGTTTCTGTCACCTGGAGCCTGAACTCGAGCTCTGACCCAGTTGGCCCAAGGACCGTGGAGCCTTGGGCTGGAAGAGTGGGGAGAGAAGGTGTGGCTCCTTCATCGCCTGCGAGGTGCTGCTTGTGAGAAGAATGGAGGAAGCACAGACTTAGAGCGTAGCAGACCTTGGTGCAGGTGCTGCCTCAGGCACTCACTGGCTGGGTGGCTTTGAGAAGTTTATTTAACTTCTCTGATCCCTGTTTTCCTCATCTGAGCAAGGGGCCATCTCTTGCAGGGTTTTCTGTAGAATGACGGTACCAGGTGTCTGGAGCCTGGCAGGTGTGCATTAAACTGTAGGTGCAGTTCAGAGGGTGGCGAGAGGTGATATCAGTGGGTTAACTCTTATCACCCACTGATCAGAGTTAACCCACTGATATCACCTCTCGCCACCCTCTGAAGCCAATAACCCTGAGTGAGCTGCATACCCCCCACCCTCTGCTGACCACTTCCCACTGTTCTTGGCTCTGGCCAGCCTTCTGACCTGAGTGGACCTCAGCCACTCATTCTTTCTGAAGGCTGGGAATTCAGACTCCTGGATCCAGAACCCAGCTCTGCTGTGGCGAACACCCAAGCTGGCCCAGGGGCCCTCTCTGGGCCTGGTGGGTGGGGCTGGATGGCATCCTGCTATCTTATCTGTCTCTTGGTCCTCTGTCTCTGCCTGTCCCTGCTGGCCCTGGAGCTTCCTCACTCGTGGTTGCCTAGTGGCTTCCAGGCCTGCTACTCTTGTCCTAGTTCATCCTCTCATACATTTCACCCAGAGATCCCTCCCCCATATAACTCCCAGCCCAACTCATTGTGGAGAAAACTCAAATCTCATTAAAGACCATTGATTTTCCTCCAAATTTGCTGTGAGTACACTTTGAGGCTCCTTGACGTTACTGCCTGTTCCCACGTTCAGCCCCTCAGCCAC
>NW_006443570.1:14073408-14090163 GCF_000325575.1 Pteropus alecto
CTGCCAGAGCCCCCAGCCCACTCTGGCCCTTCAGTGTGGCAAGAGTCTGGATATGCCACTGATTTCTTGGGAGTGAGCATTTCCCTGTCTGGCTGCCCCCATCTCCTATAGGGTTTGGACAGAGGGGTGTGTATTTCTATGTCTGTGTGTTTGTATTTATGTCAGGCTCTGATTGCATGTGTCTGTTTGTCCATGGGTGTCAGTGGTGTGTCTCTATCTGTGTCTATTTGTCTCTGTATATGTGTGTACATTTTAAGTATGTGTGTGTGTGTGTGAGTGTGTGTGTGTGTGTATGTCTCTATCTGTGTCTATTTGTCTCTGTATATATGTGTACATTTTAAGTATGTGTGTGTGTGTGTGTGTGTTTGTGTGTGTGTTTGCATGGATGCAGTGCAGGGTGGGAGCTGGGCTTGCAGTTGAACTCTGGAAGGGCCTTGATTTGTGTTAAATACAAGATACAGTTCTCTTAACAAGGGCCAAGGGCTAGGTGGAGATCTGGAGGGACACAACTTCTATGTCATTTCCATACTACCTCTGCTGCCTCTTTGTCATCTTCAAAGTGGACACCTTGCTGGCTTTGTTGGGGTGTTAGATTTGGGGTTTTGGGGGCTGGTGGAAAAGATTTGCAGCCCGATGATGGGATGGAGGGTCATGAACTCCCTCCCATTGCCTTAGTCCAAACTAAGAGCCCCAGCTGGCTGTTTTTAGAGTTGAATGGACATATAGTCACCTGTGAGTCTGGAGAGAGTGTGTTAGGTGAGAAGATTGGGCAGCAAAGGTGCCAGGGAGAGGGTGTGGCATGGAGGGCACGCCTGTCTGCCTGGGCCATGTTCCTAGCATAATGTCATACATCAAGGTGAGCCTTAATAGGGAAAAAAGTCACAAACAGGGGCCCTTTGGCCTTCATGGGGTGAAGTGGCTTGTGGCCTCACCGTAGGCCAGGCCACTTACCTCTAGCCTACTTGCCAGGACTGGAGGTCGGTCGTGGTGCTGTGGACTGGGCTTCAAAGCCCCAGGACATGGCTGAGATGCCTCAGGGAGCAGCCTCGATGGGGCCTCCTACAAATTTGGGGGTGGGTTGGTTTCTGGCTGTGTGGCCTCAATGAAGCCTTGCCTGCTACCCCTATCCCAGCTCTGCACAGGAGTGTTGTTTAAGCTTATGGTTGTGCATGCGTGTTCTCCCCAAGGCCTCTGCCGGGGAGCTGGGAGCAGCTCTCTGGGTTCTGGGGACAGGCCAGATTTATGGCGCTGGGAGAAATATTTAGGCCTGAGACAGTTTGGTTGTGTTAATTATGGAAATCTAAAGATAATCTATATTTAATGCTGAATTTTGTCAAATTTGCTAAAGAATTAGGAGAGCGTGTGCAAACAGTGACACTTCAATGAAGAACAAGGTGCAATTAAACTCTGAAATTTACAGTGGAATAATTGGAGAGCATGACAAATATAGTTATCAGTGGCAACTAATTAGGGGTCTGCTCGAGGTTTCTGGGCTTGATTAATCTTGCCTGGATACTAATAAGTTATGCTAGGCAGCTGATACCATTTGTCCCCTCCTTCTTTTCACTCTCTTCCAGTGCACTTGAGGGGTGAGGATGTGACCTATTTGGTCCATCCCTCTGTACAGCCTGGTCTGAAGGGGAGAATGGGGGCACCACAGCTCCTGTGCTGAGACCCCCCCCTCCCATCCCCAAGTAAGGATGGCATGAACACCTTGAGCTGCCCATGCTCAGCCATCCTGGGGTCTCACTGGTTGGTAAGTTCTCCTTGGTGTTGCACTTGAGGCTCATTGCGATTGGGGAAGAGGAGATTGGAGGCTGAGTTTTTGGGTCTAGTTGAGCTTCAGTGGGTTGGATTTGTCCCCTGGCTCAGTCTGACTCCCATCTCCATGCCTTGTGGGAAAGGGCTCTGAAAGCTCCTGCTCTGACCCAGGGTAAATCCCATGCACACCCTTCCTTGGCCAGACACCCCCCTCTTCCTTCCCTCTCAGGCCTCTGCTAATCTTTGCTGCTGACTGTGGCCAAGTCCTTGCTCCATTGATTAAAACTGAGGCTTGAGTTGGAGTTGCTGCCAGGTCCAGCTGTGTGAAACTAGCCTTCCTCAGACCTGCTGTCCTTGTCATCCTTGAGGAGCCCACACTGAGGGGTCTCTGTGATTAGCCAAGAGGAAGAAGTGACCTCTCAAGAACTCTCCCTTCCACCACCCACCCTTTCCTTAAGTTTTCCTGACTTCCAGGTCTCCCACCTTGGGTCCTCTATGGCAATGGGACACGGACCCCATCCTGAGCAGCCCCCTTACTATCTCCAGCCTTGGCTTAATGTCATCTAGCAAAAGACATGGAGACTCAGATTGCCAGCCTCAGATGAGGTTCTTGCATCTAAAATGGGAAGTTAGATGAACTGCTATTTTCGTGACTGTCTTAGAAACACCAGAACTCTCAAAACATGAGCTTGTGTGAGTGTTTGTGTCATAGGAGGCTGGGATTCCAATGTGGCTGGTCGAGAGGACTGCTAGGAGGGGATGCAGGAGGGGGACAGGGCCTCTAGAATGCCTCCTGTGGTATCTGAGTCAGAGTGGTCCTCCTCTTGGAAGAAGGGGCATTGCTTCCTTGAGGCCTCAGTGTCCCTTCCTGCTAAAAAAAAGAGGAGTTTTGGGGTCAGACACACACTTGGGCTTGTGTCCCAGCTCTGGGGACCCTGGGCTGTTCCTAACCATGTCATCTTGGTTTCCATCTTGTGGAATAGGGATAATTACTTCAGGGCACTTGTCCCCAAGGTCACTAGGACCTCAGTAAAGGGCTGGTAGCTGAGCAGAACCTCATTAAATGGGGCTCCCTCCCCACTCTCTCTTCCCCTCCCTTCCAGAGACCACCCCCCTCACTTTTTCAGGGCACTCGTATACCTTTTAATTTAATTTAATTTTTTACGCCTACAGCACCTGGTCTTCTTAGGTGGTCGCCCATCCAAGTACTAACCAGGCCCGACACTGCTTAGCTTCTGAGATCAGATGAGATTGGCACGTTCAGGGTTGCATGGGCACGTTCAGGGTTGCATGGCTGTAGGCATATCTTTTTAATCAATACGAGGGCCATGACTGCAAGGGGGTTGGCGTGGGAACCAGAGCCCAGACCTTTGCCTTCCTTGCCACCTGCATCAGACTGGGAACCACACAGCTCGAGGCCTGGTGTGCATGGTAAAAACGGGCTTGTGGGGTCTCTAGCCAGATCTTGAGGTGTTGCTGTTATTCACAGTGTGCTGGGAGGAGGTGGCTCTAATAGCCTTCTCACCTCCGCTCTCTCTATAAACAATATGCCTAAAATGCAAAGGAGATCATATCCTGCCCCTGCTCAGAAACCTTCAATGGCTCCTGTTGCCTTCAGGAGAAAGTGCACACTTTCTAGCTTCATGGTCAAAGCTATCTACAATTTGCCCTACTCTGGCTCCTACTTCCTCTTGGGCCTCTTGAAGTCCCTTTGCTCTCAGTCCCCCCACCCTTTCAAACTCCCTCAGCACCTGACGGTCTGAGGCTTTTATTGAAGCAGTTTCCAGTGTCTGAAACGCCTTCTCTTCTCCCATCACCATGTCCACCTTCCAGGAGACCCAGCTTAAGTCTCACCACCTCCCGAAGCCTCCCCCGATGTTCCCAGTCGCATCTGTCGTCCCTCCCCAACTCCTGTTGGAATTCCCTCCTGTTACATAGTTGTCCCTTGTGGCTGTGTCACACTCTCTCACCAGAGGGTGAGAGATGCTGTGGGCGCAAGCGAAATGGACCCCCAGCATTGGCCACACTCCTCCTTGGGCCTGTCTGTAGACTTCAGGGTTGGAGGATTTGGGGCGGGGAGGAGAGTGTTCTCTTCTCTGCAGAGCTAACACCCTTTGAGATTTGGGTGAAAATATAGAGCTAGCTTCTTATGTTTGCAAGTTGACCAGTCATCACTGACATCCTGGGTCCCCAGAGCAAGGCTTCGGTGGCCCATTTTACAGATGGAGAAACATGTCTTGGTCATTGCTTAATCATGCAGAGGCTGGCAAGTCACTGGTACAGACTGCATTGTATAAACTGAGGATTGGAGCAGATTTGCTGAGAGTGACGAGGCCTGGTGGGTAGAAGTTGGGACACAAATCCAGGCCCCTCTGACTTTTAGGTTACCAGTTTTTCCTCCACACCAGTTTTTCTGATGAATCGAGACCCTGGTCTAGTCCATCCCTGTCATTGTCACAGTCTCTAGCTTTGAGGTAACTGAGAATGGTGCCTCAGGCTTCAGACTCCAGCCCTCAACTCCTCAAGTGCTGTGTCTGTGGACAGAGTACTAGCCCCTCTGAGCCACAGCTTTCTACAAAAGGGTCACCAGCTGCTTAGTCCTTTCTTTGCAGGGTTATTGTGGGATGAAATAAGAAGATTGGGTGCAAACACTCCTATCCCCTATGACAGACCCCACCGCAGACTTGGGCTGGGACGTTCCCCCAGGGACCCTTGGTCTGTCACTTGGAGCTGGGAGGGGGAATTCAAACACCCACAGGTCTTGTTCAGCCCTTCTCTAGGGGAAGAAGAGAGATCTGTGGGTCTCCTTTCTCAAGAGCCTCCAACCCTTGCTGCTACTGGAAGTGATCGGGGCTCTGTCGCTATGGCAACGTGGGTAGGCCGCCTGCAGGGCCTTCCTTGCCAGCTCCGTTGACCTCACTTAGGATGATTACCTTTCGGCAAATAAAATAATTGTGTTAATAAAGAGGCTGTTCGCCCCCTCATCCTCTACCCCGCTTGGCCTGTTCCCCATCCCCACTCTGGAGGAAAGAGAGGTTCCCCAACCAGATACCTTGCCTCACTCTTAAATAAGTTGTTGACTGAGATCTGACTGGGTTTTAATTTTTGCCAATTTTAACCATCTCCCACCCTCCCCATCTTGCCTTCTGCCTCCCTGCCCCAATGTCTTTGTCGAAGTTGCATAATTTCAATAATACTGTTCTTCCTGTCTTCCTTCGACATGGCTTTCAACACCCATTGGGACTCTTGAGCTACCATAATAATGAATTCTGTTTCTCGAGGGCCTACTGTGTGTTACACCCTGTACAAGAGCCTTAAAAACTGTCCCCTCTTTAATCCCTATAACAACTGTGCAAATCAAGAGCTTCAATACCATTTTACAGAGGGGAAACTGAGGCTCTGAGAGAGAAAATGGTCATTTTGACAGGGCTACAAACCTGGGGTGGGCCAGCCCAGCCTGGAGAATGGGCTCTCCTAGCAGGGTGTGGTCGTTTGGCCTGGGATATTTAGTTCAGCTCCTGGCTGATACACCTTTGCCATTGCTCAGCACTGGGCTGGGCTTTGAGAGAGGAACAGGGCCTCCAGGTTGAGAGGAGATGGACATAGCCATAGAAAATGGACAGGCGAGATACAGTGTGACCAGTGCTCTTAGACCATGAGAACGATAGAGACCCAGCTCGAGGTGCTGTGGAAGCAGATGCCACCACAGAGGCCCTGAGGGAGAGAATGAGACTGGCAGTTGTGGAGCCTCTGGTTAGTGGCTGACTCTTTGCGGGTGTCACGTGTTACCTCACATGATGCTTGTTACAACCCCATTTTACAGATGAGAATAGTAAGGCTCAGAAAGCTTAGGTGGATTTTTCAAGGTCACACGGCTGGTACAGAGAAAGGATTCAAACCCAGATTTGCCTGGCCTCCCTGCCTGTGCTCAGTGCTTGTTTGACTTCATCACGCTGCCTGCCAGGTCAAGGATAGAGAAAGGAACAGAGAGACAGGGAGGGAGGGAGAAAACCACGAAACAAATACAGTCCCTGTACGCGGGGTGGGGCTTCTTGGATGTCTAATGATGCCTTAGCCACATTTTATTATTTGAGGCTCTTGTTAAAAATGGACTTGCCAAAGAGGGCTTATCAAAATTGGGGCTAATTTGGGAAGTTTCCTTTTTACCAGTGAACATAAAATAATGTAATGTGATTAGGCTATTCGAAAGCTCATTTTAAGCCTCACAAATAATTAGTAAGTCAAGGTTCTGCAGGCGGTACTGTCCTTGTGATAGGTCAAAGCTTTCAAATTATGAGGGACTGTTCTCACGGGATTCTGGGACCTCTCTGTGGCTGGAGGAATAGTGTCATCTGGACATAACATCAGCAGTCTGGATTTGAGACCCTTTGTAAATATGAGTCCCAGGCTAGAGATCCTACCTCATTTTCACCCCCCAGCTCCATGAGAGGCCCTGCCCCAGACAAAGTGGCTGGACATGGATGGCAGGGCCAGGCAGGGGCTGGTGTGCCTGCCAGGTACACTAGGTGGCGCCCTGATATTGCTCAATCATTTGAGCATCTGGTTGTACAGTAGTCAAGAGGGTCGGGTGGGAATGACTTTGAGGAGAAGCCAGCCTCACTGGACTTGACACCTTGGCCTAGGACTAGGCGAGGAGGCACTGGAGGTGGCAGAGGTCAGGCTGGAGGTCAGGAGCACTGTTCCTCCCACTTGCGACTCCTGGTCATCCATGGAGTTCCAAGTAGTGGGGGCTGAAATGGTAGCAGAGGAGGGACAGAGAGACCAAAGGAGCTGTGTTTGAGTGGAGGTACGGGTGTGAGGGCAGAACCGCCCAGCAGTGTGTGGGTGACCCTGAGCCAGCTGAGGGCATGGGGAAGGCTGTCCTCTCATTGACCATTGAAGTCGGGGGTTCTAATCCCAGGGCCCACTTGGAGGTGGGGCTTGTCCATTTACTTGCCTTTGGACCCCTGGGCAGGTAAGAGGCTGGGGAGGGGAGTATGTGGAATGCCTCCAGCTATTAAAGGAAGCCTTGGGAGCTGTCTGTGAGGGAACAGCTTTGCTCTGAGGGCCAGATGTAGGAACAGGACCCAAAAAGCTTTGGATTCTTGTTTTTGTTTAGCTGTGTCCTAGCCATGTGACTGTGAGCAAGTCACCCAGACCCCTGCCTCATTCTCCGTGAAATGGAGATAATTCTCAGAGTAGTTGGGAAGCTCAAACGAGATCGTGCACACAGAGATGCTCGGTATGCCGACATGAGGCGTCTCTCTTGTTCTTTCGGTTTGCAGACGTGGCATCTTGAATCTCTTTCCTGCCTGCAGGCCCAGTAAATTCTATGCTGTTGACTGATTAAGGCCTGGGGGTGGAGGCAGCTAGAGTTGTCAGTGTTCCAAAGGGGGCCTTTGAAACCTCACCCTATGGGGGACCATCATGGAGAGAGCCCCACCCTCATATTTCAGCATTTTCCCTGTTTAGAAAAGCAGGGCCACACCACACACCTGTCCTGCGTCTCACTCCCTGCAGGCCCCTCTCTGTATGTCTGGGGTTCTAAGGGATCTAGAGAGAAAGGGGAACCTTTCTGGAGGTGGCAGAGAAAGGTTCCCCTTTGTCTCTAGATCCCTTAGAACCCCCTTGGGGTAGAAAGAAGTAGAGGAGCAGACCTACTCCAGGCCTCTTTCCCAGCAGGCTGCTTTCCCACCTCCATTATATCTGGTACAGGTGGGGAAACTGAGGCAAGGGGGAACCATTGGGACAAATCGCAAATCCTCGACTGCAGATAGGTGTTGGGGGTGAGTTGGTGAATTGACTTTCTAGCCTCCTTGGGGGATCTGGGGATCTGTGACCCTGAACTTCCAGGGAAGAGGTGTCAAATGGTTGGCTGGAGACACAGGAGTGAGGAGAGAGAAGGGCAGGAATAGTCAGGGGAGGAGTAAGTCAAGGACAGGGGCAGTGGGATCAGACTTACGCAGTCAACAGAGATTCTGCAAATGTTTAGCGAGCACCTTATGTGGGCCAGACACTGTTAGGTACTGGGGACTCAGGGGACCCAACAGACAAGGTCCCCACCCCCGGGGGAAGGTTCATGGAGTCAGGCTGCTTGGGGCTGGACTCCAAGTGGCTTCCCCAAATCGCCTAACATCTCTAAGTCCCTGTTTCATCATCTGTAAAATGGGACAATAATGGGATAATAACTCCTCATGGGACTATTGTGGATGTTAGATGCATGGAAAGTGCTTAGCACTGGGCCTGGCGTTGAATCAATGTGAACTGCTGTGGGTTTTGTCAGTGTTATTATGATCACTAGCTCTGGAGAGTGTGACCTTGAGTAAATTGCTCACCTCCTTGAACCTTGGGTTCCTCATCTAAGAAATGGGTTCATAACGTCTGCCCTGCTCACCTCATAGGACCCTGTTGTGAGGTTTAAACCAATTAAGATAATGCATGGGGAAGGGTCAATTTAAAGTGTGTGTATATGTTTGTGTGTATCGGAGACCCCAGCATCTGTGCTTTATCTATCCTGCAGGTGGCCTGAGCTCAAGTAACTTGTCAGATGCGTGTGTGGTGGCCTGGCAGTTCATGTGAGTGCGTCTATTCCTGGGGCCTTGTGACCGGAACTGAGGCCCTGGCAGAGGTGTGGAATTGAGGGCCAGGCCGAGAACTGCAGCATTTCTCCAAAGGCCTGGGGAAGTCAAGAAATAAATCTCAGAAACGGTGGAGATTAACCCTTCTCCACACCCTAACTCTGGGCTGGGAGCTGGGCAGGGCTGTCTGCCAAGGTCAGAGGGTCCTCTCTCCCCTCTATGAGCATCATCTTCCCTGTGAACCTCTCTCTCCTCCACCACCTTCTCAAAAAAAGAACAACGTAGGGAAAAATAATACAGTGGGGCTCTATCCCAGAGGTTTTTGATGTCTGTACCTCCCTGGTCACCTCCATTAGTGCTCATTAGTGCCTGGGGGCTCCCCAACCACCTTTCCTGCCTAACTAGGTGGCTGAGTGGTAGAGCCAGCCAGAGTTCACCTTGGACAGGGGCTGTAAAAGCAAAGGACTAGGAGGGGAATCTCCCATCGGGGAGAATTAGGATCTCTCCCCCATGAGGAGAGCTAGCTATGGGAGGCAGTGTGGTAGAGTGGGAAGAGCATGGGTGTTGGGGTCAGCCAGCCCAGGTTCCAATCCTCTACTAGCTGGGGGTGTGCCAGGCAAGATGGGATGTAATAGAACCTACTCCGTGGTGTGGATATGCGACTTTCATAGGATAACTATGTGAGGTGCCTCAGACTATGAGTCCAAGCTTCATCAATAGGGTCCGTTAACTGGGATTTGGGCAATTTTGTGGCCTCCCTTCTTCCTGCCCCAATTGCTTAGTTCATTGATAGATTGATTAGGTGAAAGGCATCATGGGAATGAACAAAATGACAGTTAGGGGATAGGGTGTGAGCAGGAAATCCCAGAGTCTGTTTCCTTTCTAAAATAGCTGAGAAGAAAAAGAGCTTTTTTTGGCTGGGGGATTCCAAAAAGGCCTCATGAAAGAGGGAGTGATATTAAACTAGGTTTCTCAGGTGGCTCCAGCTGACTGACAGGTGGAGAAGGGAAGAAAGACCTGATGGAAGGAACGGCATGGGCAAAGGCCTGGAGGTGGGAAGGCTGGGCGCACATCCACGAAACTGCAAATAGGCTGCTTTCCTAGAGCAAAGGGTGAGTGAGATAAAACTGAAAGGGAATTGTCCCAAATTCCTGGATTATTCAAGCAAAAGCAGAATGCACTGGGAAGAGAGTAGGAGGCTGAATTATTTGCACACTTACTAAAATGTTCTTTCAAATCTCTGGATTTGCTCTGTTCCCTCAGAGTGGCCCACCTCCATTTTCCTTCCCCTCTAGAATGACAGGCTCAAAGAATGACAGTGAAAAAAATATGTTCTTATATAAAGAACATTCCATTCCTTTCTTCATCCTCTCCCTCAGCTTCGCATTGTGTTGTAACCCTATTCTCACTTCTCAGAGAAAGAAGGTGGTGTGGGAAGATTGGTGGGGGACAGGTGGTCCCCAAACTGTCCTCAGGTAATAAGGAGGGATGGCCTGTGCTGCAGGTGTCTGGGGCCATGGTTCATCCTTGGGTCCCTCAAGGCAGATACGCATGGGGGAGGATCCTGTTCTCTGCCAGAAATACTTATGTCTAGTCACTTGTATTAAACCAGGCTCACAAGCCTCTTCTTTTTGGACACCGAAGGAAGGAGATGGTGTTTGGGCAGCAGAGATGGAAGAGAGAGAGAGAGGAGGAGAGGGGGTAAGAGGAGAGAGGGGAGGCGGCGGCGGCTAGCTGGCAGAGCAGCTTATTTTATTTTCTTGTTCCGGGAGCAGGCTGGCAGCGCCTGTCCCTAACTGACAGCAGGCAGGAGGCAAGAACGCGGGCTAAGGGAGAAGACAGGGTGGGCCCATTCCCCGCCCTGCTTTGGCTCTCTCTGCCTCTCTTTCCTCCTCTGTCTTAACGAGAAAAACCCCATGTGGCTCCTTGGGCTCCTCTGTGCTTCCTGTGAGCTGCACAGAATGGATGGGGATGATTTTCTTCCTTCCGATTTTAGATTTCTCATGTCCGGTTACTAGTGTGGCTTTGGTCTTCTTTGGGGGACTGGCCCCCCAAAGATGAAGAGCCTACATTTCTTTCTCCCTTCATTCTTCCAGAACCTAGCCAGCCCTTGATGGGCCACCTATCCTCCAGGAGGAATCTTCAAGGCTCCAGAGCCCCTCCTCCCAAACCACACCCTGTTTTTTTTCTTAAATGGACTTAACTCCAAAAAAAATCTAAAAAACTTTAATTTCTAAACATTCACATTCCAATCAGTATTTTCTGGATTTTTACTGCCTTCAGGGGCATTTTTGTTACTGAGGACCTTACAGGTCCTGAGCACGGTGACCTGACTTAGTCCTCCCACAACATTGGGAGCAGGCGGTGATCTCTTTACAAATGAAGGGCCGAGGCACGTGTACAGCATTAACGGCCACATCCAGATTTGAACACGGTCCTTCCCTGCACTGGTGCAGGGCTCTTCCTCTGGGGCAGCATCTCTCCTGCTTGCGTTTCCTGCTTTCACCTGACATCCACTCACGGACACATTTTAAGGATGGCAGAGCCCAGTCTTGTCATTGTAATGGCCACATAGTGTCCTGTCATGCTGATGGCTTGTCACTTTGGTTACTCCCTCACTGTTGTGCATGTGAGGGTGTCTAATTTCTTACTGTAATAAATGCAACTGCTGTAACTATTTTGTTCAAATTGCTTCCATTGTCATCGTCATCTCTAGTACATTCGTGAGTGTGTCCAGGAGTGGCACCTGGGGCTCTGCCTCTCAGCCAGGGTTGGGTGCTGCTCAGTGCTTGGAATCTTGACCCAGAGTATAATCAGGGCAGAGATGGGTGGCCACCACCTCTTGAGAAGGATCTGGATTCATCTCCACCCAGAGGAGGTTACAGCGACCCCTTTGGGAGCCGGCACATTAGTGCAGTGTAAATTCTGTGTGTGCAGGCGATGCTCAGCCCCAACTCACTTCACCGACATACAGCACGCTCATCCTCAGTATTACTAGAGCCACCAGCACGTCAAAAACCAAGGGCTGACTTGATCCAGAGTGTAAATCTGCCTCAAACATTAGCCGAGGAATTTAATATCAGCCAAATGGCCAATGTCATCAATAGCTGGCTTAACACAAAACTGCTAATGTATTTCCCCAAACAGGTAACAAGATTTAGAGACTGAACATGGTTAAATGGCATAACCATAAAGTTCAGTCTTTAGCCATGATATGTCTGTTTAGGGCAAAACATACATTTTATGAATAAAATGGTTAATTTGAAAAAAGGGATCAACTACAGGAAGAGACCCTTATTCCAGTCCCAGTGGAAGGGAGGTTGGCGGTTCAGGTGGTGAATTCAGTTGAAAAGTTAGATGGCCCTCTGGGGGCCTCTTATGAGGTGGCACAAGAGGGAAGCAGAGGGCATCCATCACTGTGGAGGGACAAGGAAGGGACAGATCTTCCCAATCCAGGAGGAGGTGAAGGCACAGAGCAGGAAGGGATGTGCCTGGGGTCAGGATTGGATTCCTGTGGAGTTCTAAGCATCTGAGCCAAGCTGCCTCCTGGTTTTGCAAAGCATGGATATTAATAAGGGTGATTAGTAATCATGACGTGTGAATAATAAGGGGATGGTTAATTGTCCTGGTTATGATGAACAGCAGTCACTGGGAGAGGGTGGGAGAGTTGGGAGCCCCCGGCACACACACACACGCTCACGTGTGAACTATTCTTGGCTGCTGCTTATGAGACCGCAGAGCCAGCAAGCTAGAGGGTTATCAATATTTTTAAAAAATCGAACCTAATAAGGCAGAATTTAAAAATTCATTTATAATTTCCTTTTCTCTAATTACAAAAGGACATGTGTTCCCAGCAGAAAATTTGGAAAATACAGAAATATTAAGGAAGTAAAAACTACTCTAAATATTTTGGTATCTATCCATCTGTTCTATGTGTACATAAATATAGCCATAAGCTATATTTAAAACAAAACATAATTAGAATTATGTTCTGCACGGTATTTGGTAACATTTTTTTTTTTTTTTTACGCCTACAGCACCTGGTCTTCCTTGGTGGTCTCCCATCCTAGTACTAACCAGGCCCAACCCTGCTTAGATTTCAAGATCAGACGGGATCGGGCTTGTTCAGGGTAGCATGACCATAGACTGGTAACTTTTTTTTAACTTACAAATATTTCATATACACTTCTCTATACCATTAAATAGTCTTTGAGACTGATTTTTTTTTTTTTTTTAATGAGGGAAACAATACTTTGGACAAAAGGAAACTCACTAGGAAAGAAGTCCATCCTTTCTCACCTCCTCCTTGGAGAGGTGGAGGATTTTTAGGACCACAGGAGGGCGATACCAAGATGGGCAGGGTTGCCCAGCCGGCCCCTGTGGATTGGGAGGTGTGGCATGGAAGGGGGCAGGGCTGCTTCAGAATCTGAGCTTCATGGAGGAAAGTATCTTCAGAAAACATGTTTTTTCTTTTTCACACTCAGTTGAGATGAGACAACAGCCAGATCCTTCATCGGGCACAACTAGAGCCCAATGCTGAGTTGTTACGTGGTCTTAGAGACATTTCGACAGTTCTGAGCCTCCGTTTTCCCATCTGTATGTAGAGGAAACAGCCCCTCTCTTTTGCCTGCCTCCTGGAGGGCTATCGCCAAGGTCTAAGACACAAGCCCACTTAGAAAGTTGAAGAATATTGACTCTGGGGCTCCCATCAAATAGAAAGAGAGCAAATCTCTAGGTTATGGAGCAGGGACCGCCTGTGTGACCTGAGGGAAGTGCATTTTCTCTTTGAAATTGACTTTCTTCATGTGGAAATTGCGGAACTGCACTTGGCAGTATCTAGTACCCTTTAAACTTTCAGTTTTGAACTTCAACTTCCTCTGACAGGCCAAGTTGGGTCCTGCTACAGACCTTCTGGACATCTGGCCAGTGCCAGGGTGAGGGAGGATCAATAATGCCACTGCTTCGGGGGCCTTGTTCTTGGGAAGGTTACAACTGGAGCCACAGTGCCTCTGTCCCTTGGTTGGGCCATTGTGGAGAGAACATCTGGCTTGATGGCGATGAGGGGTTTTTTCACCCTTCCTAAAAATGGGAGAGAAATCACGTGACAGCGACTGTTGGCCTGATCTCAGGAGCTTTCCCACCAACACAAGAAGCCTTAGCTCCACAGAGCTCTGAGGTCAGCTACTTCTACCTCTGCATTGCTTGGTACCCCCAGCATTCATGGACTGAGTAGGGGCTCACCATAGGACCCCTGGAACTTGCATACTTGTCACGTGTTAGTATTCTTATGTAATTTTCATTTATTCATTAATTCATCCACTCAGTAAATGAGAATGACCCCATGATCTATTTCATTCATAGCATTCCCCCTACCTACAAGCAAGGGGCTTCACTTCCCTGTCCTCAATGTCCTCATCTGTAAAATGGGGCTATTATAATGATACCTATCTCGTAGTGTTGATGGAAGGAACAGAATGAAACAGTAAGTTTAAAGTGTGCTTAAAACAATGCCTGGAATATAGTCGATGCTCAATAACTATCATCTATCATTGTGGTCATCGTCATAACTGCTACTACTGTTATATGTCAGGTGCTGTGAATAAAGAGATGACTAGGATGACTGAGACACACTTCCTGCTCTCAGGGAGTGCAAAGTCAGCTGCAGTAAGCCTTCAAGTCTGGACAGTGTGTGCTTTGGGAATACAAAGAAGGGAGCGCCTCCTTCTGGATGAGTAAGATTTTGAGAGGCAGCTTCTTCCCCCTTCCCCCACCCCCGCAGCTGTAGTTCCTCCAAGATGTGGCCCCGCAAGACCTTGCCCAGTGTGCAGTGGTCCTGAAGTCCTTAAAAAGCCAGACCAGCTCCTCCCCCAGTTGCCCCCTGCTGCGGCAGCACGCTGGCTGTTTGGAGAGGTGACAAAAGATTAAAATTAAAGCTAAATTAAAAAGAAGATTCCCATTTCCTCTCACCACCGCACTTTCCACCTTAATTTTATCGCATCTTCCTTCTCGTTTTATTGACTTTTAGAAGCATTGCCACAAGATTTAGTGTGGAGCAGGAGGGGAGGTAATAAATGTGGTCCTCCTCTCGCCTCCAATTAATATGCTGTCAGGGCTGGGGCAAGTGGAAGAAGGGAGCCCCTTCTGGGCGTGAAGCCCGAGGAGGAGGGAAGCTCCAAGACCACAGGGGTGGGGGAAATACCCCAAGGTAGGGGTAATGGTTGCTTTTGGCTTTTGTCTCCTCCTTGGACCCGTTGCCTGGTGACCCAGAGAGGAGAATCAGTCCAAACTGTGCTAATCAGGCCAGAAAACAGAAATTGGAATGTACCGGCTCCCTGGTCTGGCGTTCCAAACAACTCCAGAACTCTCCCTTCCCCCAAACTCCACCCGCATTTCCTGGAACAACGATCCCCCACCCACCAAACAGATCTTTATTTAATTTTATTTTGTGTCATGCTCTGTTGGTGCAAGGTGGTTTTTCTTCCTCTTTCTACCCTCCCTCCTCTCTTTCTCTATTTTTTTTTGCTGCCCCCACCCCCCAGCCCAATCTCTAATATCATTTTCACCAATACACAGTGACACTATATGTTTGTAATTTTTTTTTGACCCTAATGACTCTGGTTTCCCCTCAGTATTAAAGCGGAACAAGACAGAGGTAAGTGGCAAATAAACGGTGGTTCCTATTTACCCTGCCAATTTCGGTTGATGGTGGAGAGGCTGACTTGAAATTAACTCTGTTGCTGTCGGCTGTGTTGAAATGTCCGCCCGGCACAGAGAGCCCCCGGCAATCTGCGACCCATTACAGCCCCTTTGGGTTATCCACCTGGGTTACACTCGAGCAGTGGGTGAGTGGGTGTGAAGAGCTGGTGGTATTTCTTTCATTTTTTTTTTTAAACAGGCCCCACCCACTTCTTGGTCTTGGCCTTTCATCTCCTTAGGCCAGTGGTTCTACCATTGTGGGCCAGAATCAGCATCACCAGAGAACTTGATAGAAATTAAAATTCTCCAGTTCTCCTAGACCTACTGAATCAGAAACTCTGGGGGTAGGATCCAGCAATCTGTGTTTTTAGAAAACAACTTTATTGAGGTGTAATCCACATACCATAAAATTCACCCATTTTATGCATACTATTCAATGGTTTTTAGTAAATTTATCAAGTTGTGCGACAATCGCCACAGTCCAGTTAGGGAGCATTTCTATCATTCTAGTAAGATCCCTGGTGTTTGCAGTTAATCTTCTTGCCCCCCAGCCCTAGGCAACCACTAATCTACTTTGTCTCTACAGATTTGCCTCTTCTGGATGGTCTTCTGAGTCTGGCTTCTTTTACTCAGCATGTTTTGTTTTAACAGCTTTATTGAGATATAATTTACATACCATATAATTCACCCCTTTAAAGTGTACAGTTCAAATGCTTTTAATATATTCACGGAGTTGTGCTACCATTACTACAATTAATTTTAGTACATTTTTATTACCCCCGAAAGAAACCCTGTACTCCTTACCTGTCACCTACAAATTCCCTTATCCCCCAACCACAGGCAATCACAAGTCTACTCTCTCTAACAGATTTGCCTGTTTTGGACACTTCACATAAATGGAATCATGTAATATGTGGTCTTTGTGGCTGGCTTCTTTCATTATGCATATTTTCGAGGTTGTGGCATATATCAGTAGTTCAGTCCTTTTTATTGGTGAATAGTATTCCATTATATGGATATGCCACATTTTGCGTATTCACCACTCAATGGACTTTTGGGTTGTTTTCACCTTTTGTCTATCAGAATAATGCTTTGACAATTCTGTACAGAATATTCTGTATGCACAAAAATAAGAAATTAGTATTTTAGTCTGATCTTGCTAAATTTGAAAAGACTGCTCTAGGCCTCATCCCCTGTCTCCCTTCTAGATCTTTTCTTTACTCTCCCATCTTCCCACATCAAGTCCTCTCCATCCAGTTCCTTCCTTTTTTCGTCCCTTGCACAAACATTAATGCAGTACTTACTGTGTGCGTGCCACGTTCAGGGTAGGGTGGACGCTGGGCTAACAGGAGAACAAAGTACTGGTGCTTCTCACCCTCCTTCTTGTCTTTCTGAAGAGCAGCAGACTTCAGACTCCCTCCTGCACCCCAGCTCTGTCCATCCAGCCAAACTGGTGGGAATCTGCCCTTTTCATAGCTTCCCAGATAAACCAAGCAGGCCTCCCGGCTCAGTGGCTGTGGAGTCTCACACACCCAGTTTAACTTACGTGTTGGAAAGTGATTGTGAACATCTCCTTAATCTATGGCTGCCTCAGCTTTCTCAGCTGGGAAAGTGGAGGTGGTAATGCTGACTTTCAGGGAGGCCTGCAGCATCACTGGATGGTGCAGGTTCCTTGAGGTGCCCCTAGGTTCCCACTCAGCCCCCCTGCCCCGCCCCCGCC
>NW_006443570.1:14090200-14093833 GCF_000325575.1 Pteropus alecto
TTCAGCGGGCCCCCCCATCCCGCCCTCTTTCCCACTGAAGTAGTTTCCAACACCCAGTAGGGCACTCGGGTGACTTTAAATCCCTCCTGATTCTACATCCTGCCTTGTCGCCTGCTCCTCATCTGGCCTGCCCTCCCTCCCTGGAACCCACTGCCACCTCCTCCGCTCTTCATTCTGAAGCTCGTCTCCAAAACTGCCCTGTTCCTGGTCAGTGCCCCAGCGCACTCCTGGCTTTCCTTCTCAACCTTCCCAGGAGTGGGGCCAGGCACGGGGTGCCTTAGGCATGGGCCATGCTCAAAAATCTTTGCAAACGTAAGGTCTTTTGAAACCATTGGGGTGCAACCTGGCCCGGCCCAGGCATACCGTGCGCATTTTATTCCATCCTGGGGTAGGGTCTGAATACTCACACTCACCGGTGTCTCAGGAGCCCTGACACCCTCCCCGAATATAGGAATGTCCCGTCCAGAGTCTCTGCTAGTGTGAAACCAACACTTGTGGTGCCAGCCCAGGACAACGTTCCTTGGGGTGCCCCTAGGTACCCACTCAGCCCCTGCCTAGGCGGTCCCCACCCTCCCTGGAGTCTTGGCTCATGCCCCTCACCCCTTGGTCTCCTTCGCTCCCCCTCTCCTCTTCTTCCCCTCTCACCCCGCCCCCATGGGGGCTGGGAATCGCTCCTTTTCCTCCAGCACCCCCTTCCTCTTTTCCCTTCCTCTCCCGGCCACCGCGATAGTGCTCTGGTCCGCACCACCCGCGCAGCATTAAAGCTGCTCATTAGTGTGTTTGTTTTTATTGGAGGCACAATAACCATAATGGACGCTGGAGCGCTCTCTAATTACAGCTATGAATATTCATAGCGTGGGGGTGGCTTTCAGCAGGGGGACGCCCTGGGGAGACGCGCCTAGGATACTGGGCTCCGCCGACGCGCAGGTCCAGCAGTGCCCAGTGGTCCAGAAACCGGAACACTGGCTACAACCTTCCCTCTGGTGCTATTTCCTTCTTTCTCATCCTTTCCTTTCACCTTGACTGCTTGGCAAAGTATCTTAGTGGGTGATTTGGGATCTAAAGACAGGCCCAACCACACGGCAGCTCTTCCTACTTTCCAGCCCTCTACCTAGGCCTTCCCCACGCGCTGCCGGTGTCTGTCTGTCTGTCTCTCTAATCTTGATCTCTTTTCTTTGTCTCCTCACCCACTACTCTCTGCCACATAAAGTTCTATTACATGAACTCCTGGCAGGGACAAGAAGGTAGGGCGCCATAAAGGGGAGCATGTGCCTTGTGAATTAAGAGATTTAGTCACTTGTGGAATGACTTTATTTTATAGCGACTTCCTCCCTGACTGAATGATGTTGCATGCATTGGTTGTATTTATAACTTAATAGCTTTTCTCAATTTTATTATACTTTTTATGATACTTGTGGTTTTATGGGACTTCATAATTTTTCTCAGATTCATTAAATTCAGCTCAGGGTGGAGCTAATGACAGGAGCAGGTACCAGATTCCAAGATGGCAGGCCGGCGGGTAGGGTGCCACCCTCTGTCTGGCTCAGGCACGGGGCCTTTTCCTGACTAATGGTGGTGGTGGTGATGGGTCTCTGAGGTGATCTTGGCTTAGTGTTCTCATCTGAGGCCTGGGATTTCCAAAGAGAATCTGCCTGAGAGACTCCTGGCTACATCCCACCTTTGGTCATGTCTGACCTGGGCTTGTCCTGGGCCCTCTCTTATTCTTTCCAACACTAATTCCTAGAATCAGAGACACTTCCAGTCCAGATGTCCAACCTCCTTATTGTACAGATGAGGAAACCGAGACTCAGAGAGGCCATTACAAAAGAAAGGACAGGCAGACTCATGTCTTCTCACTCCCAGTCCAGGCCTCTTTATTCTCCTCTCTGCTGGCTCCCAACAACAGCTTCGTCCTCTTTAGCTTTGCCCGCAATTTCCTTCCTGCCCCCAAGGATTATATCCTGTTAAGAGCTTCAGAGGGAGAGTATAATCATAATAGTTAACATTTATAGAGCACGTGCTTTGTGTCCTCTAATCTTCACAACAGCCCTGCTAGAGTAGCTACTAGTATTTACCTCCATTTTACAGGTGCAGCAACAGAGGCACCATGAGATTAAACCATCTGCTCAGGGTTGTACAGTAAGTGGTGGTGCTGAGGTAAAGAGACTCAAGGCTTCTGTACTTTACAGTGACCAAAGTGATGCAATCAAAGCTAAGTGGATTATTTGCAAAACTTGCCGATGTTTTCTCTCTCCAGAAATTTTCTTTTTTGGGGGAAGAGGAGATAGTTGGGTCAGAAGAGCAAGTAGTCTGGAGGATAAACCAATCAGAGCAGGGGCTCTTAATTTCAGAGCTGCAATCTTGGTTGAGGGAGAAGGTCGGAAGGCAGAAGAGGTGGGTCAGCTGAGGATGGAGAAGATGGTGGGTGCCAGTGCCCTTCTCTCAGTGTCTCTGAAGCCCTTGGAACCCCTGGCATTCGGGAGGGTAGCAGCTACCGTTTGGTAGATGGCTGGCTTTACTTGTGTCCTTCCCCCTGCCCTGCTCAGAGTCTCCCAGGGGCCTGTCGTCCTCTTCTGTTTCTGAGGCTCCGATACATTTAAAAATGAAGAAATGCCAAACGGGGTTACGAAAGTGTCACCTGATTTACATTCCACAAATTAACACTTTAACTCACGAAAGACAATGCATATAATTGTGCTGTTCACAAAATCATTTCAAAACTGAGGAAATTAGGAAGGTCCGATGAGCTTCATGACATCAAGCTTTCTCATCTTCTGTTTCGTTCTCTGCTGTAGCTCCTGCATCTCTGGCAGTGCTTGGTGCACAATTGGAGTCCTAGGGTCTTTGCCGCTCCCCTGATGAGTGAATGGTACACTCTGGCGATGCGGCCAGGTGAGACTCCAGTTTAAAGCTGTAGAAGAAAAGCCCTTCTTCTTTCAACCCCGTTGGAGTGTCCCTGTGGCTGTCAATACAACCCCATTAGGAGATCACGACAAAAGTGTAAATTGGAGCCTTTGGTGGCTGTGGGGCCAGCGTACTGTGGCCATCCTGCTCTCCTTCCTCCCAACTCTTGCCCCATATTGGTCTTTGTGCTCCCACACTGTTTTCCTTCCCAGTGCTTCTCAGGATATGCCTCCCTCTGGAAGTCTTCCTGGGTTGACCTTGCCAGCCCATAACCTCCTGACCCTGTTGCTCAAAGTTTCATCTCAATCAGAGGCTATTGGACCTTTGGCCTGTGGACCTGGTGGAGAAAGTAGCCCTGGACTTCTGATCCCCAGATGCGCCTATACTACCATGAACAGAGACTCTGTCCTGTTTATGTCTGTCCTTTTATTTTTTTTCCCAAGAATATGGTGATGAGTAAAATTAAAATTCCTCGAAAAGTGTGCCTGGATTTATTGTAGCTTTGGGTCATTAGGCACTTTCTCAATTTACAGATGTTTAGAAGTCGAACCACTAGTATGCTTGTGAGTGCCTGTGGTCAGTGGGGTGTTGAGTAACTTTTGAATGCTAACAAAGGTCTTTGGAATCTGAAGAGTTGGGCACCTGCTTCAGAGGATGTTATCTTGCTCTGTTCACAACGTGTCAGGATCACTACTCATGTAGGATGGTTATGGCGTAACGTGTATATGC
>NW_006443570.1:14093915-14099683 GCF_000325575.1 Pteropus alecto
TCCTCGTTCTACCTGTTAGCTAGTGAGTCATCTTGAGCCAAATCAGCCTCCCCAAGCCGGTTTCCTCACCTGTAAAATGGGTGGAATAAACCCCAGCTCCCTCAAGCGGCGGTGATGACCAGGAAAAGCTTTATAAATGATAAAGTGCCAAATCAGTTGTCAAGGTGGTAACCATTACCTTTCAAATCCCTCACATGCACACAGTGGGCACTCTACAAGTCTGTTGGATGAAACAGGAGGTTCAGAATGACCAGCCAAACAGAAAAGAAAATGGTCTTCCAGCTCCCACCTTAAAGCTTACCTGCCAGAGTGAGGGCTGTGCCCCAAGCTTACCTTGCTCGGTGCCTCCATTACAGACCTCGGGCACAGGGCCTTCAAGGTGCATTTGTAATTTTTATTGTTATATCTTTTAATTTTATTTTGCTCTCTCTGCTGTCTTGAGCAGGGGAGATAGGGAGCTGGTATTTATGGCTGCTCCCTCGACCCACCTCTTGGAATGTATGTATCAGTTAATTTAATCTCCCCTGGTTTTATTTAAACTGTTTTTCCTGATTCACTCTTCATTCTCCATCCACGACTCCCCTCCCCTCTCATTCCACCCTCTTTTCTGTGTCTGTTTCTGGGCTCTATCCCTTTCCTTCTCCTTCTCCCTCTTCCTCTTCTTCTCCTCCCCTCCTCTGCCTTTCTCCCCTCCTCCATCCTTCTCTTCCTCCTCCTGCCTTGCCTCTGGGTTCTGAGAGGATGAAGAGGCCTCTTACACTCAGGTTGCTACAGAATTTTCCTAGATATTCTCTCTCTCTCCCTCTCCCTCCGACCCACTCCTCTCTCTCTGCCCCAGTTGCCTGATTGACATTTACAAATTACCCAGCTGAAAGTGTTCAATCCCTGACCCGCCTGTTTCTGTTCAGCAATGAGTGAGATTTGCAAGCATTTTGTCATATAATTACTGCAAATCCCTTGAAAATTTCCACAACAAGGCCAGATGAATGGTAATTTGGGGGCCTCCAGCCCCTCGTCGCCTCGCCAGTCAAAGATGTCTGAGGCCAGAAATGCAAACCAGCCACCAAGTCCTTCAGATTTATTTATTTATTTGGGGGTAGGCGGGGCTCACTGGTCTTTTTGTTTATTTCCCCTGGAGATTTCTGGGAAAAACTTTACTGGCGCAGACACACGCACACTTCTCACCTTCCTTCTTGTGGTACTCGTGCTGTAAAATATTTGAATTGGGAGATTTATTTGCTTTATACGGATATATTTGTGCTGATTTTATTGTATTGACTGGGTGCATTTTTTTTCTGCGTTCCACTACAGTTTTATTGTGTACCAGTCTCGGGCATACATCACCTGCATTGTTTTCTGCAAAAATTACACCCCGTTTCACTGTGTCTTGATCGGACTTACTACATTAGTACCTAAGTGGGGAGATTTGCTACAGCCATAGATGCTCACCTGATGGGGCTGCCCTAGGCACTTCGGGCTGGAGGCATGGGTACTTGAGTTTCTGTAGCTGTCCTTGTGGCCCCTAGACCTAGGGAGAAGGATGGACAATGGAAGAGGTGATTGGAGTTGGCCATGGGATAAAGGTCAGTGGTCATGGGATTGAGGGTGGAAGGGGCCACAACTGAGCAGTAGGTCAAGAAATATATGGGATCCCCAAAGAAGGGGACACTGTTGATTTGTCTGCTTCTTGCCAGCATTTGCTGGATTCATCCTGGGGCGCATTCATTGGCCTTTCACAGTCTCCCATGGGGACTAATGAGTATGATGGAGACCATGAATTACATGTTTACCACAGGCGGAGGGTTTGGTGTATATCTTATTGCGTAGTTGTTCTCCCCATTTACAGATGGGGAAATAGTAGCATGGAAAGACATTGTCACTCGCCCTGGGTCACACACTTAACAAGTGATGGGTAGAGATCGGAGCCCATGACTGCCTGACTCCAGGGACCCGTCATGAAAGCCCAGGGGGAAGGAGGCATGTACTGGGGGTGGTGAGGATCTTAGAAACCATCTAGTGCACCTTCCTGATGAGAGATGGGGAAACTGAGGTCTGGGGCAGTTAGCAACTTGCCCAAAGCCAAGCAGGCTGTCGATGATCAAGTGGAGGAGCTTTACTTTCCTTCTTCTCTTGGGACTATTTAGAGGGTCGGGGTCTGCCTGGCCTGCCTGGCCACTCCATGTGTAAGTTTCTGTGTGAGTGAGCGAGATGACTGTGTGGGGTGTATGTGCGTGTGTGTGAGTGAGGTGATTGTGGGGTGAGTGCGTGTGAGTGTGCATCTCTGCACGTCAGGCAGAGGGCAGTAGGAGCATGCCATGGCCTGATTTGGTGGTGAGATGGATCACCTGAGGTAGGCCTGGGCCCCAGCTGTCCCTTAAGGTGGCTTCACCTTCTAGTTCTGCCTGGCGGTTCCTGAAGCAGTGTTTTATGGGTGGCTCATAGATAGATTTGGGTCTATCCCATTCTCAAGATTTCCACAGGCCCCTTCTGATTTGCACCCATGTGCCTGGGTGGTCAGGCAGTACACAGGAAATGCAAAGGGTTGCTTTCAACATCTCAGCCCTCCCCCTACCCCATATCACTTTAAAAAAAAAAAAACAAAAACCCTGAAGATTATATAATTAAATTAAAAGAAAATATGTCTTCTAATAAACTGTATTTCCTCATGGCAAAGTCCCATTTTGAGGCAAGGTTGTAATATCATATCTAGAAATGTTTTCCTTTGGGTATTAGCTGTCTCTTCCAGTTAATTGTTTCTGCCATCATATCAGGCACTTGTAAGAGCAGCACCACCTCTAGGAGGGTCCTCTGGAAGGAAGCTGCTGAACGGCTGCGGTTGGGGCATGTTTGAGGGTAGGAGTCTGCCCAGGCCCAGCGGGATCAGCTGGTTGGTGAGGATCAGCCCGGGAGATGCTCTGGATACAGGGACCCCTGCACACGGAGTCAGGGAGGCCTCTGCCCTCAACCTGCAGGCAGTGCCTCACCCTTCTGCACACCTGTGTGCATACCTGTGTGCATAGATGTGCTCACACTCACAAACATCTAGGCAGACAAACCTGCACATTCAGACATCAACACATTTGTGTGAACAAATGCACTCAGGCTCTTTCTTGTACATGGTAGGCACTGCTTGAACACATGGGTATGCAAACTGTCAGATAGATAGATAGATAGATGGAATAGATATATAGATAGATAGATGATAGATAGATAGATAGATGATAGATAGATGGTAGGTAGATGATAGATAGATGATAGGTAGATGATAGATAGATGGAGATATCCTGTAGCTACAGAATCAAGAGACCAGATTCCAGCCTTTTCCTCCCAACAATGACTCTGCGTGACCTAAGGCAACTCCTTTCCCTCTCTGGGCCCAGTTCTCTCTCATTAGAGGATTTATTAGCCCCAGCTCTCTGTGAGTCTCCCCTTCTCTCCTTCTGGTTGTTTGTTTTTCTCTTACTCGGGGTTTCTCAGAAGGAGGCATGAGGGGTCTCTCCCCTTCCTGACCTTCAGCCCCTGCTCTGTCTCATGGCACCCAGGGTCCTCACGCTTCCTCTCACCACTTTCAGTCCCAGAGGCCTTTCCTCCCAATGCCAAGAGCCCCGTGGTGTCCAGAGGAGAGCCTCGTGCAGACCACAAGCATGGGAAAGCAGGCAGTGTGTGAACTGACTATGGCTCTTCCCTTTTCTCAACAACTTCCAAGGCTATGACCAGACAAATCTGAAATTTGGGTTTGGCTGGGAAGCTTTAAGAGGTCTCCTTTCCCTGTGGATCTCTATACAGTGTACTGGCAAAGATGGCTCATCCCAGCCAACTAGGAGCAACAACGGTGCAGGATCGGCAAAGGCCAGAGGGGCGGCAGAAGGAAAGAAGCAGGAAGGAGGAGAAAGCAGGGCCAGCAGGGAATGTTGGGGATTCTCAATCCCAAGGTCATCTGTGCCTCCCTTAGGATGAGGAGCTTGACTCAGTGTCCCCTGACAAAGCCAGGAATGGAAGTATAAAGTTTGGGGACAGGTATCTGTATTGGTGTCCTAGACAGATGTACATAGCATCTCCTTCTCCATTCCCCCTAAATTAACACCCTCAGTGGCGGGAAGAGAGGACAAGGGGAGAGCAGGATGGTAACCAGGGGCAACCCCTCTCTCCCTCCCTCATCCCGAGTTAATGCTATTGAAGAGCTCTCCAGGGCCAGCGAATCACCCACATAATTATCCCTGGAGGTAATGGGCTTGGAGAGGCAGGTGGGTGGGTAGGCTGGGGCTGGGGAGGGAGCTCAGGATGGGTTCATTGAGGCTGGGGGAGCAGACAGATCTCCCCTTTGGTGGGAAGTAGATAGGGACAGGATGTGGGTGCTGGGAGGGTATAGGTTTCAGCTGCCACCCCCACCCCGCACCATGCCTGCTTCTCCCACAGGAATTAGATTTGAGGGCCTAGTTTGTCTCCTATTGTCTAGTTTGAAATTGTGTGTGTGCGTGTGTGTGTGCACGCGCGTGAAGGGGAGGAGAGAGAGAGAGAGAGAGAAAGAGAAGGATTGATTCAAGGGTTTTCTAGTTTAGGGAAGGGTAGGGAGAAGAGATGTGAGCCAAAACTGGCTGCATACTTTTCAGGTTCTGCTCCTCCTTTCCTCGGAAGAAGGTATATGGAGGGGTGGAGTGTGGGGTCAGACTCCTTCTCTTCCTGGATTAAGGAGGAAAACTATAAGGTAACGGTTTGCCTCCTCACCCCCAGGACACATTTCTATTTAGAGCTTAGAAGGAGTATGTGTATGTGTGTGTAAGAGAGACAGACAGATAGACAGACACAAAGAGAGTCAGAGAAGTGAGGGGTTAAGTTGAACAGGGCTTTCCTAGGAGGTGGGGAGAGGGTGATATTTGAGGATGGAGCTAATTCCTGGGCACAAGGTCCCAGATTACAAGATGAGATTGGGGAGCAGTGTCCGATGGCTGGTCTACGTCAGCGTCTGGATGCTTGTCTGTCTCCCGCCAACCCATCCCAGCTCCAGCACAAATTTGCATTTAAATAGAGATTTTTTTTTTTTTTTAATGAGAAGGACCCAAGGGAGCCCCCAGACTATTAAGTTTTCTTCTGGGGGCTGTGCAGAGCCTTCTTCATTTGCCCCTCCACCCCAGCCTCCCACCCCTCCTCTCTCAACTCTCATATTATTCAGTGGCCATATATTCTGAGGGCCAGATGAGGCCCTGGGTCTGACAATCTGAGGGCACTTGTGGGGACAATGGGCCTGCCGCTCCTGGGAAGATAGAGGGCACAGAGTGCTCAACCCCATACCTTCTTTCTCTTTGTCTGCAGAGGCCCGAGCACCTCACCCTCAATTCAAATCTCTCTGCTGGCCCTGGGGAGTAGAGGGGCCTGGACTGGGAGTCCTGCTGCTGGCTGCAGGCGGTAGTGGCAGAATCTGTGTTATCATCATGTTGAGCAAGATAAATTAATTAGGAGGCAGGAGATCCAGTCGAGTTCTAGATCTGTCCGTCCCCTGTTGTATAACTTTGGGCAAGTCACTCAAACTCTCTGAGCCTCAATTTACTCATCTGTGGAATGGGGATACTAATAGAATTCTCCTCGTGGGTGAGCATGAGATGAAATTAGATAATATGGTAACTTGTTTAGCGCAGTGCCTGGCACATGGTCGGCCCTCACTTACCAAAATGAAAGGACTGGGTAGAGCGAGATTGCAAGGAAAGAGTCTGACGCTCTAGTAGAAGGAGCAGGATTAAAGACGTGAGGCCAGGGTTTCTTTTCCCACAGTC
>NW_006443570.1:14099697-14186143 GCF_000325575.1 Pteropus alecto
TCCTGTCTATGGTTTGAGCTTTCCTCATCTGTAACTTGGAGATTCTTAGTTAAAATCCACCTCAAAGGGTTCTTGTGAGCATCAAATGATACAGTCCTTGGCACCCAGTAAGTACTCAGTCAAGGTTAGTTCTCCTTCATTTGCCCTTCCACAGGGTAGGCAGGCCAGAAAGGTGTTCCAGGGATGTGGAGAAGGTGTGGGAAGCCTGGGGCTGGAGAGGCCCTCAGGGATCTGAAGCTCAAGGAGAGAGGCTGTGGGTGAGCTCTAGGGCCCCAGTCTGGGGAGCTTGGGGTTTGAAAGCCCTTGATAAGAAAGAAGGCCAGCTCTGCCCTGTCCTCCATCCTCCCTGAGATGGCCTCTAGTGGGTGGTGACACGGCTTTGTGTGTGTTGGGGGGTCATGGAAGATGAGGGTGTCAATGTACCTGTGGCTGATGGCTGAGGAGCTTGGAAGGGAAATTGAAGGAGAAAAGGTCAGCTTAGCTCCCATCACTAGTCGTGGAAGAAGGAAATGAGACATGACAGGTCCCTGGCCACCTGGGATGGACTGAGAGGGAGAAGGGTGGGCATGGGAGGTGTGTGGGAGTGGAAGTGTATGTGTATATGTGTGTGTGCGCGTGCGTGTGTGTGAGAGAGAGAGAGGGAGGGAGAGAGAGAGAGACAGAGAGAGAGATTCACCTGTTAATCCCCATTCACCCCTCACCCCCAACCCCGGGTGGGATGCTAGCAGGCCCAGATCAATCCTGGCATCACAACTAGGAGAGTGACAGTGACAAGTTCTTTGATTAGAAGAACTTGGTTTGACCGACCCCCCCTTCAACTCCTCCTCTCCCTTCTTTCTCTCTTCTCTCTTCCCCTTCCTACCATCTCTTTCTCTTCTTTCTCCTTTGTCTCAATTTCTGCTTCTCTTCCTCTTTTTTTATTATTTTTTTTTATTTTAAGGAAATAATGTGTCATAGACATAGGTGAAGAGACCCTCCTTCAGGGCATAGCTAACTCGTAAGGTGCCCCTGTGAGAAACAGGAAAGGCGACCCTTCTGGGAGGACCCGGCCCCCTGGGTCCTGGTTGAGGGCCCTTTCTGTGAACAGTAAAGGGCATCCTTCTTCCTGGCGGACACAGCCTCATACCAGGGCATGGCTTGGCCAGCAGAGTGAGGGCTAGACTTTAGGTCTCACTTGCCTTCCTGTGCAGTGAGCAGCCTGCACACCCGTATTGGGCAGTCCTCCACCTCGGCCCCTCCCACCTAGGGGCCACTTCTATCCTGATGCAGTGGTGCATCCTTCGCATCCATGTTTTTTAAATTTCTTCTCTTTTCGTACCTCCTTCAATTCCTTTCTCTTCCTTCTCTCCTTCTCTTCCTAGAACAAATCTTATACACAAGTTTTTTTTTTGCATGTCTGTGTGTGTCTTTTTGTAGCAAGTCTAGTACGTGTACATTATTGTCTCTTCATGAAATCTGTGCCTTTGTGTCTTTCTTTTAGGGCGTGGCACATAATAGGTGCTTAAAATTGTATGCTTATGTGTGTTCATGTGTGTCTTTCCATATATCTCAGCTCTCGGGAATGCCCCAGCCATTCCCTCACCTGAATTTAGTAGGGACAGGGAATTAGAAGGGGAACTCACAAGGCTGAGGCCTTGTATCTTCTAATCTCCTCTTAGCTTCTTCCCTATGATACCTGATCTTCCATAGAGCACCTGACAAGGGCAAACTGAGGGCCAGCCTTGCCCTGGCTGCAGGGGCCTCCAGTGGGCCTCCCCTCTACTTTCCCTCCCCAGGCCTCCTAAGGCCTCCGAGACCAGGGCTGGCAGGACAGGGATGGGGGAGGGGCTAGACAGGAGGAGGTGAGGGAGCCTGAGGAAGCTGGGCAGGGGCTGGCGGCCCCTGGGACCCCTTTCCACAAGGACAGAGGCGGCACCAGCTGCTCCACAGAAGAAATATTCCCCAAAGTCAGAGTGGTCGTCTTGTATTTTAAGTGGCCCTTATTTATCACCGTCCTCCTGGGCTCCCTTTCGTGGCAAATGATGATAAAAGACAGCAGTGAGGGGGGCGCGGGGGCTGTTCCTGGCTGGCCCTGCAGCTCTCGGAGGTGGCAGCACCAGGGGAGGCGCAGACACGCAGCAACACATGGGCAAAGTGACACACGCAGACAGACACGCCAACACACGGGCAGAATGATGCATACATACGGATACAGACACACGGTACCAGACATGCCAACAGCCTGACACACACAAACACACACACAGTGACATGTACACAACAACAACATGCTCACAAATGCTGAACAAGACATATATGCCCAGTGACACCCACGGCTGTGACATACCCATAGTCTGACATATGCACAGGGACACACTCACATGCACATACATACACCAACATGTGTACAGTGATAGACACAGAAACATGCCAGCACATACTCATGTGGCACACATGTACACTCAGCAAAACAAGTCTGCATTCACATGCTCACTTCGGGTACTCACCCACTCCTCATGCCTATCGTGTGTGTACAGCCTTGACCTTCAGTGTGTCTCTACGTGTATCTACCTTAGACAGTCTCTGAATGTGTGCCCCTAGATTAAGCCACTTTGTTTGCATGGCAGCCTACACTTGTGTGTGTATTCTTCTCCATATACATGTGTTCACACACATGGTTATGCAAATACACTCATAGTCCTCTTGAAAAAAACGAACATTAACCCTTACCTCACACCATACACAGAAGTTAACTCGAAATGGATCATAGACCTAAATGTAAGATGTGAAAACAGTACAACTTCCAGAAGAATACATAAGACCTTTGTGACGTTGGGGTAGGCAGAGATTCCTTAAGTAGAACACACTTGTAGCCTGGAGTTGCATAGGCTTTGAAGTTAGAACAGCTGTCTGTTCCTCTTTCATTACATAACTGGCTGCGTTTACCTTGGGCAAGTTATTTGCTTTCTCTGGGTCAGATGCCTTTTGTACACTGATGGTATTATACTACCTACCTTTCTGGATGTCCAGAGAGCTACTGCATGTGAAATGCCGTTTAAAAGCAGTGATGCACCATACAAAGATCAGCTAAATAGAAAAGTCAGTTTTGTGTATTGTGATTATTCCCGCACATATACTAGGCATACCCTCTAAGCAGCAGTCCATAAGCCAAACACCTTCCTGCCTTCTCACTCAGGGGAGCTGGGGGAGGGGGAGCGTGTTGACTTTCCCCCCACGCAGGGTAGCTATCCCCCCCACCAATCCCACAACTTTTTCCACATTAGCTGCCCAGTTGCCAATCAACCTCCCTCCCTAGCCTCAGCCCATTAGTATAGCTCCCTGGGGGAATCTATTTTTTAAAGGTTATTAGCAGATTATTGGTTCTTTATCAACCTCAGGCCTCAATCTCCAATCTCCCAATGAAGCCATTGTCGCCTAATAAGATGTACTTGATAATCTTGGCATGAAGGTAGCAGAGGGCCCGGTGGGGGTGGGGGCAGCTGGAAAGAAGGAAGGGTTAACAGCACCGCCCCAGCCCCCACCCCCTCGGTCCTCGAATAGCTGAACTACTGTATGTTGTAGTTTTCAACTGCAAATCATCTTTAATAGCAGACATCATGGGATGGCTCATTACATTAAGCTATTTTTCATGCTATCTCCTGTAATATCCTCTAATCCAATGCGTTTCAAATCACCTCGGGCTAAAATAAGAGACATAGCGATGTAATAGCCTAGTGTATTAGTGGGTTAATTGCCCTGTTGTACTCTTTCTAGTAGCTATCTCTAGAATGACTTCTATATTAATTGTAAATTGCTTAATACGTTTAACTCCTTGCCACCGCCCTATCCCCTAACGAAGGAGGCCACTACCCAGTAGCTTGAGGGGAGGATGTGTGTGTGTGTGTGTGCGTGTGCATGTGTGTGTATGGGAGTGTGTGTGTGTGTGTGTGTGTGTGTGCGTGTGCATGTGTGTGTATTTTGTGGGTGCTCCTTTGCAATTCTGGTTCCCCTCTGTCTTCTCAGCCTGGGTGCGCCTTTGCAATTCTGGTTCCCCTCTGTCTTCTCAGCCTGAGCTGGCAGGTAGACTTTGAACATCTCAGACTAATGAGGGGAGAGGAATGAGACAGCATTTATTGAACACCTGCTATATGCCAGGTCCTTTTCACCAAATGCTATTTCCTTGGAGCTTCACGAAACCCTGAATAGTGGCAGTATTCTCCCCAGAGGTCATGTGATTTGTTCAAGGTCATGAGCTAAGGCACGATGAAGCTGGATTTGTACCTGAAGGCCTCTAGAACCATAATGCCTGAGAGTGGGGGTATGACCCTGGGGCTTTGAACACTAGATCAGCTGTGGTTCGTAGGGTTCTGGGGTGTTTCTGGTCTGGAGGAGAGAGACACGGCTCTTGATCTGGGAGAGCCCTCAGTCTGATGGGGAAGACAGAAGCCTCTATTCTAGGGAGCCCCCAGTCTGATGGGGTGACAGATCCTTTGCCGAGGGGGAGCTCCCAGGCAAGTGGGAGATGCAGCCCTCGCTCTGAGGAGCACCCAATCTGATGGGAGGAATATAACGCTCTGTCCTGGAGGAACCCTCAGTCAGATGGGGGAGACATCAGTTCCACCGACCCACACAGAAGCAACAGAAGTAAGGTGCAAATGAACAAGATGTGAGGCAGAGCAAATAGACACTGCAGATAGTGTACTCGGAGGATGAGGGCAGAACTCAGGCCCCTGGCATGTCCAGTGCCTCAGGGCCAGATTGGGGCGGGGGCCCAAGCCGTGTGTGTGTGTGTGTGTGTGTGTGTGTGTTTTTGTGTGTGTGTGTGTGTGTGGTGTCACTGGCTTCCTCTCCCTTCCTAGGCTGATGTTCTCTCTTCATTGCCCTTGGCCAACCTCCTCCCACAACTGGCAGGTGGGGGCACCTCAGGTCAGGGTGGGATTGAGACCTCTCCAGCCTCACGGTTCTGGTTCTCAGCAACAGCCCCCACTTTGCTCCTCCTTTTCTAAAGACGCCCCCAGTGCTCTATGTGACCACGACCTGGGGTCTCTCCTGTACCCCTCTTCTCTTTTCCTTCTCCTCTGGATGATGACACGTGGAGATCCCTGAAGAAGAAAGAAACCAGGGAGGGAAAAGGCGGTGAGAGAAGGGAGCAGGGCTAACGAAACCTTGTCAAAACTGAGTCACCGCGATGAGTTAAATGTTTACCTTCCAAAGATTCGCACTTTTAACATATGCACAAGCTCCATGCATTAGGAGTGATATTCACAATGTAGTTACTGGATTAAAAATCATTCGGGTACAGTGAACACCAGTTGGGCCAGGGCCCCAAGTTTAAAGTTGTAGTGGCCTAAGGGTGGACTCTTCATTCAAGCCCATTGTCCTGACTACCTCATCCTGGGATAGAAAACTAAACTTAGGGCTCTTGGTGAGTTTGGGCTGGGACCCTGTGGCCTCCTGGTCCCTGAGATAGGTCCTTGAGACTAATAATAATAATAATAGTGGTAGTAGTAATAGTAGTAGTAGTAGTAGTAGTAATAAAAGTAGTAGTAGTAGTCGTAGTCGTCCTAACCCTAATAATAACAGCAGCACTCGCTTGATAGTAGTAATAAATAATAATAATAATAATAATAATAATAATAATGAAAGGAAAAAAAGAAGGAAAAGGGACAGGAAAGGGAAGGGAGGAAGGAGGAAGGCGGAGGGGGCGCCGCGGAGGCGGCTGGCCCCTTCCTGGGGTCTTCAGGGTAGTGGGGGGCTCTGCGGCGAGGCGGCTTTGTTGGCGGCCGGCTGGGGAGCAACCTTGAGCGCGGGCGCGGAGACAGTGATTTAGGTGCTGGCATTGGAGCGTGAAGGTAAATGGCCACATTTCACCGTCAGAAGGTGAGCCGGAGGAGCCCGCCCCTTCCCTTCCCCCAAGGCCCCGGAAGCGGTGCGGGTTGGGGGCTGTCGCCGACACCTCCCTAGACCCCCGGCCCAAACCCGGAGTCCCTGCGGCTGGGAGGCGGCACCCCTCGGTCCGCGTGAGAGGAGGGTGTCCTAGCCGCCCAGTCCCTCCTTTCCGGATGAGGTCGTCTTTGGGGAAGCTAAGCGCCTGGGACGGCCAAGGATAGCTCCCTTACCCTGGAGGGAAGTTGAGAAGGGAAGGTCTAAAGCCTCAGGCACTTGGGCGACTGTCTGCTTCTGGCAGGAAGGGGGTGGGTGGGAGGCACCTCCTGGGTGCCAGGCGATGTGCAGGGAGTTCACACACCCCATCTCCTTAACTCTTCACAGGGCTGCGGACGCAGGGCCCGCCTTGTGCCCACAGTACAGATATGGAGACTAAGTGACCTGCTGGAGGCTGCGGGGCTGGGAAGCGGTGAGGAGGCTGGTTCTGTGCTGTCCTGGTTCTGAGTCAAACACATGTGAGTGGAATGTTGAGATGAGTAATATGATCATTTTGTTATTTTGCCCAGACAGAGAGGCAAAAACACAGCCAGGCTGGGACATATGTACATTGCTTGAACAATGTCATAACATGGCAGGATTGCCCCCAGCCCATCACTTTCTAGGTTTGGGCAGGACTTTAGGGAGTAGGGAGGAGGTGGGAGAAGAGTAAGCCCAGGGAATGAGGTCCTGGCCAGGGAAGCCTCCAGCCCTGCGCGCCTACACAGCGGCCTCCAGTGGGTGAAAGGGAAACAGCCCCTTCGCTCCAGTTGGGGCAGGTTTGTTGTTTTTATTCATAATAGCCGCCTTTTATTGGGCACCTACTATGTGTTAAGTATACTTTTAACATGCCAGCATTGTGAAGTAGGTATTGTTATCTCCAATTAAGAAATGAGAACACTGAGGCTAGGCCTCGGATCCAAGACTCTGCTCCTGAGAGGTGGCGGAGCTGGGGGATTGGATCTGAGTTCCATTGACCTTAAAGAGATTCTTCTCCGCTGCAGCCAATTAAGCCGACCGTGCTCTTTTCCCCATAGGGGCCTGGTGTGCAATGGCCGCAAACAGCAGCATCCTTGGTAGTGTATGCAGCCTGTTGTTTGTGTGGGTTGTTCTAAGGGACCTTGGAGACAGTCCTTTTCCGGTGGATACTCATGTCTGACCTCGTGCTATTTCCAATCTAGACTCCAGACGAGTATGCGGGGTGCCTTTGGAAAGCCCCAGGGCACAGTGACCAGAGTCCACATTGGCCAGGTAATCATGTCTGTTCACACCAAGCTGCAGAACGAGGAGCATGTGATTGAAGCTCTATGCAGGGCCAAGTTCAAGTTCCCTGGCCGTCAAAAGATCCACATTTCCAAGAAGTGGGGCATTACTAAGTTTAAGGTGGATGAGTTTGAAGACATGGTAGTTGAAAAGAGGCTCATTCCACATGGCTGTGGGGTCAAATATATCCCTAATCGTGGCCCCCTGAACAAATGGTGGATCCTGCACTCATGAGTCTTGGTGCTGCCCTTCCCCCACTCTTCCATTAATAAATCCCCGTTTCTGTCAAAAAAAAAAAAAAAAAGGGAGAGATTCTTCTCTCTTGGAAGCAACCTAAGTGCCCACTGATAGATGACTGGATAAAGAAGATGTGGTACATATATACAATGGAATGTTACTCGGCCATAAAAAGAATGAGATCTTACCATTTGCAACAATATGGATGGATCTAGAAGGTATTTTGCTGAGTGAAATAAGTGAGACAGAGAAAGACATATACCATGTGATCTCACTTATATGTGGACTAAAAAGAACAAAATAAACAAACAAACAAAACAGAAACAAACTCATAGATACAGAGAACAAACTGATGGTTGCCAGATGGGAGGGGGAGTTGGGGACTGGGTGAAAAAGGTGAAGGGATTAAGAAGTACAAACTGGCAGTTACACAATAGTCACAGGGATGTAAAGTACAGCATAGGGAATATAGTCAGGAATGCTGTAATAACTATGTATAGTGCAGGTGGGTACTACACTAATTGGGGGGATCGCTTTGTAAATTATATAAATGTCTAACCTCTGTGCTTTATGCCTGAAACTAATAGATAATAATACTGAATGTCAACTGTAATTGGGGAAAAAAAAGAAAAAAAAAAGATTATTTTCCCTGTGGCCCACTGCCTCCCTTCAGCACTGTCTGTGTCCTGGGAGTGGGGAGCGACTGCTGAGTCCTAGGGGAGCCCACCCAGAGCCCTCTGCGGAAGGAGGCTGGCACTTACTTCCTTCGTGTGGTTTTCCCTGGGCCATTTCTCCTAAGGAATCTGGTGGGATTCTGGGTCAGGGCAGAGGGTAGTTGGGTAAGGTAAGTGGAGATCTGAGTTCTCAGTTGCTCTGGGGGCTCCTGGCTGAGGGTTGCTTTTAACCCTGGGCAGACAAAAGAGGGTCACTCTGTGGGCCTTGACCGGAGAGTCTGTGGGTTCTGAGGGTCTCAGAGGAAGTTGCCCCAGATGGGGCCTAGGGTGGGAGAGCAATCACCTCCCATGGTCTGATGCACTCCCAGAGGGGCTGAAGACACCAAGTAGAGACATTATGTGGGGGTGGGAGGCAGGTGTAGACATCATCCCAGGGAGTCCATCCTCCCTAGGACAGGTCCCTGGTGGGAGCCAAACCAGCCACAGGACCCAGCTGCACAGCTGGCTGCGGTTGTGGGGAACTGAGGCCCAATATCAGAAAACCTTGGTTTCTCAGACCCTAATTACTATGATAACTTCTAATACTTGCCATTTATTGAATACCCACTATGTGCTCCAAACTGTGCTGTCTTCTCTTAATCCTGACAGCTACCATATACAGTGGGAACTATTATAAACCCCATTTGACAAAAGAGTGAACAGAGGCACAGGGTTCCCTGAGCTGAGAATCAACCAGGTCAACTTTCTACTCCCATGGGGCTGAGGCAGGAGGGTACAGAATGTCGGGAGCGGGCTCCAAACCTTTTTAATCTCAGCATAGGGCCTGGCTCCTGGAAACCCTCAGCATACACATTACTGTTCTTGGCTTTCAGTGTGTAGAGGCATCAGGTGGAGCCACCTTGCCTTCTAGCCCATTATCTCTGTGCTCCACTTTGAGAGCCAGGAGCCTATCTCCTTACCTGGGGTCTCAGGGTGTACTTCTTCTTCTCAGCTTCTTCTGAATCTGCCTTTGCACCTCCATCTGGCCCTTGATCTGGGGGAGATGCATGTGGGAGCATGTGTGTGTGTGTCAACATGATAGAGAGGGAGTGGGTGGCTTCAGAGTTGTCTCTTGGCTATGACTCAGTGGAGTGCAGGGAAAGATATCTCAAAAAAGACCTTTCCAGGACAGGGTGCAATCCTAGGTCTGGGATTTTTCCAGCCTTCACCAGAGAGGGAAGCTTTAGAATCCCCCAGACACTCTACCATTTCTGAGCCGGGGCAGTTATATGGCTAGAGGTGTGTCAGGCTAACCCTTTTTTCCCTTCATCTATCTTCACACCAAGAATCTGTCCTCTTTCTGGGTCCTCAGCCCTCTGCTGCTCCCACCCTGGTTCTTAGAATCATTGATTCACCCAGTGCCACACTTGGCAGGCATCCCAGGTTCCAGTTGGTCCAACCGCATCTTTTGACAGAAAAGGAAAGAGAGGCACTGAGAACGGGAGCGACTTGTACAAGGTCACACAGCAAGTCAGTGGCAGGTCTCCCGTCTCCAGACGATGCCGGGAAAGGCAGCCAGATGAGAATCTCGCAGGGCCCCCCCAGTTTGGAAGGACCCTGAGAAGTGAGGGGTGCCCCCTCCCTCCTCTTTCCTGGGGTTTTGTCAGATTGAGCACCAAGCGAATTGTCTTAATGCAGCAAACTGTTCATACACATGTAAGCAAATATCTCCTCAAATTATCTCTTATCACCAAACAGGCTGTGATGCTCACTGGCTGGAGGGCCTAGGTTGTCTTTCAATCCACTGATGATGGGGAGGGGGCAGGAAAGGGGGGCTGGCTGACACCAAAAATAAACCAGTGGAGCGGGGATGGTTGTCGCAAGGGGCAGAGCGAAGTTGTCAGGCAGCGAGAGCGTGTGAGGCGGCAGGACGATAATGTGGCATGACACTTCTGAAATGAGCGGCCCGTTGCCATGGTGAGCAGCCAGGAGGGACCGGCTCTCCCGAGGCTGAAATAAAACACGCTTTAAATGATGTTTGATTAGAATTTAGATCATGTAACCGAATACCTCAGTTCTCCTCTTCCCTGCGCTTTTCTTCTTTTCTTCTCAATTCTCCCTTTCTTCCCTTCATCCCCTCCCCTCCCTACCCCGGGGCAGATAGATACACATACACTCATGCACACACATTCACGGAGGCACACACCCACATGCACATGCATGCACACACATATGCACACATATACCCTTCTCTTCTCCTGTCCTCTCCCCAGTTATTCCATGCCTAGGTTGGAACTTGTTTCAGAAAAATCCAGCTCAGAGCAGATGTCAGGGACCACTTAGGGGGCCACAGCACTGGTCTCAGGATCACTGGCTCGAGTATCTGCTCTTCTGCTCTAATAACAATAATATTAAAACAGTATGAATGGTCCTAAGCCTCTTGTTTGTGCAGCCCGTTATCCTTCACAAATCTCTTCTAAATGCAAGCTCATATTTATTCTCACTCCAACCCTTTGCCTAGTTTTGATCATACCCATTTTCTAGATGAGGAAGCTGAGGCTTACAGAGGCCAAATGTCTTATCCGAGATCACGCAGCTGTTAGGATGTGAACCCAGCACTTCTGTAGGTTGCCCTTAGGGTTCTTGGGAGAAGCTCCTTCAGGAGGAAGGAAGCATGGCCAGCTCTCCGTCCTCTGGTCCCTCAGATGTTTACTTGTACAGTGCATTTCGAACACTTGCTTTGCTATTGGTTCTGGGCTGTATGAACCATCCATAGGATGGGCAGAGGCCTCGACCTGCTTCGAGAGACTATGGGACACACTTTGGGGTTTTCTGGGTCTATGGCCCTATGTTTTTGTTTGGTAATGGATTGGTGTTATGTTTGTGGTGGTTTTCTTGGGGCGCGCTGCCCAGGTGGGGAAGCGAGCCAGTCCCAGGGATGGAGGGCACTGCAGCTGTTTATCTAGAATGGGTATGGGGGGGGCAGGCTGGCGTGTACAAACAGGGCAAGCAGGGGTACCCCCTGGAATCTCCATCACCCTTGGTGCCCTGGACCTTCTGGAGGTCCTGGGCAAGTTATGGTCATCCTATTTCTGGGTCAAAGAGACACGGCTTGACCTAGTGTCCATCTTCCCTAACAGACCAGTATCTCCAGATTGTCTCTCTCATTATCAGCCAATCCATCCATCTGTTCTGTCACTTAGGCCATCACATCCTTGTCCAGCACTTGCAGTGGGCCAGCATTATTACTACAGAGGCAGCCCTGGTTTCCACCTTCACAAACGTGGGAGTTTCTGGGCCAGGGGAAGGTGACCTGGAGACAAACACCCAAATATGTGCATAAGCGAACACACCGAAAACAAACACACACACACACACACACACACACTCACACACACACACACACTCTCACACACACAGAATACCCTTCAGAGCTATATATGAAGTGCTCTGATGGAGGAGGGAGTGAAGTGCTCTGAGAACATCAATGATAATAGCCTCCTGGTGTCTGGTGGAGAGCCAGGAAGGCTTCTCAGAGGAGGTGAGGTTTGAAGAAAGACTAGGAGTTCTCCAGGTGGTCAGACAGGAAGGGACAGCCCACAGGGAGAGACCTGGATGTGCAAAGGTCCACCCTTTCCCAATAAGCTGAAAGTTACTTGGAGGTGGGGACTGTGTCTTTCCTCAGGCTCTAAGCTTTTGAAAGGCAGGGATGGAGTCCCTGTGTACCTCCCCCCAGACTGACGGTCCCCTAAGGGTGGGGGGTATCTTCCATTTCCTTTGTCTTTTGCTCCATATCAAAAGGCATTTATTCCTTTGCACACCCTGTTAAGGCCATGAAAGCAGGGACCATTCCCTATATGTATAAGTGTCTTGCCTCCAGTAGTGTCTGGCACGGGACCTGTCGTATAAAAATGGGTCAACGTTTATCAAGTACCTACCATGTGCCTGGCATTGCACTAAATGTTATTAACTCCTTCAGTCCTACAACAGCTCTGTAAGGTAAGTACCACCATCATCCCTGTTTTACAGATGGGTAAACTGAGGGCCTGGGCAGTTCATTAACTTGTCCAAGGCCGTACAACTAGTAGGTAGCAGAGTCAGGATCCAGACGTAGGCAGTCTAACTCCAAAGTTCACATTCTACCCTTGAACCCTTGTAAATAAACTTGATCTACCTGTGAGTGCATTGAGCCCAGCTTCCCTGCGTGAGCTGGAGGGGCAGCACTTGACCAGCAACGCCTTCCTGGTGCTTTTGAGGGGAGGAGAGAAGCCACAGGTGGGTATCTGGTGTCACCGAAGGGAAGGATGGAGGCTGGGAGGAGCACACAGGTCCCAGTCAAGGTTAGGGAAGGGTATAGGAGGCGGGGCTGCTAAGATTGACTGGAGTGGGAGGGTTGCCAGGGATAGAATGAGAACCAGGCTAGGGAGGCAGCTGACACCTGGAACCAGGCCCCTCCCCATTCCTTTCCCTCCTCTGTCCCTGTCTGGTCAGCACTTGAATCCAGCCCTTCACTTCCAGCCCCCCAGCTCCTGCTCTCGGCTGCCCTTCAGTTCCCCTCACCTGGACCTCTGCAGTCTTTCTAACCAGCTTCCCACTCCAGGCTCTCCTACCTCACCTTCCTCCCCTGGCCATCAGTTAGCTTCCTTCTTATGCTCCAAAACCTTCCATGGCTCCCCATGACCCAGGGACTACAGCCAAGACCGACCCTTCACTCCTACCCAGCCTGCTTTCAAGCCCCAACATGAGTGGATCCCAGCTTGCCTTTCTGGCCTTACCTCTCTCAACTTCTCCTGTTCCAGATTGGTCAGTTCTTGATGCCCTTTCTTATCTGTGCCTATGTAATTTGGAGTGCCCTCCAGGAATAACCTCACTTCTCCCCTGGTCAAAGGCCTACTAATTCTATTTTCTTTTTTGGACTCAGCTCTAGTCTTTCCTACTCCAGAGCACCTTCCCTGACCACTCCTTCCAGACAGCATGTATCTTAGTTAGTTTGAGCTGCCATAATAAAATACCACAGCTTAAGCAACAGAAATTTATCTCTCAGAGTTCTGGCAAGTCCAAGGTCAAGGCACCGGCTGATTTGGTTCCTTAGTCCTAGGTCCTGATTCCTGGCTTGCAGACGGCTGCCTTCTCCCTGTGTCCTTACACGACAGAGAAAGAGGGAAGGAGAGCCCTGGTCTCGCTCTTCTCACAAGGGCACTAATCCCATCATAGGACCCCACCCTCATGGCCTCCTTAAACCTAATCACCTCCTAAAGGCCCCACTTCCAAATACCATCGCATCAGGGGTTGGGGCTTCAACATAGGAATTTGGAGTGAACACAGACATTCAGTCCATAACAGCACACCTGTTCTATGTATTTCAGATTCTCGTGTAGTTTATCTGTTTCAGGTTACTTCTTCAGTTTGCCTGGAAGCTCCTTGACAAGAAAACTGTGGATAGCAATAATCGTGTGTTGACATATCTGACAAGAGCAACTCCCTACTACAAGACCAAAAAGAAGTTTACACCCAAGGATCCCCAGGGTTTACCCTCCTTCTGCCCCTAAGGAAGTTTCTGTGTTTTGATCTCTTTGGGCCCCAGTTGCTCTGGGGGTGGGTAGTGGGTCTAAGGAAAATTGGAAGAAGCCCAGAATTCTCAGATCCATTTCCTTCAGAAAAGGCAGAGCATCCCTCCTGGGTGTAAAGGATAGAAGAGAGTAAAAGACAGAATGGAGAGCAATGGGAGCCAGGCACCTGTAGGGGATGGGTTTGGTGAGAGTTTAGGGGAGACTGAGGCCCTGGAGCTGAGCTGTGGGAGATGGAAAAAGAGGACTCTAGGACATGTTAATTTGTCTTAGGAATGCGAATGCCCTTTGAGATGTTCATTAAAACTTGGAACTCCATTTCAGCAATGGACTAATGCCTTCTTTGAAAATAGTGTCCACTGGAGATGGGCCACAGGGAGGCCCAGAGTTAGGTGGGTTATGCTGTCATTAGGGACTGCCGACCATGGGGCAGGAGCTTCCTTCATCCATATTGTCTCTAGTTCTCATAGTAACACAGCAAGATCAGAGCTAGGAGTGCCATTTTACCACGAGAAACCTAAGTTTTAGAGAATTTAGGAACATTGAGTGGAGAGAGAAAGAGAGAGAGAGAAGAAGGAGGGAAAGGAGTGAATCTGGCCGTGACTTAGACCTTTGGCCCTTGATCTCTAACCCCAGAGCTATATCTTAGGCTGGGGCCACTATGGCCATTAAGCTCTGTGTTGTGGGAGATGAGGAGGCTCATTAGGCTAGAAAATGATTCTATCAGCTCAACTCCGTCCACAGGGTCAAAGGTGGCCCAGGTCCAGGCCTCTGTAGCCATCAGAGCCCAGGTGACAGTGTGATTTGTGAGCACAGGAAAATCCTCCCGTGAAGCCTTGAAATTTCACAGTAACACTGTGAAAGGGATCATCAATATCATGTTGGCTCTGTCTTAATTACAATGATAATTTTCTGTCCATGATTTTTAGGAGCTTTTTAAGAAAATCGCCCTTCCCGTTTCCCCCTGATCTAAGCATCCGAATCTGTTTCTTGAGCTCAGGACAGCTCCAGCCTGGAGGGGCTCCCCGTTCCTTGTGACTGGAGCTCCTCTTTTCTCGCCTCCAGGCTTTTGCCTCAGCCACGCCTCTCAGGTTGCCCTCCCCGTCCTCTCCTTCCCCACCTTCTTCCCGAGGAAAATGAGAGAGGCTTGGAAAGGGGAAGTGACATGGCCAGGATGTGTGGTAAGAAGGGGACCCTGTGTCTCCACCCCTTCCTCTGAAGCTCACCCCCACAGGACACCCTTCTCCTGAGAAGCTGTCCCTGGAATGACTCATCCCAGGGCCAACCACGGGCTAGTCTGGGTGTCTGTCAGTCTTGCAATACCTGGTTTATGTCATACACTGTGCAAAGCCGAGGAAGGGTGGTCTTTGGTGTACTGCATTTATTTTTTTTAGAAACAATTTTATTGAGGTGTAATTTATATAACAAAATTCATCTATTATCATATTCAATTAAAATTTTTTTTACATAAAGAAAAGAGTACAAATCATTACAGAGAGTGATGAATTTTTACAAAGTAATCAGCACCTATATCAGAAGCAGGACCTCTCTGCTGTATTCTCCCAGTCACCCCCAAGGTTAAACACTCTCCTGACTTCTAACCCCACAGGGATTTGTTAAAAGATAAACTTGCCAAACTTTTCCTTTCTTTTCCCCTTCCTTCCTTCCTTCCTTCCTTCCTCTTTAGTGTAGGAGCTAGCAGCTCCCTTGAATCTTTTTTGCTGCCATTTTGTTTTTATGAGAAGGGTGGGACCTTGTCTCGTGGGGAATGGGGGTGCCACGCTTCCAGAAAGTTGAAAATATTCTTGGAAACTGTGTCAGTTGCGAAGGCATGAGGCTGCCTGTAACAGAAACCTAACCACAATGGTTTAGCCAAATTGGGGTTTATCTTTTTTGAGTGATAAAAAATTTAGAGGTGGGCGCTCAGGGCTAGTGAGCTGCTGAAGGAAGTCATTGAGAACCCAGGCCCCTTCTAGCCTCTGGGGAAAGCCTGTGGCTTCTGTCCTAATGGTTACAAGACGGCTACTCTATCTCCAGGCATCTCATCTGTATTCCAGGTAGGAGGAAAGGACACTGGCAAAGAGTAAAAGGTACAAAGCTCTCATCCCTCTTCCCCTACTCCTTCCTCTGTTCCCTCACTTCCTCCTTTCTTTCCCACTGGTTCCACTTCCAAATAGTTTATTTGAGGTTTATAATAAGAGGCACAGAAGCAGTAAAGTTAGAAGCCTTCAGCACAGTACCCCGGGAGGCAGTGCGAGGTGGGGCTCAGGAGCTGAAATACTTGAATCCCTGACTGCCCATTGCCAGCTGTGAGGCCTGGGGCTTGTGACTGAACCTCTCTGTGCCTCGGTTTCCTTATCTGTAAAATGGGAATAATAACATGCCTGACTTCAAAGGGTGTTGGGAACACTAAATAAGGTATTTTTATCTTTTGCCTGAGAAATGTTCCCTGTGCAGCTGTGCTAGGAAGCCTTGATAGAGGTCTGCCAGATAACTACATTTCTTAGAAGATGAGACTTGTGGACAGAAGATGAGAGTCACTGCCATTTATTGAGGACCTACTATGCATTAGAGCTTTCTTCGCACTTACACAGCAATTCTGCAAGGATTTTCACAGATGGTGAAATAAGCCTGGAGAGGTAAATCCTGAAGACATAGGTTGGTAAGTACTGGGAGCTGGAGCTCGAACCCACGAAGTTTGGCTCGAGTGCCCAATCTCCTAAACATCAGGCCAACCTCATATTAATGTCTTCTGGGCCACAGCCTTTCAAAGCCTCCTAGGTTCTGGCTGTAGCTGCATGCTAAGTATTGTCCTCTGCCATGGGCAGGATCAACCACAGGGCTGTCCCCTTGATGTGCTGGGGACATATTCTGGGGACAAGGTGGGGTCTTGGGAGGGGATGATTTGTGCAGAGCATCTAGGGGACCCGCCTGGCGGTAGAATATTTAGACTACCCTGGGTGTCTAAATATTCCAGGTGGGCTTCCTGGAAGCACAGCTTTCAGCCCAGGAAAGACCCCAGGCCCTGAATAGGGGGTGGCTTTGTGGCGTGGCTATAGCCCACCACTCTGAGGCATTGGAGAAGAGCAGCCCGCACCCTGCAGACTCTCCTGTAGGGCCCTGTCCTGCCAGGTGGGCCTCATGGAGTGGAGTTTGCAGAGCAGGGCCAGGCAGTTCGGGCATAGGGATGCTGGTGACTCTTTCAGCTTGGACGGGACTGAGGTGGTGTGAGTTGTCCCTCACTTCCACTGAGTGCTCAGTAAACAGTGGACCTTAGACCGGGAACTCCTGCTCTGTCCCCTCCAACAGAGGGAGGGCTTGCCAGGCAAGGGCTGTGACCTTTCCATCAGACTAGCTCCCTAGGATAGTCCTGGGGCCCTGAGGCCTCCGTCCTGCTCGTTTTCTGGAACCAATATCTCTTCGTGTGGCCTCAGAGTGGAGGGAAATTCGGGCATCCTCACCTGGTGCCTCAGCCAGCTTCTCACTTCTCAGTGGGCTTGGCGGAAGTGCTCACATCACCTGCCCTCTCGTGGCCTCAGCTGTCCCTGCCCTGACCTCTGGGTTCTCTGGGGCCATCCCGGACATCTGTATCCATCTGGCCCCAAACTCTGGAGATTCTGACAAATTTCCTTTCATTGCTTCCAGCCATGTTATTTAAAGTAATTAACCTTAATTTATAAATTTTTATATCAAACTGCCTTTTAACTTTTAGAACTGGCAGGAGCAGCCTTATCCCTGGGCTCCTAATAGTTCTCCATTTAATCAAAATTCATCCATCAGGTTCCAGTGTTAAATCATCTTTTAATTGGGAGTTACATTCTGGTTAATAGTTTTATAATTCGCCTCCTCTAATAGTTTTTACCACAGGGATCTCTACTCCATTTTTCCTCACTCTATTATTGCAGTTCTGCGGGGACGGCTTAGCTGGGCCCCGCCTCTCTGGCCTCTGCTGGTTGCCTCTTTTGTTCTTGGTGGTCTCATTAATTCCCTAGAAGAGTTCTCTTTCCTCCTCATTACTAGGGCAGAACTACTCTCCTCGTGAGGTGCAGCCCTCTCATTTCCACAGCCTTCAGAGCTGTGGCCAGGGCCCTGCTTCTCTCCAAGAGAAAGCCGGAGAAGCAGAGAGAGGGAGAGGGAGCCAGAAAGACTGAGAGAAACTCGGAGAGAGAATGTGGAGAGGAAGGAGGGTTCTGGAGGCCGGCAGGGCAGGCCCATAGCAGAGAGGCAGTTAAGTGGGAGAGAGAAGCAGAGGGGTTTGCAAATGGATATGGCCCCAGCATTGGCTCCTTCCTGGCTCCTGCCCACCACCCCTCAGCCACGCCCTCTCTCTCCTGGGTACTGATAATGGAGGAAGGAAAGTGGTCCCACCTGTGACCCCAGCATGGCTGGGGCTGGGACTTTCTGGAGACTGGCAGGGAAGTCCAGTGCCACTCCACATCCGCTCTGGGCTGCTCTGCACTTGCTGAGCAATATCCATCAAGATATTTACAAAGATGGCAAGGGGGAGTACGTGTGGAGACCGTAGGATCAGTTTGGAGAGAGAGACCCAAGAGAGACAAGGAGGAGCAGAAGGGTCAAGAACAAGAAAAGAGAGGAAGGGGGAGAGGAAAAGTGGAGAGAAAGGGAAAGAAGGGAAGGACAACAGAGGAGAGGGAGAAGATGGATTGGGGTCTTTCTGTCAGGGAGCCCTGGCCTGTGAGCCTTGTGGGCACATGCATCTACACATGTGCACACACGTGTGTGCCCACAAACCCACATATCTGCACAGGCCTGAACCCAGACCTAATTCTCCTTCCCACCTCCACTCCCCCTCCCTCATCTGCTAGTGCAGGGGTGGGTGACACTGGGCTGGAGGCCAGGCCTGGAGGCTGTGGGTGGGGGTCTTTGAGAAGGCCTCTTAGAGAGGCAGGCTGGAGGGGGTGAGGAAGGGGCCAGGGAGGAATGGAAGCTGTGTACCCAGGGGCTGGGCTGAGGCAGCACATGGGATTCCCTAGGGAAGGGGAACTTGGAGCTGACTAAACTCTGAAGTTATGTCCAACTGAGTCTCCCTCCTCAACCCAGTGGGTGACTTTCCACTTCAGTGGGTCTCAGCCCTGACTGCGCTTGGAGTCACTTGAGAAGTGTTTATAATCCCAGTGCCCTGACCCCACTTTGTACACTGTGCTGTTTTTAAAATATATCCACAAATTCATTGAAACTTCTCCCTTCTGAAGATGGAATCAGATTCCCTTCCCCTAGAACATGGCTCCTTATAACAAACAAACAAACGAACGAACAAACAAACAAACAAACGCAGAAGTGACAGTGTGTGATTTAGGCGGTTAGGGCATAAAAGGCACCAGGCTTCTTCTTTGCACTCTTTTAGATTACTCATTCAGAGAGAAGCCAACTGCCATGTCACAAGGACACTTAAGCAGCCCTGTGGAGAAGCCCGCGTGGCAAGGAAGGAACTGAAGCCTGCTGACAGCCCTGTTAGTGGGTCGTCTTGGAAGCGGATCCTCCAGCCTCAGTCGAGCCTTCAGATGACAGCAGCCCCGCTGGCCTTCTGAACTACAGTATCATTAGAGATCCGTAGGCAGGACCACCTGGCTAGCTGCTCCCGGATTCTGGACCTTCAGAAACCATGTGAGAGAAGAAGTGTTGTTTTTGGGTGCTACATTTTTGGGGGTAATTTGTTATGCAGCAATGATGACTAATACGCATTCATTCCATCAGCATCCGCCAGGGTGGGGCAGGACACGGCTGTGTTTAAAAGCTTCCCGAGTGATACCAGTGTACACCCAGGATTGAGAACCACTGCCTTAAAGCCTGTGTGTGCTCGTGAGAGTATGTATGCATGTGTACCTGGCTGTGTGCACATGCCATGTGCATGGGGAGAGGAGGAGGCATGGTATATTTGCTAGGATGCATATGTATCAGCAACCCCTTGCGTTTGTCCCTCTCAGAGTGAGTCAGTGCATTTGCCCTGGGTACCTGCATCAGGGGCTGGTTCAGGAAGGGCTGGGGCATGGAAGGAGCCCTAGAAGTTCTGTGTCCAGACCCACATAGGTCATTCATCACTTCTCTGTAAGCCCTCTCTGAGCCTCAGTTTCCCATTTGTGAAACAGGAACATGCAGATCACCATTCCACCCAATCCTTTTAGGAGGCGCTATTCTGGCTGGCTGCGTGTCTCCTGGCCTGGTTTTGGCAATATTTTGGTAACACCAAGATTCCACTGTAATGGCTCTTGGTGTAATGACATCCGACCTTCGGCTGTAAAATGCAAAAGCCATCAAATGTGTGGTCCCTCATTAGAACTTGACCTCAAGGAGGGTCAGCCCTGGAGGACATCCCCGTGGTGGGAGGAAGGGGACAATATTAGTCATGGCTGGGTTAGGATTTGAGATTCAAGGGCAGTAGTCTTGAGGAATTGAGGAATGCCAGTTGGTTCAGATTGGCAGGTCAAGGAGTTGGTCTTCACATGTCAGAGAGTAAAGATGTCACTTCTGAAGCAGGAAGCAGAATAATTTACTCAGCTGGTGGTTCCAGCTGAATCTAGACCCTTCCCATTTGCATATCCTTGGCTGGCCTCTTATCCTTGCTAGGCCTCAGTTTCCTTATCTATGAAGTGGAAGAGCAAATGATCTCTCTTACCTTCTTCATATAACATAGTGCGTCTTCCCACCAGAGACCCTGGCAGGACACTGGGGTGGCCTGGGAGGTTGGGAGAGGGGAAAATCTTGGTTGGGGAAGCCCCAAGGGTTCTCTAACAACCTGCAGACAGAACTGATTCCTAACCCTGGTTCTTACTTGCTGTGTGACCTTAGACAAGCCACTGCCCCTCTCTGGCCTTGATCATCATCTATAGGTAATAATGCCTGTCTCCTGGGGTGAGTGGAGAGGGTGGAATAAGATGCGATGTGGGGCCTGTCCTGCACAGTGCTTGGCATTCAATAAAGGGTAAATTTGCTTGTTACAAGCTCCATCTAAATCTTTTCAAGGGTATTGGAAAACACCCCGCTGTTTTCTTTCTATGGAAAATGGCCTCTCATTTCCATGGGGAGGTAGGAGAAGCAGGTGAGGATGAAGAGGAAAGCAGCAGTTGTTGGAGCCCACCATGTGCCCCACGAACACTATGCTCAGACTTCCAGCCCATGGTGGCACCTAAACCTCATGACAATAAGGATGGTTGATCCTTATTTTACAGAGGAAGAAACTGGAGCTCGGGAGGTTAAGGAAATTTCTGGCTCAGTGTCATACTAACCTAAGGGGTGCAGAACCAGGGCTGGGCCCCAGATCCAGCACCTGCAAAGCCTGGGCTTTTCTGTAGGTGCTTGAGGGCTGGGAGAAGTCTAGGCCGTGGACCCCACCTGCTCCCAATGGGGCCATTGACCTCATTTCTTGCTTCTTCCAGAGGCTGTCACCAGCTTGGGGAGCAGGGTAGAAATGATGGTGGAAGGGTCAGTGAGAGGTGCCCAGAACTTCCCTAAAGCTTGAAGAGTTTAAGTTAGATTTGCAGGAAGAGTACAGATCCTGAATGCCCAGGGTAGCAGATGTAGGGGGCCTGTGGGGACTTCTTCTCTGGGTTCTCAGGGGCCTGGTTGAGCTCAGGCTCCCCTCACATGCAGTCAGCCTGAGCTTGCGAAGGGCAAAGGTTGGTCCTTGGGGGAGGCAGGAGAATTGTCGGGTTGACCTATGCAGGGACCCACCAGCCTGTATGTAGGTGGTTGGGCCACTTCTGATTTTGCTGGTGCAACGAGTTGGTCAAGTTCACGGTCTAAGGATATCAGAGCCTGTATTATAACCCCCAGCACTTGTGAGCAGAGTGACATTGGACAAACCACCTAAATCCCTGTGCCTCAGTTTTCTTATCTGTAAAATGCAGATAAGAAAACCTGTGTCATAGATGGTACGAGCATTAAATAAGATAGACCGTTTATAGTGTTTAGCCAAGTGCTTGGCACATTGAAATCACCCAGTCTGTGGTGATGACTCTTGGGAATTGTGTGAGAAGGCAGGAGGAATCAGTGACTTCCTGAATCTGGAGTCCTGCCTAGGTGGTGCTGAGTGGTCTTAGTCCTGCCTCTCCCTCTCTGTGAGATCTTGAAAAAAAATTCACCAAACCTCTCTGAGCTTCAGCTTCTTTAATTGCCACATGGGACCCAAGTCCTTGCCCTTCTCTGGGGACAGAGAAACATAAATGGCTAGAAATGTGTTGTAGATGCTCCAGGCATGAGCAGACAGAGCCTACACCTCACCCTTGTGGGGCTTCCATAATAATTTTTGTTTTCACTCCCCATAATAAAAAACACTTATCAAATCCTTCTCTTTTGCCAGGCACTGTCACCATGACACAAAAGTTCTTGGGTGCCAGTTCTGTGTTCTAAATGCCACATGACTGTCTGTAACCTGCACAACTCTTGAGAGAGGGTGATAATCATTCTCGCTGTGCAGATGAGGATGATGCAGCTTTGAGATCTTAGGTAATTTGTCAAAGGTCACACAGGAAGATAGTCATCTGGCTACAATTCAGGCCTACTTCTTTCTGCCTCCAAAGCCCCATCTCTCACTCCCTCCATCCTGTCACTTCCTGTTGAATCCACAGGGTGCTCCAGGGAGCTCAGGATTATTGTTGTTTCTATAAACAAGCAACAGAGAATCCCAGAGGTGAAATACTTGCCCAATGCTCTTCTGATGCCAAATCTACTTCCCAACTCGGATTCCTCTGACCCTGCTCCCTCCTGCCCCAGTGACTCCTCACCCCAGTGGGACACAGATGCCTTTTGGTCCTAGTTTTCCTGTTTTCTTCATGAACCTCTGTGTTCCTGTATGAGCCTCTGATCTCCAGTGACTCCGTCAGTTGAGGAGCTTTGTAATTTGCAGGGTTGCCTCGGGAAGAGTCCTTGCTCGGGCTATAGTCCTGGGGACTGAGCTCTGTGCAATGACTTCTGAGGATTGTTAAAGGAATCACAGCCCCCGCGGCACATAATCCAACCTTGGTCCTTTCCTTTGACAAGAAAACTCATTGAGCCCATTTTACAGATGAAATAGCTGATGGGGACCCCATTGTCAAGGAGTTGGAGCAGCTGAGACTGTTGACTCAGCCCGAAGGGCCTGGCTGGATCTGGCCTCTGGCAGAATGAGAGGTGAGTGCAGGGGCAGAGAAAGAGGGAGGAGGAGGGGGTGGAGGTAGCAAAGCTCAATGCAGAGCTGTCCTCTTGGGGCTGAGGAGCCTGTGTGTGTTAGAGGGGGTGGGGTCTGAAGAAGGGGACAGAGAGATCCTTTGGTGCTTCTAGCGCCCTCAGCTGTGGGAGGCGGGCTGGCGTTCACGTTGCAATGCCAGTGGGTGGATGTTCAGCTGTGGGCCTGGGCTGGCCACTGATCTGCCTCCTGGCCTACTTTGCTATCTTCCCAGTGGGACTGTCACTGACTGAGTCCAGGGGTGATGGAACAGCTGAGGGGATAAAAGGGAGGACCTGGCAGCAAAGAGAGGAGCAGGGGAGAGAGGCTGTTTCCTGGAAGTCTCAGGGCTTTTAGCACCGGCAGTCGGGGTGGGGGAGGTGTTAGAACTCCTTCAGCCTAGAGAATGAAACATTTATTTTCCTCAGTAGGTGAAGCGATAGTGGAGGGAAGGAGTAGAAGAGAAGAGGCAGAAGGATCAGAAACTTCCTGGAGAAACAGAGACAAGGGACAGAAGCAGGGAGAGAAGGAAAGAGACCAGGGAGACCCAGCAGCAGCCTGATCCAAAGCTGCAGATCTGGACCTGGCAGGAGAGGCAAAGCTGGGGCCATGAGACTCCAGGGTCTCGTTTCTGTGGGGAACGAATTGGACTCTGTTGCACAGGGAAAGTCCCAGCTTCCTCTCGAGTCTCTTCTGGGGTTGGAGGGGGCGAGACAGGGCTTCTCCAGACCAGGGTCCCTCCCTTCTTCCACCTCAGACACAGGGGCTCTTACTCCTCACCCAGTCCCTCCCACCCTTTGGCTCCGGACCTGGGAGAAGCTACTGCTTTCTAGATTCCCAGGACAATGGGCTGCCACACTTCAGCCTCAGAAGGAATCGCCTATTGTCTCACAGATGGGGAAACTGAGGCCCTGGCGGGGACTTGGCTCATCAGCTATGCTCATTTTCTTCAGTCGCAGTTCAGAGTAGCGCAGTTCAGAGTAGCCCGGAGCCCATTGATGCCCAAGTCCTGGCTGGGTTTTGGTTTCCTGATTATTCTGGGACGAGGGGGCACATATCCAGGTCCCCCTTTCAGCTCCAACACCCCACAGCTGACTTTCTGTGGGGAGTGAGTGAGGCTGAAGTGGTAAGGACAGGGAGCTTTTACCAGGGGGAGTCCTGGGGGCAGGCATTTTACATACCTGCCCTTTTGACTCATGACCATCTGTAGGGCAGAAATGATTACTCCTATTTTACCGTGAGGAAAGCTAGACTCAGAAAGGTTCATTACATTGTCCAAGGTCACTCATTTGGTGAGTGGCAAAAACTAGAATTCAAATCCAGATCTGGGCCCAAAGTCTGGGCCCTTTCTATGCTGCTGTGTGTGTGGGATTGAGTGGAAATAGAGGGAGAGCAGCTGCCCTCAAACTGGGTCAGGAGAGAGGGTCACGAGCCAGGAGTGGGGGGATCGCCTGGGTGCAGTGGGGCAGGGCCAGCAGGCACCCCGTGTTCTCAGGCCCAGGAAACCTTGGTTAGAACCCTGGCTTTGCCACTCTCCACCTGTGTGAGGCTGGGCCAATCCCTTCTCCTCTCTGAGCCATATATGGATGGAGTGTTTGTGAGGTGTCTCCTGGATGCTTGGTGAGTGAGTGAATGAAAAAGCAAATGATGATGTGAGGAGGAAGCCCACTTGCTCTAATTTGGGTCTAAGGCTAGAGTGCCACCTCTAACCTGGGACAGAGTCCCTGCAAGGACCCAGTCCCTGAATCTCTGCCTCTTTCAGTCCACCTCAGTGAGGTCCCCCAGCCTTCCCCACACACCATGGGGAGGCCAAGAGATCCAGCTGATAGGAGGTGGATGGGAGTGTACATACTGGTGGACTTGGTTCTTGTGGCTGCCTGTCGAATGATGGCCTCTTCTCCCCTGTGAAGTCACCCTGAGATCTCTCTTTCTGGGCTAGGTTAGTTGCTGTTAATTAAACCAATTGTGGCCCTAATGCCCATCCCATTAATAAGCTTCCTAGACCTATTAATCACCCACTGGTGGAGAAAGGGGATGGGAGGTTCAGGTGTGGGTGGAGGGTCCTGAAAACCAAGCCAAACTGCTTCATGGAGAGGAGGACTCAAATCCCCCCGCAACCTCTCACCTCCTTGTTTGTATCCCATAAGGTCCAACCAAGTGCGGCCTTTTGCCTCCATGACCTTTGAGACCTCTTTCCCACTCAACCTCCCTGGGGCAGGGCCAGCAAGAGGGTGGCGGTGACTGCATGGTTTGAGGGGTGGGGCAAGAGCTCATCTGTGAGGTCAGAAAGGAAGGCTGGATGGGTGTGAGGGTTCCAGTTGGAGAGCCAGGTTATCCCCACTCCACTCATGCACACCTGTCCCAGTCCTGTTCCCTCTGTAGCTATTTGGGGCCAGGTGGGGCTCCCTGAACACCTCGCTTCTCTGCTCAGGCCTTTCCCGGGGTGGGTGGACCTAGAGGCGGATGCTGGACCCATGCAGGGATGCTCAGACAGCTAGTAGGCCTCCCTCCTTTGCCTTCCTCCTTCCCTCCCAGCTGGGCCCTGGCCCCTCCCCACGGTGTCAGCGGCCAGCTGGGCAGGGAGGGAACTAGGGTGGGGCCAGCAGAAGGTGCATAAATCATTATTGGCGAAGACCTCAGTCCTGAGCCGCGGGTGGAGGCTGCTGCTCACGGTTCAGGCCAGGGCATAAATCATAATTCCCCTACAATAGATCCTTTTGCAGCCGCCATCAGGAAAACTGTGTTGGTTTTATCGATTTTTTGACACGGGGGCCTAGGCAGCGGGCGGCTCCTGAATCATTATGAAATGAAACTGATTAGGAATTCATGGAATACTAAATAAACTTTACGAGCCCGTTGTAAGTTTTTTGATGCATGGGGAGCGGAAAATGAAAACTAATGATATAAAAATTACACAGCGTGCTGAGTATTATTATACTGCTATTGATTTGTTTCAAACTGTACATCAAAATCGAAGAGGGCTGGGGCGGCTCCTGCAGTGATGCTGGGGATGTTTGGGCTCACTAGGGCTGGAAGACTTTTTTTTCCCCCTTCTATTTTTATTTTTTCTTTCTCTTTCCTCTAGCCTCCCTGCTCTGGAATCTGACTCCTTTCTCCTGGCTACCTACCCACAGGGAAGTCTCCTTTTCAGCTTGGAACCTGGACCCTGGCTCAACTTGCGTTCCTGGCCTCTCCTGAGCTGCATTTTCAGTCTGTGAATTTCTCTTTTTCCTTCTACCTTCCCCATGTTTCTCTGGAGAAGGACAGTATGCTTCAGGAAAAAGAGCTGGAGATCTGTTCCATGTTATCACCTTGCTGTGTGACCTTGGGCATGTCCCTGGGCCTCTCTGGATATCAAAAAGGGTTAGATTCATTAGATCAGGGTTTCTCAAAGTCTGGTCTGTTGAGAACCCACATATCATCTTCAGAGTTTATCAAAAATGCTAATCCCTGGGGCCCTCCTTGGATGAACTGGCTCCAAATCTCAGGAGAGGTATCTAGGAATCTGCATTTTACTAAATATCCCACGTGACTCCCATGCATGTTTGATGATCTGAAGCAACACGTCTGAGCCACTTATCCCATTGAGTCGTCAGAAGCAGCCTTAAAACTGCGAATGTTGCCCTCTGTATTAGTCAATTTTTGCTAGTTTATGATGCAGTAACAAACAATCCCCAAATCTCAGTGGCTTACAGCAGCCAGAGTTCATTTTTTGCTCAGGGCACATACCTGCTGTGGGTCGTTTATGGCTCAGCTCTATATGTCTTCATTCTGGGTTTCAGAACGACAGAGCAGCCCCAATCAAAGACACGTTATTTCTGTGGCAGAGGGAAAAGAGCAAGAAAGATGGTGGAAACATATGAGCTCCTAAGATTTTTGCTTGGATGTGGCTGGCATATGGTATTTGTGCTCCCATTCCATTCCCTAAAAGGAGTCATATCATCAAGTCCAGTGTCAATGGAGTGGAAAAGATACTCCTCCCACAGGAAGACGGGCACCAGGGAAAGGGATGGGTAGGGAGACAATGAGGGGATATTATACATAATACTTCGTACCATACCCTCCTGCACTTGGTCTTGGGTCCAGGCAGCCCCAGGGTTTAGGGTACAGGATCTTCTTTGGTTGGACCAGGGGGGTTGGCTCAGCAGTTAGGAATGGTGCTGCTACTTTACGCAGGTGTGCCCACCTTATGCAATCATGTCTCCGTGACAGTTGTCCACCCATTTCTTTTGCCCACTCTGAGATCCTAGCCTTCCTCTCGGGTATCCTCAGTGGGCATGGCTTCAGCCTGTTGTCTTTGTTTTCATTTCTGCCTCCCTGCTGGAGAGGGCTATAAACACCTACCCTGGTTCCTCAATGGAACTGGTATAACAATTAGAATCCTTTTATAATACTGTCATTTATCCTCTAAATTCAGAAGGTAAATTTAGATTTTGCGCATTGGATTTTCTTAAAGCGAAACACACTCAGTAGCTTTCTTTTTATCAAGTGTCTCATTTTATCACAAGAGAGAACTCATGAAAGTTCTCGTTCTCTAGTATCATTCTTATTATGTTTAACTTCACTTTAGCCTGAGTCTCAGAGAATTTGAACTCTTCCCCTGGACACACAGCATGTCATTCCCAGAACCACATTACCGCCCAGCCCTGGGCATGCCAGGGTGGCATTCTCAGAAAGTCCATTTATACTTGATGTCCAGGGATCACTCGAGGGGACCCACCACATTAATTTTGGTCTGGTAGATGTCAGGAATGTCGATGGCACAATCCTGGCCCTTGGGGACCTCAGTATCTCTCTGAGGACACAGAAACACACACACACACACACACACACACACACAATGTGTATACTCTGTATACAGACCTTTTGAGAATTAGACAAAATGGATAACACAATGGATCAGAAAGGATATAGGAATAAGAATCTTTTTATTTTTTATTTTTTGAATAAGAATCTTAATGTTTGAGTTCAAATCTTAGTTCTGTCCCTAACTGGCTCTGTGGCTTTGAAAATTACTTTAAAAAAATCTGAGGTTCGGTTTCCTCCACTGTCAAAGATAGATTTGGACTCGCTCCATCTGAGATCCTCTCCAGGGGATTATAGTGGGCAGTGGTTAATACACTGGCACCATGCCCACAAGATATTGATGCCTGTGTCAGTCTCAACTCTTTTCAGTTTGGGGAAAGAGGCCAGTAGAAACCTAAACTCAAACTGGCTTCAGCAAAAAGGCAGTTGTTGACTATTGAAGAGGCCAAGGGAGTCTTAAAGTAGATCCAGAAGTTCAGATAACATTATCAAAGATCTGTCTTCACCTCTTAGCTCTTCTTGTCTTCCTCTAGGCTGGCCTCTTTCTCAAGCATGCTCTCTCCTCATGGTGACAAGATGGCTGCCAGTAGCACTAGGCACACATCCTAATGGTTTCAACAAAGGGAACATCTCCTTTCCAATAGTAACAGTAAAATTCCCAGGACTGAATTTCACTGGCCCAGGTAGGTCACATGACCACCTATGAACCAATCACTATAGCCAGGCGCAGAGGGAGGATTTCAAGATCATAGTCATCTTTGGAGCTAGGGAGTAGGCTCTGCCCCTGCAGAATTACATGGACTCATAGTGGGAGAGGGATGCAGGCTCCAAAAGAAATTTGAGATGCAATTTTAAAAGAGAGATTCTAGGTAGATAAAGGCCACAGATACCCACTGAAGTTACTGAGGTCAAGGGCAAGAGCAGTGAGCAGAGTGAAGGCAGAGTAAAGAGGCTCTTCTGGCTCTAAGTCATGCCTGGAACTTTGGAGACAGCTGGGATAAAGCACAAGGCTAGGAGTCAGGGGTCCTTCACATGTCGGGGGAGTTTGGAGACGGCAGTGTAGCACTGAGGCTGCCCTGGGCAGAGAGACAGAGTGCTCCATTTTCACTGTTAGCATCTTCATTTCTACATAAGCACATTTGCTGTGTTGTGAGCAATGTTGGTTTCTAAAGTTACACACCTGGGTTCACATTCAGTTTTACCTCTTCCCAACTGTGTGACCCTGAGCCCAATCCTTTGTTCTCTGAGTCGAGTTTCTTAGGGTTGAATGAGAAAAAGTAAGTACTGGTCCCATCCTGGCTTTCAGAAGCTGCTCAAGCAAGGCTCATTTGCCCTCTGGCTCTGGAACCTGGCCTTGCCCACAGAATTCCTCCCCGGTTCTGAATGGATATATCTGTTGTGTCTTCCTTCTGGTCTTTCACCAAGGGCAGGACCACATCACATCCATGGTTGTTCCCAGCCTTAGCACAGTGCCTGGTGCATTGTCTGCAGTCCACGAATGGCTTTGGAAGGGAGCAACAGAGAGCAGCTGACCGAAAGATCCTCCACATGTGGGACCTGAATGCAGCCAGGCCCCTTTCAGCCTCTGCTCTATCTCACGCTCACTCTGTAGCACACATCATACATGTATCTAACTCCCAAAGTCTAGGTGAGAAGAGTGGATTTTACTGAAGTTTCATGGGAAGACAGGGGAGCAGATGACATCACACACCACACTCCAAACTAATCACACCACCTACTTGGCTTTTCTCTTCTCTCCTTCCAGATAGCACTCTTGCCCTCCTCTCCAATCCTAGTTTCTTTAAAATATATATATATTTTATATATATATTGCATCCAGGAGACACATCTCAGCTCGAAAGACAAATAAAGACTCAAAGTGAAAGAGTGGAAAATGCTATTTAAATTCTTATTTTGCACTCACGCAGCAAAATAAAAGCCTGGTAGGACACAGACCATCTGTCCCCATTTGACCTGCTTCATCCCCTCCTTCGCACTTTGGCCAACTACCAGGTCTCCGTGCCCCCCGAATACCCAACAAACCCTTCAAGCTGCCTCCCACGTTGATTCTCTGAGGCTCAGAGAGGGAGAGTGACTCGTCAGTGTCATCTAGCCCCAGTGCAGGGCTCCTCCACTACACTCCAGCTTTGTTGGTGAGGTCTAGGTCCCCTCCCAAGCCCATTTGTCTTTGTGGGTGGGAGATGTGGAGTGGGGCAGGATTGCTCCTGGCTGGCTGGCTCCACTCGTGGAGTTTGGGGTGCTACACACACTGAATTTAGATGTGGCACTGAGCAGGCCATTCATTCATTCCTGACCATATCGACTGCAGAATTGAGTGCTACAAGTAAGAAGGAGTTTAGCTATTATTCTCCTACTGATTTGATTTACTGTTTGGTTTATTCCTGTCTCTCTTCCCCCTCCTCTCTTCATCAGTTTGACATTTGCATAGTGTTTCCCTGCAGTTTTGTCGAACATGGTTTTTCTGGTAACTCCCTGCTTGGGTTTGAATGGTTTTATCTGGGCGTGTTTGGAGCCCACTGAGGCATCTTCTTCCCTCCCTACTCTGAACTTTTCTTCCCACCTGGTGGAGGGGAACATAAATAACCAATTTCCCTGGTTCTTGATCTTCTGCGAATATATAAGATTTCCACGGCCTAGTATCCTTCAGTGTTTCTGAGTGTTCTGAGTGAATGGGGTCTCAGTGTGCTCATGAATAAGCACCCCTCTGCCCTTCCACCAGGCACCTCTGCCAATGCCTTGAAATCCTTAGGGTGGTAGAGATGGCATGTTCTGTCCCCCTCTCTTCCTTGGTGCTGCCTTTTGTTAGAGGGGGTTCCATAGCTGGACTGCTCAGGCCTCAGGGTTTACAGAATACCTGGTTGTCTTAGTTTTATGTCACCCAGAAGCAGACCCTGAGACAAAGAAAGATTCAATGGAGGTGGTTTATTTGGGAGGTGAAAGGGATGTCTAGGAATGGGTGGGATGTGTGACAGGAACGGATACCCCGTGGGTAGGTAAGCTTAATCCCACCCTAGCCCCCAGGTTCCCTTGAACCCCTGGGGTGAGCACTCCGAGGATGAGAGAGGATCAAGTTGGAGCTCTCCTCTTCACTAGAAGGTTGTTAAGCCTACTGGGGAAGGGCCTAATTGGGACAGGGAGATCTTCAGTAGAAATCTGCAGATTCTTGAGTCCCAGCTCCTGCGCCTAGACCTTGTTTCCAGCTGGCCTTAGAGTAGAGCTAGAACCAGTGGTGACAGCTAGAACGAGGTGACAGCAAGGCAGCCAGAAGAGGCGGACACACAGGCAAATACATCAACAGTGGAATGATTAAAAGTGATCAAGCAGAGATTGAATGGTTACCTGCCTGAAGATGCCATCAGCAGAAGGCAGGGAGCTAGCATATATTAAACACCTATTGTGTACTAGCCTTGAATATATGGGACTAGAATGCAAGCTCCTTAAAGGATGGAGCCCGTGTTTTATTTTCCTTTGTATTCTCAGTGTCTAGCATTGTACTTTGTTCCTGGTCATCATACCTAAAATAACAAGAAAAATAGCTACTATTTACAGTCACCTACTAGGCACTAAGTGCCTTATATTTATTGTAATGACTCCTCATGACGATCATTCATGGTAGGTATGATTATCACCATTTTACAGTTGAGGAAACTGAGACTTAGTGGGATTAACTACTTACCCAGTGTCACACATGTATGTGGTAAAGTCAGAATTTGAACTCAGGTCCATCTGCCTTCTCAAGTCCCTGATTTCCCCCCTCCTTTGTGGCATGTCTTTGCATTGGGACGAAAGTAAGGCTACAGATGTCCTTGGAAGGCCCTCCAACTTCTGTGGTTTTGTCTTGTTAGCCGCCATCCTCATCTACCCCCCACCAACTGCAAAGAAAAGGAAAAGTCCTTCCCTCCTCCTCAGGTGGCTCGTGGCGGATTACTTAGCGCTTGACACGGCGTGTCTCTGTGTCACTGTTCCCGGGCGGAATTAAATCAGGACAGGAAAATATTAATTTGGAGTTGGGGATGGAGGCCGCTCCTTTCCAATTACTCTCCACCCCGTCAGGCTTATCCTGGCGCAAACAAGGAAGGAGGCTGGATTAATTGCTTTGGACTCTGCCCCACTCCAGTCCCAATTACTGGGCCGGCTTGGCTCCCAGCATTATGAAGCACACTGCTGTGCAGGAAATTGTGTGAAATTTTAACGGATTTTCAGACGCAATAATGGAGCACAGGATTTGGGGCCAGCATTTGCTGGGCGGCTGGGTCCTCTGTGCCTCAGCTGAGGTTAAGCTGTCTGGGGTTGCTTTGTGTATTAAAGGATCATCTGGTTAACCTCAAAGCCCAAGGCCACCAGAATGATTCAGACCTTGACCCTGAAGAGGTAAGGTGGGCTCCTGGAGGACAAGGAGCCCACTGCCTTTATAAAAATAATAATAACACCATTTTCTGAACCTCCACACAAGCCAGGTGCTTACCCACAACATCTGTAAGTCTTATTCTTTGAAGTTCTTATTCTTTTCCCCATCTTATAAAGGAGGAAAAGGGGACGCAGAGATGTTAACTAATCTGGTTATCTGGTTACTTAGTGCCGAAGGCGAGATTTGAACCCAGGGCTGTCTCTAAAGCTACCTTACTTTCTGGCACCACTCTGCCTCCTTCCTTGTCTTTTATCCCTTCTTCAGGATGCATTATCAATACATCTTTCTCACCACACTTCGGAGTAGAGTCCTTCCTCGTCTGTCTCTGCATCTTCTGCTACTGGCAGAGCACCTGGCACACCACAAGTGCCCATGAGAAGTTTGTTGCACTATACTGAACTTGGCCCAGCACCTGGACTCCAGAATTTATTAATGGAAGAGGGGGATGGTCCTCTGTGCCTCAGCTGAGGTTAAGCTGTCTGGGGTTGCTTTGTGTATTAAAGGATCATCTGGTTAACCTCAAAGCCCAAGGCCACCAGAATGATTCAGACCTTGACCCTGAAGAGGTAAGGTGGGCTCCTGGAGGACAAGGAGCCCACTGCCTTTATAAAAATAATAATAACACCATTTTCTGAACCTCCACACAAGCCAGGTGCTTACCCACAACATCTGTAAGTCTTATTCTTTGAAGTTCTTATTCTTTTCCCCATCTTATAAAGGAGGAAAAGGGGACGCAGAGATGTTAACTAATCTGGTTATCTGGTTACTTAGTGCCGAAGGCGAGATTTGAACCCAGGGCTGTCTCTAAAGCTACCTTACTTTCTGGCACCACTCTGCCTCCTTCCTTGTCTTTTATCCCTTCTTCAGGATGCATTATCAATACATCTTTCTCACCACACTTCGGAGTAGAGTCCTTCCTCGTCTGTCTCTGCATCTTCTGCTACTGGCAGAGCACCTGGCACACCACAAGTGCCCATGAGAAGTTTGTTGCACTATACTGAACTTGGCCCAGCACCTGGACTCCAGAATTTATTAATGGAAGTGGGGATGGACTGGTGCAACCCAGAGATGTCTCTGGATCAGTAAGAACAAGCCCCATTTGAGCCCATCTGGAAACCAGAAGATGTCTCTGGATCAGTGAGAACAAGCCCCATTTGAGCCCATCTGGAAACCAGAGGAGGAAGTGAGGAGGGGATTGTGACACCAGCCCTAATGTGTAATGGGTGCTGTCTCAGTGCTTTCCATGAAGTTTCCGTTCATCTTCACCGTGACCTTAAGAGATTAGTGGCATCACCCACATCTGAGAGTTGTGGAAATGAGTCTCAGAGAGGTGAGTGGACTTGTCTGGAGTCACACAGCTAGTAAAGGATGACATGATCTCCCTAAGTCGAGAGCCCCAGGACTTTGGTTTGCTTTTGTCGGAATTGGAAAGGCCTGGGCTCTGAGTTTCCACTCCTGGGGTTCCACACCTCTTACAGACTGGCACCTGTGGTTTAAACAGTAAGCAAAATTCTACCCACACATTTAATGTGCCAAGATAATAAAAGTGGAAATGGTCTGGTGAAGGAGGAACATTGGGACCCTGTACGGCTGCAGAGGAGTTAGACCAGAGCAGATTTGGCAAAAGGGGTGACCGACTTGGAGATGGGGATGGCGGCATGGCGCTTGGGGAAGTGAGCACCCTGTAGCTCACAAATCTCAGGCTCTGGTGGGACCACCACATGGAAAGGGAGTCAGACTTGAGTGGTGAAGCCATAGAGAAAGACCCTGGAGAAGATGAGGGTGGTGGAGGGATGAGGGTGAGGCATGCGGTGAGCATCATTAGCTCTCCAATTCTCACCTGCCCCTTTTAGCAAAAGGGGAATTAATTATGTGCAGGGGATGCTCCCTTAATAGCCATCATTTAGTTTAATTTAAGAAACAGGCCTCTCCGCACACCCCCTCAGCCAGCAGCACCACCATTGGCAGCCGCATTGATTAATGGCCTCCTCCTGGATACAGCAGAGCAGGGGTTCTCAAACTGGAGCTGCCTCAGAATCTCCTGGGGCGCTCATTAAAACGTGGTTTGCTCCGCCCCACCCCTGGGTGGTGTCTCAATAATTTGCATTTCTAACAAGTTTCCAGGTAATGCTGATGCTACCGGTCTGAGGAACACACTTTGGAGCTGTAGTGGAGACAGAGTTTCACGTGGTGCCATCCCAGCACACGAGAACTCGGCCCCTCACCCTCAGGGGTCCTCTGAGCTAATGGGAGTGTGCATAGCCATTTCTGCCACTTTATGCCCGTTAGTACTCCCATTTCTCCAGTAACATGTCGGACAAGCGCAGCATCTCTGTGGCCCCTGCCCTAGGCATTTCTGTTCAGAGAGGAATGGCTGAATGCTAAGGGCCTGATTCCTTGATGACTCTGCCTACATGCAGCCCTTCCTAAGCTGGATTCTGGGGACATCCAGTTGCTACATCCTCAGCCCCAAGCCCAGAGAGGATCAAGGGAAGCTGGATCCTGTTCTGCAGGCCCTCTGCCCCCACGCATTAGGTGAGAGCAGCCAGGCAGCAAGCATCTCTGAAGGCTTGGCAGTGGCTGGAGGGAGCCTATGATTACAGGCCTAACTGTGGGACAAAGGCAGCCCCCACCCATTGATCCAGCTCTGCAGGCTTTGCCAGGACTACCATCCAGAGAGCCTGTTTGCACCTGTGTCAAGGCGAGCTCAGGAAACTTAATTAGCTAGTTTGGTGTTTTATAATTAGGTCCTTTAAAAGAATTCATAGGTGGTGATAATAAGCCCATTTAGAAATCTATTAAGCTTTGGGGCAGTTGAAGGGAAAACCTGTAACTATGCACATGTGTTTTCTCTGCCCCCTCAATGTCTCCTCCCTTCACTTTTCTCTAATTCTACTCCCACCCTCTTTCCCCAACTGTATCCTCAGTTACTCTGACCCCTCCACCATGCTAAATGCTAAAACCTTTTGACTGTCACTGTCAGGCAGTGGTGCACATTGATTCAGTTAACCCTCCCCACAACCACAGGAAGGGAGTGTTATCATTGTCCCCATTTTATAGACCAGGAAGCTGGAGGGCAAAGAGGTCAAAAATTTCCTCTGAGCCAGAAGTTGAATCTGGATGGTCTGTCTCTGAATCTCTCACCAAGCCACTTTCCTCAGCCTGTGTCACCCTGTCCTCCCACAGCTTCAGTCCTCCTTGCTGCAGTGCTCCCACCAAGCTGGCTGAGTTGAAATTTTACAAATCACTTTTCTGTTTTCTCAGAAAATTGGTTGCCAAGGTTTCAGAGCTAACTTCAGATGGGTCTGTAAAATAGGCAATGGCTTCTAATACATTTTGCTTCTCTAGCAACTCTTCCCACTGGATTCCTGCCCTTGTAGTGTGGTAGAAGGAGCAGGTTGAATGCTTCCCTCCTTCCCTCCCTCCCTCCCTCCTCCCTTCCATCTCCCTTCCTCTCCCTCTCTCTTCCTTCCTTCCTTCTCTCCCTTCCTCCCTCCTTTCCTTCCTTTCTCATTTCCTCTCCCTCTCTCTTCCATCCTTCCTTCTTCTCTGCCTTCCTTCCCTGTACTGGAGCTGAGGAGGCAGAGATGAAGCCAGCCAGTTTCTAGCTGATGAGCCCAAGGGGTCCCCTAATGTCTCCATATCTGTATTAGACACCCCAACTCTCAACACCCTCTGTGTTTCCTTCATAGTACTTATCATGACATTTCTTGAAGATTTGGTCACATTCATTTACTTGTTTGTTACCTATCTCTCCCCATTAGAATGCAAATGCCGTGGGGGCCAAAGTTGGGTCTGTATGTATCTGATTACCTGGGGCCTGCAGTGGGTCCTAGTGAATATGTTCAACCTTCGTTTTCCTTATCTCTCATATGGGGTTAAAAATCTCTCCTCTGCAGGGTAGTAAAGTGCCTGGTATACCGCTGGCGATCCACGAATATCGACACCTTTACTCCACCCTCCCATTCTTCCAGGTAAGCACTGTAGTGCCCAGAGAAGTTCTCCTTAAAAGACCCTTTGACGACTCTTCTTTTTTTATAGTGCAAAGACTTTTCTGTAAAGCAAATGAGCCCTTCCAGATTTATCTACTTTGGAAATTGGTTGTTTTTGTTAGTATTGGGCTTTCTTAAAGTGGGCTGACTGAGAGTGTGTAACTATAGAAATGTATAAATGTATGTATTAGTTCCTTGTTACAATAGTTCATGATTATGCAGATTCTGAGAAAGTAGGTTCAAATTATGCCTCTGTGAAGCATAACAATGACTGCAGAGATATAAAAGTCAGATCCAGGGTTGCGGTGCTTTAGCATGGCTGACAGAGCTGGGTTTGCATTGGTGACAGAGCTGGGTTTGCATCTAGGATCCTGCACTTACTAGTTGCATGACCACTGGGCAAGTTACTGAGTTTTCCCTTCTGTAGAATGAGGGTTTATCTTACAGCTAACGACCCTATTAAATGAGGCCGTGAGATCAATCATTCATTCAATGAAAGCTTATTGAACACTTCCTATGTGCCAAGCACTATTCTGAGCTCTGGGATTCAGCAGTGAGTAAGACATTTGATGCCCCATATAATAATGCATGTGAAGCTCTCAGAACAATGCTCAGTGAATGCTGGCTAGGAGGGTGACTGTATGCACAGAGTGAATCTATAGTGACATGGCTTGTGGGTATTGGTCTGCACCTCCAAGCCTCTTTTCTGGGAGAAGATGTACATGTGGCTGGTCACATCTCCATGACATTGATCTATGGCGTTAGACTTGCTCCTCTCTTTCATGATGCTAGGATTCTTTGTGTGTGTGTTTTGGGAATGGATGCGTGTGGGGAAACGTGGCATTCAGTGAACAGGTCTCAGTCTCATCTTTCCTTACCCCTCTGCATGTACAACTTATTGCCCTCTCTCATATGCAACTTCGCCTTGCACACTCTGCTTTGGCTCACGCCGTTCCCTACTCCTGGACTATTTTCTTCCTGTCCCTGCAAACTCTATCCATCTTTCAAGATCCTCCTTCACAAAGCTGTCCCTGCACCCTCAGCTGGGAGAAATCCTTTCCTGACTCTCCATCTTCTCCCTCTCTCATATCTTGTGTCCCTTTCCTCCCTAATGTCCCTTGGCCTGTTTCCATTCCCCGACTGGGCCGTGAACTCTTTCAAGACTAGATCCTATTCTGTTCATCAATGTGTCCTCTGCACCACATTGCTTTACTTGAACTAGATTCTCAACAAACATTTCTTAGGCAATTAAACAAATGTACAGCTCAGTGGGTTTATTTAGAATCATCAGACTTTATTTTTTCTGGGAGTGGGAGGTCCAAGGCAAAGACCTTGTGTGGAGCAATAATGGCCTTTTTTGTCTGTGTGCAGAAGCTCTTGCGTGTACGCTGCAACCTGCCTCTGTGTGCACTCTTGCACATATCCATGGGGCCCAGGCAGTTGTCTTGGGTGTGTACGTGGGGGGATATGGTGGCAGCCCAGTGCCCAGTGATGGATGAGGGGGGTGGAGGTGACTTTCCCAGGGGAAGATTAGCGCCTGGCAGCTATGATTTGTCTCGTGCCCTCCTGTCCTTTTGCTGGGCCCCACTGCAGAGTCATTCATTACAGAGGCTGCTGTCACAGAGTTGGGGGCAGGGGCTGAACAATGTGTGTATGTGTGTGAGGGGGTGGCAGGCTGCACCCCTCCCCCAGAGACACTCTCATGCCAGAGACCAGAGCCTACTCTATGGCCATGTGGCACCCCCTGAAGTTGTGAAGAAGAGGACCAAGTTGTAGTTTGCCTTCTGGGTTGTCACAAGCACCCTGGGGCAACAATGTGTGATAGGTTGGGGAAGAGTGCTCATTTATTCATTCATTCATTCACTTGGCAATTTCACTAAATGCCCACCAGACTTGTCCTCTCTTTTTAAGGAACTTGCCATTGCTGGAGGAAGGTGGGCATATAAACAGGCAGTACAGGCTGGGTAACAGGCTGCTGAGACAGGTGCCCGCCAGCCTGGGGGACTTGAGGGCAAGTGAGAAGCCACAGGGGATGTTGGAAAGAGCATTAAACTTGGAGGCTGAAAACTTAGGCTTGAGTGTTGGCTTTATTACTTACTAGACACTGAACAAGTCACTTCAAACTTGCTTTTAAGCCTTAATGCCCACATCTATAAAATGGGGCTGATGATATATCCTTAATCCACAAGGCTGTTATAAAAGTGAAAAAGCTGTCAAAGTGCTTTGTAAATTGGAAGGTGCCGTATAGGTGTATGGGATTACCTCTTCCTTTATCCTACTGCAGGGGTAGGGATTGGGGCAAGGCAGCCAGATAAGACTCCTCCTACCTTGTAATTTATACAGCCCCCTACAGTTTACAACACAGTTTTACACTCTATATTTCTTGATCCTTACAAGAACCTTGCAAGCCAAGTCAAGATAGGCATTATTAACTCCCATTTTTCAGGGCAGGAAGAAGCTCAAAGAGGACAAATGGCTTACCCAAGGTCACTCAGTTAGGTGGATAAGCTAGGACTGGAATCTGGTTCTTTCTGATATTCAAGCCAATATGATCGTTTCTTGTTTCTACATACTAGAGTTCCTCCTCTTTGATAAGGCCCTCCATTCATTTAAGCTCCAGTCTAGGTGGCATTACCTCCACTCCCTGAATGGATGCAGTACCTTCCCCATTCCCTATACCTTCATTGGGCCAACTCATGACCATTTCTGGACACAATGGTGTCAGGGGATGGGGATGAGCTGAGAGGGGTCTATAGGTTTGAGAGTGTTGGAGGGAGAGATGAGGGCAAGTTAAGATTTTCCAAGAGTCCTCACCCAAATCTGGCATGCCAACGCTAAATTAGAATGGTAAGGAGAGAATAAAACTGAAGAGAGTAGGAGGAAGGAGAAGAAAAGGCAAAACAGAAAGAAAAGGAGAGAGAAGTGAAAGTTGGGGGTGGGGAGCATGAAGAGGAAATACAGGGAGGGGGAAAATATAAGAGAACGAGGAAAGAGATTGTAAGAAATCTGGGGGAGGCAAAGAAGGAAGGAGAGAAAGGGGGAAGGAGTGAGGCTTAAGAGGCCAGGGAGGATGTTGGTGGGGTGGGGGGCGGGGAGAGCCATCTCTGCTCTGGCAAGGGGTGGGAGATTGAAGGCTGAATCTCAGCAGGCTGTGGAGGAGAGGAATAAGTCATAAACACTGTGGGAGCAAAGGTCAAATATAGACTGATGGCTCCATTGTTTCCCAGCCCTGAGGAGGACCCTGTTGGGGGTTGCTGAGATGCTTAACCCTTCCTTGCCCAGCTTACAGATGGTGAGGCTGGCAAGGGAATGCAGAGTGAGAAAACATCTCTGTGTCAGGGGTGAGGATTACGAAGTTGGAATTAGGGTTGGACAGGGAGGGACCCCTCAGGGTTGGGACTAGGTCTTGGGAGAAGGGACTCAAGGGTCCTCTCCACTTCAGTTCACAAGAGGTAAACAAAATAAAAACATTCCATCTCCCTTTTTCTACTGGTAGTAGTCCTCTTTTGCACCCCTGTTGGGGGAGATTTCCTAGGGGAGAAGGAAGTTCCTGAGAAATGGTTCTTGAGTAACACCTATCAACAATAACAAAGATAGTAAATAATAGGTAACACTAGAAAATATTTACTAAATAACAAAGAGAAAATTAGTATCAATTAATTTTTATCATGAACCCATTAATATGTATTGTTATATGTACAGTGTTTATGCTTTCCAAATAATTTTAACAAAAAGAACATCGTATACATCTAATAATCCTGTGTGATTGGCATTATCAACACAGTTTACCACTGAAGAAACTGATGCTCAGACTTGTTCAATTTGTGCCAGTTAGTAGCTTTTCGAATCCTAATCCACAGATGTTTCTGCTACTCCGCAACTTTCCTTGGGCAGTATCATACTCCTTAGATAGAGGAAAAAAATAGGATTTTTTTTTTCAGGAAGCATTTGGTTATGAAATAACACTTGTTAGTTGGGAAAGTCAAGTGTAGTTAGAAAGGGAGAGAGAGGATAACGTCCATTTGTAGGACAGGACTTCAGCACTATGGACAGTTCCCAGACTCTTGTGCCCTCACCTCTCTCGCCAATCAGCTCAGCACAACCAGCCTTCTCCCAGGGAGGGAGGGGCCCATCACCAGACCCCTAGCACCTTCCCCAGGGGAAAGCTGGGGGGCCGGATGTTGACTCCTCAAGCGCTGTAACGACCCCCAGCTCTGCTCGCCCCGCACCAATGATGTATAGACTGACAAAGGACTTAATGCTGTGAATACATAAAGCGGCCGAGGCCTGGGCGGTGGAGGGTGACAGCTGCCCTTTAATGCTTGGCTTTTTAAAGATCATGGTAGAGTTCAGAAAGTATAGTCATGAGGTTTAATGATTTAATGGGGACAACTGGGGAGCAAAAATAGTTACTGCGCCCTGGGGAAAAGTGACTCCTCATACATATTACTTTAGCCTAATGGCCTATAACGCCCTCCCCCCGTGCCCACGGGGGGAGTCACGCTACATAGCCGCTGTAATACAGAATGGCCTGATTAAATGCATATTAAACAATACTAAATTGGGAAAAAAAGGCAGAGGCGGTGCTAAATGTATTTATTCAGTTCTGTGGGGGGAAGCTGGGGTTCCCTCTCTGGCTTTGGTGGAAGAGGTTCTCTTCCCTAACTTGCTCCCCCAAAAATATGGTGCCCCAAAGGGATCCAGAGGGAGGTGGGAGCCCCAGTTCTCTGGGAGGAGCTTCCAAAAATGAGGAGAGACGCTAGGCATTAAGGGTCTTCAAAACCAGGAGTAAGAAGAGTAACTGAACCCACTGTCCCAAGACCTCTGGTGGTTCCAAGCTTAGGGACTTGTCCACAGAGACATGGTTTTATTCTCATCAGTCATTTTTGAGAGACTGCTCCTCTGTAAGTCCTGGGGCTACTCTGGGACTCTTGGGTCCACTGGGATGGTCTCTTACCTGTAAACTACTTCCCTGCAGCCCTCCAACCATAGCCCTGGCCACCAGTTTCTAAGATCTCTGATTAGGCTAGACTGAGGGTGCAGCCTCTGTTCTTCAGTGCACCTGTGTTCTGTAGACCACGAATGCACATCAGAATCACCTGGGGCAGTTTTTAAACTGCCAGTGTCTTGGAGTTATATCTCAAGAGGTTCTGATTCAGTTGGCCCAGGGGTGCAGCCCAAGTGTTGGTGTTTTTAAAAAAGCTACCCAGGAGATTCCAATGTGTACCCAAAATTGAGAATCACTTCAGTAGAGTATCAGAGCAGGGAAATATTTTGGAAAGCACCTCCCAGTTTTCATCTCACAGATGAGGAGTTGAGGCTCAGAGAGGCCATGACTTCCCCAAGATCCATAGGGATGGACCAGGCTCTTGACTTCCAACCCATCCTGACTCTGCAGCTCTCTGGCTGAATAGGCCAAAGCCAAACATGGATCAAGGGGACCTAAATGGCATCTCCTTCTTTGGACTTGGAATTCTTTGGTCACTCAGGTTTGTCTAAGATGCTAACACATGTGGGTTTTCTGACCCCTAGAACCTTCCAGACTACCTCCCTGGGTTCTGAGTCTCCTAGGCTCTAGCTGACCTACTGGCATTAAGAGCATGGATTCTGGAGTCAGGACACTTGGATTTAAATACTGAACTTGTCACTTATTACTAGTGTAAGTCTAGGCAAATTAACCCCTATGTGTTTCAGTTTTCTCGTCTACAAATTGGGGATAATAACAGTACTGACTTTATAAGGTTAATGCAAGGATTAAATTAGTTAATATATGTAAAAGTACTTAGAAAAGTGTCTGAAGTATAGTAATTACTATGCAAGATATTGTTGATTTAACATTTTTAAATATGCCTCCCTTTAGGCCCATGATATATTGCAATGCATTAAGTTGTTGTGTATTTGTATCTGCTATTCAAGTTTCTTAAGGGTGGATTCTATAGTCTGTACCTCAGGGATTTTGTTACCCAGGTCCTAGTCAGGATCTGGGTAAGTTCAGATATCGTCTTTGCCAAAGAGAAAAAAAAGCCTTCTGAAACTTGGATGAGGATGGGACAAAGAAGACAGGAATGTAGTTATTTAGAAACCCAGTTCTAGGCAAGGTGCCAAGATGAAGGCTCTACCATCCTCTTGGGATGTTTGAAATACTTGAGAGTACCTAAGTAGATTGTGATGAATGCTAGACTCAAAAAAGCCCACTGGTAAGTGAGTATTAAATAGAAAAGAGCCCTGCTTCTGGCTTCTTGGTGGGAAGAGTAGGGGTGCATAAGTAGACATTCCTCTTTTTACTTGCCTGCAGCCTAACTTTGTTGAGGCACAATCTTATTTCCAAAAAGGCTGCTGGTTTGCTTAGCCACTGACGTGGATTCAGTAATACAGGCCCAGGAACCATCCATAGCATGAGCTGCAATCCACAGTGCTCTACCCTTGCTCCTGGCAAGCACCTGCCCTTGGGGAGAATGAAGTAGGAGTATGGACTGCAGGGAAGGCACCATTTTTTCAGACTAGCTTGTGTACTTTTGGATGCCTGACATACGGGACTTTCTGAGAGTGCCCTTCCCAATCTCATGGCTAATGATAATGCTTTCCAAGCCTTCTGTTCTGGACAGCAGTCCACTGGCCCTCATTAATGTCTCCCTTAGATACTGCCAGTCTTGGTTCATCCTACTCCCTTCATCTGAATTGCCCTTCTCCAAATTCTATGTCCAAATTCTGCCCACCCTTCAAAGCCTGGGTTAAATGCTAGCAAGTGTCCTTTAAAGGAGTGGGCTCTCTCTTGAGCACTCTAGAGCTTTTATATTTCCCTCCCTCATTGTCCTTATTACAAGCTGCATTGTACCACAGTTGTCTGGGCTCCGTCTGGCTCAACCACCTGACTCCACCACCTGACTTTAAGCTTTTGGAGGGCATGGGACCTTGCCTAACCAATCTGTGTGGACCCCACTCTCTAAAATCTAAAACAGGGTTTCTCCCAGAATTGGCACGTACCGTTGAACAGATGGATGGAGGGTTGAGTGAATGAGTGAGTGTTGTTACCTATCCAACCTCACATTAAGTAAGAATGTGTGAGTTAGCTTTCTAAAGACCTGGTCAGAAAAGCTTGGAAGGGGGAGTAAGTGGCAGAAAACCCTCAGCTGCAACCCTAGACCATCCCCTTGGGGGAGTAGAAGGGAAGGAAAACTGTGATTGATTCCTCTTTCCTATTCCACAAGACACTTCTCCACACACTCACACACTTACACATACAGACCTCACTACCTGCCTTCCTACCTTTCTCCTCCCTCAACCGCATTTAAAATAAATGCCCATTAAAAAAAATCCTCCTCTTGCTGTCGCCACACAGGCCAGACCCTCCCACCCCCAGGTCCCTGACGCTCTTAGATTTTCCTGCTGCCACGTTCCACCCTGAGCTATGTCTTCTAGTATTTTGCTTTCAAATTGTGTCTCCTGCCATTTGTGCCACATTTAAAATGCTAACAGTACAGAATGTCATTTACAGAACCGGGGCGTTTGCTCCGGAAAATTAATTTGACTTATTCCTTCTGCCTGTTCCTATCTCCAGGCCAATATTATGCTACTCATTCTACAAGAGTAATACTTAATGAATAGGACTATTAATAATGTCAAGGTCCGCGGGGGCCTGGCGGCTAACGGATAGGCGTAGACGGAAGGAACCCATCACCTGACTCCTGGTTTAATGTCCCATGAAAATATCAGGCACTGCAGTGTAATTATGGAGCAGGGAGAGGCGAGTGGATGACGACCCAGAGTTTCTTAAATATTTTTCAAATTAGTTGATGCTTTTCCTTTTGGGGAAGAGAATACTTATACCCCCTCCCCACCACCACCACCACCACCTCTATTTTTAGTTCTGGTCTAGAAGAGGAGGTAGGTCTGTTTTTATTAAACACATACATTAACACATACACAGAAAAAAAAAGCAATGTATAATGCAGAGATGCTAATAGCTGCTCTCACTCCAACATGTTGAGACACTGCTGGGTATGAGGAGGAGGTGGAGGAGGAAGAGGGCTTAGGTTTTCATTTAGAAAAAAGTGAAATAAAAAAAATCTGATTTGCAAAGAGTGCCCCAGTGTCCCTCCTTTTCTCCATTTACCTCCCCCTTTCTCAGTGCATGCAGAATCACAGAGCTAGAGAGAATATGAGTCCCCTAGTTACTAGCTAGGCCCAGCTCCCCTACAGCTGCCCACAGTCCTGAATACTCAAGGAGAGGGAAGAATGTCTCTTTGTGTACAGCTTCTTCTTTGCTTGAAGCCTGATTTCTTTCAATCATTGAAATTATGGCCCTGAGCTGGCCCACTTGGCTTCTTTATAGGAATGGATTAGCAGAGTTGGGCAGGATTGGGGGTGAGGGAGTTGGTACTGGACTTGGTGTCAGTCTCATCTCATGTGCAGAAAGGGGATAAGGGTATCTGCCATGCAGGATGGTGGTGAGGCCATGAGATAATGGGTATGAAGGGCCTGGGGCCATGGCTGGCACATGGAGGTGGCTGATAATATAGTCTCTTTTGTCCAGTTCACAGATGGTGCAGTCATACTCAATCAGAGCAGGAAACAAGCACCTGTCCTTGGTGCAGGGCTGAACAAAGGATACACACCTCGTGCCCTCGGGGAGCCTGATGCATGGGAGCTTCACATGTAGTGGGGGAATGTAGTGCCCTTGAGGAGCCCCCAGACTCCTATGAAGTAGTCATAGTCCTTACCCTTGGGGCCCCTAGTCTTATGGTAGAGACCCAGCCTCTGAGCTGAGAGGAGCTTCTGGCTTGGTGATAGAACTCCTGTCCCTAAGGGGCTCCCTGCCTTATGGAAGTATCATGGTGCCTATTGTGGGAGACCTCCAGTCTTATGAGAGAGTGCCAGACCCTGATCTGGGAGGCAGTCCAGTCCGGTGGAAGAAATCCACTTTCCGGTTAGGGTGCAGGGCTTCTGATCTGGTTGGCAAAACTGAGTCCTTACCCTTGAAGAGACCACAATCTGATAGAGGAGACACAACATCTGTTCTTAGGGAGACTCCCAGTTTGATGATGGGGACAAGTTTTTGCTCAAGGAGAACTCTAAATCTAGTGAGAGATGTATAACTCTTAGCATAGTAAAGTCTAATGGGGGAGACAAAGTATATTTTGAAGAGATTTCAGTTTGATGAAAGTAGCAGCCTAGAAAAGGCTCTTAATGGAAGGTACCAGAGACTGCTCTCAGGGAGCACCCAGACTGCTGGGAAGACAGATCTCAGGGGGTATCAGTATGATCAGGGTAAGGCCTTTTCTGCAATGACAGATCCCTCAGTCTTATTGAAGAGAGACAGTGCTCACTCTGGGGCAGCTTTGACCCTGGGGCGAGTAAAGGCAGGCAGACTGCAGAAACCCCAAAGAAGGGGAGGCATACACCATTCAGCTTAGCTGAGAAGAAACCAACCCAAGCTTATCAAAGTGGCATGTACCCAGGGAGGCTGGGTGTGCCAAGCTGGACCTGTAAGGCCAGGCTGGAAGCCTGCCCAGCTGGCCCCTTTTCTTTAGCGCCTGGACGTCTCCCCTTTTCAGCACCACGGTCAGCAACCACACAAAAAGCGTGCGCCACAAAGCCAGACGCCCTGGCGCCGGCCTGGCTCCAGCCACCTGGTTTTTCTGCATGTGTTTGTGTCTACAAAGACCCTGGGCTTGAGGGTCAGGTGGCCAGGATGTGTGAGAGGTGATGGGGCACCTCCTTTACCCGTCTCTCCGCGAGTATCTGTCTCCCCCATGCGTCCGCAGCTCCTCACAGAGGCATCGGGAGTGCATGTCAGCGTCTCCCTCCTGCGCTGTGAAGAGGGTGGATACTTCCCTCACCTCCTTTCCCACTCCAGGATTAGAAAGGGAGTGAAGACTTCCTTTTGGGGTCAGCGGGGACATGACAGGTTTCTCTGAAGGCCTAAGTGTGTGTGTGTGTGTGTGTGTGTGTGTGTGTGTGTGTGTGTGTGTGTATTTGGGGTGTTGCTGCAAGGGGGTCTCTTACTATTCATGTCTTCTTGCACTTCACGGCTGATAAGGAAAGGAACAGCCTTCTTCTGAGTTCTGGCTGCCCTCATCACCTCCTGGATGGGGTCAGGCCTGGGTCTGCATCTAATCGCAATTGCTCCCCTCCCCCAATCTGGAACTCCTGCATGAGTGTCTTATGAGAGTCCTGTGCAGGAACACACTGCTTCTGCGAGAGACCCTGAGGGGCTCGTACTATGCCAACTTAAGGTCAGGAAATCAGAGGCACTGCGGTTGCTCTGCGCTAGCCCTTTCTCCTTCCTCTCTCTCCGACACCTCGTTTGGAGCCCTTACTGTCTGCTATGAAAGATATGTTCATGGCCCCTGCTCCTTCCTGCACCTGAACCTTAACAGATTCAGGTGGTCCAACGAGACCCCCATCATTTCATACCCCAGCCTCTCAAAAAGAAAGGTTAAGGAGTTGAAGGATGTGGACATACAGAGACACCCACCTCCACCATTGCTTCCATTTTTATAAAAGGCAAATATGGAGTCAGCAAAAAGGAAAAAAAGGCCAAATAAAAAGTATAAAATCATCCAATTAACAATTACTTGGATGGACTCATCAGAATTCACAGCTGGGCCAAAGAAAGGGTGGAAGAAGGGGGTCAGAGAGGACAAACGTGGGGGGTGCCTTCTTGTCCCTCACCCTCAGGTGAGAGTAAAAGAGCCTCCTGCCAAGTTCTCGTTTTCTCGCTTGCTCCTTTTTTTTATGGGGCATCCTGAGTGTAAAAAATATGACTTGCCTTTATGGTGCTCCAACAGGAATGAAGCTATAAAATTATGAACAGTTTTTATGACGGCTATTCGGGGGATGCTTTTATATTGATGGTATACAGCCTGAATCTGTCTTTTTTGCATCCTACCCCCTTCTCTAGGTGGGGAGGGGAAGTCTGTGTAACTATTTTTCATGCATTTAATATATTAATTATCCGATAAATGCTCCCCAGGCTGTGCTCGGGACATTGGAGAGTGACAGGTTCTCAGCGAGCCTCCAAAGGCAGCGCATCAGCCTGCAGTGTATTATGTCGGCGAGGTCAGGGTGGGGTTAATGTAACTTTTTATTTGCTGATTTTTCATAGGCGGGAGCAAAGCTGGGATGGAGAGAGGGAGGGAGAGGGAGGGAGAAAAGGAGGAGGGGAGGGAGGAGAAGGTGCCACAAGAGCAGAGATAATGGTGAGGCAGATCTCTCCACCCCCAATTCACCTCTGTCAATGCCAGGAGGTTTGATTAGGTAGGAAGGGAGCAGTGGCCTCTCCCGGCTGGTTCAGTCAACAAACGACACACACCCCTAGTGACACTTCTGAGTTCTCTCTCTCACTGCATCTTGCACACTTGAATGCAGCACAGTGTCACCATTTGACTCCTTCTCACTCTCTGAAAACAAAACCCAGGATCTTGGGCCTGGAAAAAAACCTGTAAGGTTACACAGGGAGTTTCTAGCTGGCTTCCCTTTGTAACTCTCAGCTGAGTGTTTGCACGTAGACGCTTTCACACGGCCATGTGGACTTGTGCACATATGTGGGCTGGCTTTGCCACTTGGTTCTGTATTGTTCCTGTTCTCATATGTCAAATGCTCACATAGACCCCTTGCCCAATCACAAAGCACAGTTTCTGGTGATTAAATAAAGAGATTGAGGCATGGATCCCACTGGCCACGGTTTCTCTGTCATGACATCAACTGCCCTCATGTCTAGAGCTGAGACCCTATCCATCCTGTAAGAAACAAAAAACTGTCAGACGATCAGACAGCCCATCACTGCCTGGGTGAGAGGGGTCCTGGGTGCCCAAAGCCAAGGTGCTCCCTGAGCCTGTGAGTTCTCTAGGTCTCGGGAGGGTAAAGGTTGCAGCCCTGACTAAATGGGGACCTCTCTGTCCCTGGCCTCCTGCCCCTGCTCCCTGCCATCTACCTGCTCTGAGAGGGCAGCATAGCTGGGTATTCTCGGCTTTTACTAGTCTGTGATCCTGAACACCTGACTCCTGGCTCCCCAACACCCTGGAGCCTTTATTTTTGTTTTATATACATAGATTTTTTTTTTTTACTGTAGAAATGCTTACTTATTCAGAAAAAGTATAGACATTTAAAAAATTTTATTATTGATGTGGACACTTGTGTGTGTCAAGGCAGGATAAGGGCTGCTCCTGTTGGAGCAGGAGCCCTGATGCTGGGGTTCAGGGCCGCAGTTCTGCCTAGATGTGTTGTGTGATGCCCCCTTTTCATACACTAAAGAAGACAAAGCAAGGTGAATATGTCTGAGGCTCTGCAGACCCACCCACTCTTCCTTGCCTATGGGTGGCACTGAGGCCAGTGTGTGTGTGTGTGTGTGTGTGTGTGTGTGTGTGTGTGTGTGTGCGCGTGCACGTGCGCACGCGCGCTTGTGTCCCCTATCTCCTTCCAAGGGAAGAAGTTGAGTTTGAATCCTAGAAACAGATAGGCCTGGGCTCAGGTCCTCTCTTTGCCATTTCCTGTTGTGCTACCTTGGGAGAGTGTCTTCACTGCTTTCAGAGTCAGCTTTCCTATCTATAAATTGGAGTAACTATACTGGGAGAGAAACCTTATGGTTGTAGAGGAATGTTGTGAAGAATAAAGAAGTTAATACATGTAAGGTGCTTAGCTCAATCCCTGGCATGGACACTATTGCTATTGTTGTTGTTGTTGTTATTATTATTATTAATTGCTATTATTATTTAGATTCTACCCACTCCCACCCACCCATATTTTGTACAACCCAGCCTCCATGGAGTTACCATCCCTTCGCAGGTTTGCAAATTCTGCATTCCAAGTGGCTATTTGCTCTTAGGCACTTGGTCTGAGTGGTGACATACTGTGAGTAGGTTGCAGTGATGTCTAATTATTGTCCTAACCTCCAGCAGGTTTAATACACATGTGCCTTTGTGATCCCTGTTAAGCCAGCACACAGAGTAGCATTAAAGAGCCAACATTATCGGGTACCTATTGTGGACTGGGGGTGTCACATGCATCGTCTCCTTTATCTTTCTTAATGAGCTGATGCGGTGTATAATATTAGTAAGCCATCGCACTGGTGAGGATCCTGAGGGTCAGGGGGATTCAGTCAATGACTTGCCAGCCTGAGGTCACTCAGGTGTAAGAACCAGGATTGGGATTCAAGGCCACCCTGCTCCAGAGCTTGTGTTCGTCTTATCCCTCAGGCTGCCTCTTGCTGTTTTAAAAATGATACATCAAACTGAAGCAGTGATAGCAATCTTGCAAATATATAAGTGGCTACTATCTATCAGACACTGGCGAGGGGCTCACAAGAATGAGATGTTGTGGCTGCCCTGGAGGAGGCTGGAGGCCACTTGGGGGAGATAAGACATTTAGTAATAGTAGTAGCTTTGGTACCGCTACTACTACTGTGCTACTGATCGTACTGTCAATCACAACACCAGGGTAGATAAAGCTCACTCTAGGTCAGGCCCTTTTCCAAGAATGTTATCCCATATAAACTCATTTTACCCTCATAACCTCCTAAGATAGGCACTGTTATTACCCATTGTCTGGAGTGAGGAAACTGAGGGGCAGAGAAATTAGGGTGCAGAGATCTTGCACAGCTAGCAAGTGGAAGATTCGGGACTGGAACCAAGACAGGCTGCCTCCAGAGGTGAAGCTCTTAAACTTGTAACCTGCTGTGTCCCAGGTGCCTGGCTTTTCACAGTTCCCTCCCTAGTTTGAGATTCTCATTCTCATTGAGGTGTATGTAAATTTGTTGGCCCTTTTACAATTTCTATCTTTGCACAAGTATTTAATGAAAGTAATTTGAGTGCCATGTTTCTGATCGTAATGGTTCTAAGAATGGTGGTTAACATTTGAGGGCCTACTATATGCCAGGCACTGCATTAAGTGTTTGATCTACATTACCTCATTTTATTCCCTCAAGAACTTAATTGAGGTGGGTACTGTGATTATCCCCATTTTACAGATGAGGAAACTTAGGATTTGAGAGGAGGGTAAGCAACTCGCCCAAAGTCACACAGTAAATGGTGGAGCCGGGATTTAAGCCCAAGGAGTCCGTTTCCAGACCTTGAGCTATTTACCCAAAGCTCTTAATAATGAGTGAGAAGCACCCTGTTGCCTCCCTCCAACCCAATCACACTTTACCTCCCTCCCTCCCCCTCAAAGAGCTATGAGGTAGAATTTTCCAGAGCTATGAGGTAGAATTTTTTTTCTCCCTACAAATGTGTTCATTCTGTTGCATTGTTCTGTAGCTTGCTTTTCTTTTTTCTCATTTGAAGTCAGTATGTATAGATCTATTTCACTCTTTTAACTTCTACCTAATATTCCACAGAATGGATTCACCACAATTCTCTCCTTGATGGACATGTGGGTTGTTTCCAATTTTGAGATATTGAATGCAATGAGCAATGCTTCCCTGCACATTCTAATACAGGCCTTTTATGCATATGCGCTCAATACTTAGAAGTGGAATTGCTGAATGGAACAGAATGTGCGTTTAACATTTTTATAGCTGTTGCCAAACTGTCCTCCAAAAAGGCAGTACACTCCCCCAAAGCATATGAGAGGAACCCCATTACCTTCTATCCTTGCCATTAATGGCTATTAAACATTCCCCCCACCCCCCGTTTTTTTGCTAAGCTGGTGTATGAAAAAGAAATTCTTGGTGGTTTTAATTTCCCTGATTACTACTGAGATTGGAGACCTTTATATTTATCTGCTATTTTTCAATCTTTTTTTTCCTTTTTGCATCTCCTCTATGTGTATGCTTCGCCCATTTTTCGATTAGGTTGAAGGCTTATGGTTTTTAGAATATTACTCTTCTGAGTATAAAAGTAATACATTCTAAATGAAGGACATTAGAAAACACAGACAATAAAGAAAATAGATATCACACATAATCCTTCCACCATGAGATAATACTTGGCAGCCCGCATATTGGTGTATTTTTGCCACTCTTTTTTTTTATGCAAATATATTTGCTTCCTCTCTCCACTCTGAGCATAGCACTCTATATGCAGTCTGGTACCTTTTTTCCCACTTGACATTATAAAGGACACATTTTCTTGTGCTATTGAATATTTTAAACACAATTTTTATTTCTGCTCAATATTGATCACATGGATATGTCAAAATTTATTTAATCATTATTCTAATTGCTAGATGTATAGTTTGCTTCCAGTTTTTCATTGTTATAAATAATGCTACAGTGAACATCTTTGTACATAAATCTCTGTCCACATCTCTGATTATTTCCTTAGAATAGATTCTTTGAAGTGGAATTACTGGGTCAAAGGGTATAAATTTTTAATGATTTTTGAACCATATTGCCAAATTGCTTTCTAGAAGGCTTATATCGATTTACATCCCCACTAACCACGTAGGAGACATACATTTAAGTGCACACTTTATAATTAAAAAAAACTTTTCAATTGAGAGGCAAATGTATCTTATTATTGCCTTAATCTTTCCTGTCTTTTGCAGTGAGGTTAAATGTATTTTGTACACCCCTTGGCCATTTGTATTCTATGAATTATAATTCCGTGTTCTTTGCTCACTTTCTGTTGGCCTAATTATCCCCATTTTTTTGGACAGAGAATCTGAGGCTTAGAGTAGTTAAGTAACCTACCCACAATCACACAGCTGGCAACAAGCAGAGCCATAATCCAAATTTCTCTTACTCCCAGTCTCGAGCTCTTGCACCATACTGTTTCTCTTTTGTTCTAGAGCGAGAGTCAGCCAACTGCTGCTTGGCCTGACAACTGTTTTTGTAAACAGAATTATTGTAAATAGAATTACAGACACGCTCATTTATTTACTATAATCTATGGCGGCTTTTGCCCTACAATGGCAGACGGCAGATACCAAGGTGGCCCACAAAGTCTAAAGTGTTTACTATCTGGTTTTCCAGAAATGTTTTATAGAAAACCTTTGCTGACCCCTGATCTAGAGCAACATCGTATGTGGAAGTTTAAATTTTTTAGTAGCTACATTTTAAAAAGTAAAATTAAAAGTCAGCTTTTTAATTTAGTACTTCATTCATTCATCAAACACTTATCAAATACCTATTGTCCCCCAGCCTCTGAGGTGGGAGTTCTTATTTTATAAAGGATTTTCTCAAAAGATACACTTGCAACAAAGTTATTGAAATTAAAATGGAAAAGCAATGAAGAGGTAAATGTGTTTAGGTATAGAGACCATGTAACATGAAATTAGACTCTGAGCTTCTTGGCAACCAGGACAAAAATGTAAACATATTGGATTACATCATTTCCACTGCCTGGGAGAAAAAAGTATGCCACTTCTTTTACAAGAAAGACAAACCATTCCCTGGTACTACATTCAAACAGGCAGTCATCACCCGAGGCGCTGCTCAGGGACTGGGAGCAGTGTAATGGACAAAGCCTTCCATCACAGATTTACAGCAGGTACAGCCCTGATTTTCATGTGTTTCTTGTATAAATAAAAAATAAAAGCTGAGGACACAATGTGACAGCTCAGACTCAATGAAGGCCGTGCTACAGGAGGCTCACCTAATGTGGTGCTGGTGTGTGGCTTTCTAGGGAGTTAGCTGGACTCAGAAAAGTGTTTAAAATGCCCACTGGAGCATATGCCCCATCTGTCCATCCACACCCAGTCCATCCTCTTTTTTCCCACTGTCACCACCTTAGGGTGAGTCCTTGTCATTTCCTGCATCCTCTCTGCTCCGCCTCCAGACTCTCCTCTACCCTCAGCCGGTGATCTTTCTAATCACAGACCTTATCAACACTCCCATGCTCCACAGGCTTAAAAAGCCATCAGTGACCCAAGTGGTGAGATTTGGGGGGTGAATTTGTTTGCTCTCAGCTTGGAATTTTTAGTTATTGTTTGAACTCTTCATAATGAGCATGTATAATGCTTGCAAAAACAATAAGGTGATTTTATTTTAGAAAAAAAATCTGGATTAAGATGCCCAGATGTGCCAAGATTTTAATAGTGGTTAATTCTGTGTGGTGGGACTATGGTTGATTTTTTTTTTCTATACTTAAGTATATTTTTGAAATAAAAATGCTTCTTTTTTTTACATTCATGTCACCTGGCACCCTTCTGCTTCTCCTCTAGGCTCTCACAGCTTCCTTTGCATAATGACTACACTGATTAGGCATCTACTGTGTGTCAAGCCCTATACTAGGTACTTTTTAAAAACATAAGTATTACTGCATTTAAACCATGTGTTGAGTCCATTTTATGGATGAAGAAACTAAAGTTAAGTAGGAACTCGTGTGGGGCCACAGGGCTGGAGTGACTGAGCCAAGGTTAGAACCCAGGCAGTGTGAAGCCAGAGTTTGAATTTTCCTTTACACCACTGTCTCCTCCTTAGCACATTAAGTCTTTTATTTCTTGACACCTGCATAGTACTTGGCGTATTCTAGGTGTTCAATAAATGTTCATTGTTGAATAAAGGTAATTCCTAAATATCACTTTGGAGGTGGGATATTTTTTGAAATGCTATTGATTTTTTTCTCCCCTCATAACTTCCCCTCCCTCCTCCCCTCAATACCTGCACTTCAGTAGAGGATGGGAAAGGGTGGAAAGTAGAAATCATGAAGGTTTTCAGATTTTGGTCTTCAAAATCTCAGGCTCTCGGAGGAATGGACAACATTTCCAGGTTGAGAGTTTAGGCTTTGCTGGACCTCAGAGGGTGAGGTCAGAGCCCAGGCAGACCCCTGAGGGCCGAGAGGGAATGGCTGAGAGGTGGGTCCAGGCGCCTGACATCTAGATGGCTTTGCAGAGAATCCTGTGCCCAGATAAGAGGTCACTACATAGCAGAATCACTACTATGTCTTCCATCATGGCCTGGAAGGGCAGAGCACGGACGGCGGGCAAGAGAGAGGGTCCTCTGCGGGGCTGCCTGGATGAACAGATAACATGGCGGATCTCATGGTAGCTTCAGCACTGCATAAGCCTCCTGTAACTTAGAAGGAAGTCTAGGGAAAGGGCAGGAACTGGAGAAAATCCAGAAATGATTGATAATGATTTTTTTTCCCACTGCCAGTGGAATGTGGACTCAGAATGGAAATTAAATTGCATGCTTTAGTGAAAAATTAAGTGTTTTCTTATACTTTGAGTCCTTGGACTGAGACCTTTATCTTGCCTTTATCTGGGCATTTGCTCTGGACTGGGGAAATACATTCCTGGCTGAGCTATCCACTAAGCATGCAAAAGGAAGCCTGGAATTTCAAGTCACCCACTGAGGGCAGGGATGACCTCAGGTTTTGGAACCCTGAAGAGGGGACAGCTTCCTAAGACAAAAGTTAAGGAGACTGATAATTATTCTCTGCACCTGAAAGGTCTCCCCACCTGTGTGTGCAGGTGGACTGAAGGCCCCCCTTGCAGGTAAACCCAGGTATTCCCCCTCAAGATGGGTCTCTTTGTATCCATCATGCTCATAGACAGGAACTTGATTTAGACCCACAATCCTACATCATTGACCACGACGAGAATGATCTTGGCCTGAAAAACTTTCAGAGCAGATGTGACTAGTTGCCCATGTCTGCATCATTAGTGCCCCAGTGGACTGTCTCCTTCGGAGCAGCACTGCTCCCTGGGGGACCTTTAAGATGAGTGAGCCATGAAATGGCCCCCCAGGGTATAAAAAAGAGGGGGGTCAGCTGAATGAAGTTACTTACCAGTTACTCTTTACATCTGAGCCTGCGCCTGTAAAGGACGGTGAATTTGGCGTGGCCATGGTTGATGCTGTCAGAGCTTTGGCTGTGGGGGAAGGAAGGATGACGCTAGTGGATCCGCAGGGCAATGGACCAGAGTTGGAAGGTCTGGTTCAAGTTTCAGCTCTGCTCCTACCAGCTTGAACTGGGCAATCTCCTTTCTCCTTTTGAAATTTGATGCCCTCATATGTTAGGAATGCCTACCTCACATGGTTTGGGGGAGGGCACTTGGGGAGTTCTCTCCTTGGCTTCCCCTAAGGACCCCTTATCCTATTTCACTAGTGGCAGCCTCATCCAGTCTTAGCTGCAACCCCATGTCACCTACGGAAATCCCGTCATCCCATGAAAATGGTGCAATTCAATGCAATTAGGATAAGAAGGGACTTAGGCGCAGCCACTAGAAGGGACTTTATGCTGCAGCTGGAAAGCAAGTGGCCTCTTTACTCTTAGGAGGTCCGAGGGTCTCCCGGCCTAGTCGGTTCTGAGGCCGATGCTGAGCCTCCTGGTTGAACCTATACCTTCTATAAAGGCAGGTACCCCATGTTTCAGAGAAACACTTATTATACTCTTCCCCGAGGAGCAGGGAGGTTGGCGTTAGTTGTGGGACTATTCGAAACAAATTAGTTCTGAGCCTGGAATTTTTTTTGTTTTAGTTGGAATTTTCACAGCAAGAAAGCCACTGGAGTGACAACCTTTCCTGTACATTATCTCATTCAATCCCCAGGACACCTTGGTGAGGCAAACTAGGCAGGCATTATTTTACCTTTTAAATATCCATTCTGTTCACATCTCTCCATCACCTCTGTCACCTTCCTAGTCCAAGCCACTGTTAATTTTTTTCTTAAGCTTTTTCGAAGTATGTTTAGTGAAGTGAGCAAACCCTAAACATAGTTTGATGTATTTTACACCAGTGTAACCACCTCCCAGATCAGGACACAGAATGCTCCCAGCTTTGAGGCAGGTTCCCTTCTCCTCTCTCTTAGTCATTATCCCTCCAAGTAGAACAGTTATTCTGACCGCTGTCCATATAGATTTCTTTTGCCTGTTTTTGAACTTCATGTAAATATAAATGTCTTCACTTCTATTATGAGATTCATCTGTATGTATAGCAATAGATTGTTCTTTTTTATTGCTATGTAAGGTTCCATTGTGTGGCTATACCACAATTTATTTGTCCATTCTGCAGTTGTTAGACATTTGGATTGTTTCTAGCTTTCAGCTATTAAAGCTCACGTCTTTTGGTCACCTTATTGTGGGTCATAGGGTACACTTATATTTAACTTTAATAGATATTACCAAATGTTTTTTCCAGAGTAGTTGTATTAATTTACCTTCCTACCAGCAGTGTATGGGAGTTCCAGTTGCTTCACACCCTCACCAACCCTTGGTATTGTCAGTCTTTTAAAGTTTTAGCCGTTCCTTTGGGTATGTAGCAGAATCTCGTGGTGGTTGTACTTTGTGTTTCTTTAATGACTAATGATGTAGAGCATCTTTTCATTCATCAATCGCAAGCCACTGTTAATGCTCTCACAGACCACTGGAAAGACTCCTAACTGACCTTCCTGTTTCTACTTTGTGCTTCTCCAATCCGCAGCTAGTGGTGCTTCTAACATGTAAATTAGATCCTGCTACTCTTCTGTCTAAAACCCATCAGTGGCTTTCTCTTGCCCTTTAGATCAAGGGCCAATCCTTGGTCTGTCCACACCTACCCAGGACCCTTGCCCACCTCTCTAGCTTCATCTAAGACCATTCTCCCCCTTCCACTCCAGCCACTCTGGCCTTCTCTGGGAATTTGGGTTGTTTCCACTTTGGGGCTATTACTAATAAGCTCATGTCTTTCTCTTTCCCAGCATTCATCACATTCTGTAATTATATACTGATGCGACTATTCGACTGTTATCTTGTCTGTGCTGCTAGACTGTAAGCATCCTAGGAGCAAGCCTTATATTTGTCTTGCTCATTATTGTATCTCCAGTACTTAACGTAATACCCAACATATAGCGAGTCCTCAATAAATATTTGTCGAATAAATAAACATGCCCTCAGTTTACAAATGAAGAAGCTGAGGCTCTGAAAGGAAAGGTGCAGAGCAGGGCTAGAAGCCAGGCTTCCTGACTATGTGGTGCCCTGTCCACTGCTATCCCGTACGGTGTCTGGTGAGACGAAGCACTTTGTCATCACTTGTGCACAATTCTAGGATTACTGTGTTATGATTATTTTCATTATTATTGTTATTATCAGCCCCCACCAAAATTTCAGCTCCTAGAGGACAGCAATGGTTTCTGTTTTGTTCACCTCAGCACTCAGTACAGTGCCTGGAATATAAGAGACCATTAACATTGCTTGGATTGACAGTTAACTATTGCTTGAATTGCAGCACTGTATAGAGAAAAATGTCAGATCTTACTAAAAGCAGATGCTATGGGACTGTCCACATGTTTTCATTTTGCTGGGATTTTATGAGACTGATTATTGCTAAAATTAGGAAGCTGGTGACTGGTACCTTGAAATCTGTCACAGGCTAAATGGTGTTCATTCAAACCTCAGTAATCTAAAACTTCTTCTGGTTGCACCTAGGCAAGTCGACTTTCATTTGCCCTCTTGGGAATAAAGTTAGCTTGAACCATGAAGGAGGAAAACAAGAAGACACTCCAAAAGCCAGAAGGAAACTACCAAAGAGAATTAGGACTTCGCTCATTGTTGGCAAGCAAATTGATGCTGCTCATTGCAAATGGATCTTATTTGCTCACCATCAAGTCTTATCTGCTCATCCGAGCAGGTTTTGCCGCCGTGCTGCTTGGCAGCAGATGGGTTCCAGGAATGGCAGCTCTGTGGAAGTAATAAAGTGGCGTTTCTTTTCCAATTGTCTCTCATTGAGGCCTCTCAGTAATTCGGATTGATTGTCCTATAGCCCAATGCAGGGACTAAGTGAGGTTTGTCTGAGATTTTTATCGCTGTCTCAGGAAGTGAATGATACATACAACAAGGTTGGTCCTGAGCTGCCTTGAAACACTGTCCTTTCCAGCCAGGGGCCAAGGCCTGTATGTGGGTGAGGTGAGGCAGTATTTTCAGGCCTAGAACCAGGCCTTTGGACTCTTGACATATTTCCAGGAACAGGCCTGTGACGGTCTCCATCTCCATGCCTCTGCCGTGACCATGGTCCCTCAGAATTCCCTGTGTCTTCAGGCTTTGTCTGCAATGGGAATGGCTCATCCATCTTCTAAGACGCATCTATCTGGAGTCGCAGGGTGGTTCCAGAGGTGCAGCTCCTACACTCTTCCTGTGGCCTGGCCTAAGCTCTGGGTGCCAGCCTCTGTCCTAGGAAGAGATGGTGGGTGAGGGGGGCGGGAGAAACCATGGCTCCTCAGTTCTGAGATGTTTATCAGTTTGCTTTTAGGAGCAGAGAGAGGCAGAGGTGCTGAGGATGAAGCTAGGGTCTGGCAGGGTACTGCACAGTCCCCCATACCAACAGTTAAGCTACCAGCCAGCGTCTCTGCTCAGCTCAGAACCCTTTGGCAAGTCCTGCGTTTAAAGCGCCAGGCCCCCGCCCCGGGGAACAAGTCAGCCTTGTGCCCCCCTCATTCCCTTTCCTTTCGATTTCTATGAATTTTTAGTTTTCCTCCTGGCCCTGTCTCCTCTCTCCCCTCTCTTCCACATCCTCATCCCCTCAGACCCATCTACCCCTCAACCCCATCTGACTGCCAATTGAAAAGGCCTGAAAATAATGTGAAATAATATAGTTTATCACCCAGAGGCTGCTGACAGGCAGTGCGGCCACCTCTGAAAACAGGCGGGGAGGCAGGGAGGGCGAGGAAATTATAGGCTGCACAAAGGAGAAAAAGTTAAAGTGAGAGCTCCATAAAAGAAAGTGGAACTATTATGCTGCAAAATGCCAACTCATTACAAAGCGGCCAAATAAGAGAGAAATACGGTGCTGCCTGTAATAGCAGTTTACAAGGGAACATTGTACAGCAACAGAAGAGATGCTGCTATAATTTGCTCTAACAACTCCAATTATCCCTTTTATTGATTTGGCAACACATTTAATAGGAGTAGCCACACCTCTTCTGTTACAAATCATTAAAGGTGTTGAACGGTGTAATTTTAAAATTGTCCTCCTACAGTTGTCAGTATGACAGCATAATTCTCCCTGATTTCGGCTATGCAAACACCGAGGCACGGTCATTTCCCCCTTACAAGGCCAGAGATGTTGTCAGCCTGGGTTTTTTGTGCAGAAACATCCATTTAATACATATCTTTTCTCCCCAGCCGGCTCTCCTAATTGCAGTGAGGCTTGGTTTAGTGGTTTGTTTTTTTTTTCTTCTCCTTTCTCATTCTTTCCCTCTCTTCTTCCAGCTAGATGGTGTGTGTGATGGGGATAGTGGAGGGAGGGAAATAAACAGGCTGTTTGGCCTTCTCTTTCTTCCTGGGCAGCCCTAATTCCTTCTTAAGTCTGGGCCGGGCACTTAACATCCGGGGGGCAGGCCGGCGCGCGCCCCCGGGAGAGGCCGGCGCGCACACGGTCTCGGCAGGCTCCCACCGAACGGAGCGGGCTGCCGGGGCGGAGGGAGGATGCGCGGGACCCGGCGGCGCTGGGTCGGGGTCAGACTCAGGGTCGGGGTCGGGGTCGGGGTCGGAGTCGGGGTCGGGGCGGAGTGGGACAGGACTGTGGGGGAACGCGGGGAATCCGAGTGTCAGGCTGGGGAGGATGGGGCCGAGGATGAATAGGAGAGGCCAAGGCAGAGGGGTTGACGGAAAGGGGCCTCAGGAAGGATGAGCCCCGTCCTCGCGCTGAGCCCTGACTGTCCTAATGGAGCCTTTTGCAGGGTTATTTGTCCCGGGTCGGCCCCCCTTGCAGCTTCCTCGCCAGCCTACCCGCTCCCTAAGGGAGTGTTTCAGTTTGCTGCATTCCAGGGACTAGCCCAGCGAGGAGGCCCTCACTGATCTTTGCTGAGTGGAAGCAAACACGGTGTGAGGAAGAAGTCTGAGGGCAGTAGGTTAGAAGGGCTCAGGTGGTGGGAGGTGACTGGGAGGGAAGTGGTGGGGGATTGGGGTGCGGAGGGGGCAAGTGACTCGTTGGGAGTCTGACCCTGTGCTGTTAGGTGCGGGGATAGGGCTTGGGTGAGGTTGTGTGGGATGGCTGGGGCAGGTTCATGTCCTCCTCTTCTCCAAGACCACACCTAAACCCTCTCCAGTCCCGTGTGTGGTCTGTGTTCTCTTGTGTTCAAATCTTGAGGGGCAAAAAAACTGTGGCCAGGTGCTGTGGGGGGAAGGGGTGTGCTTTGAGTAGTCAGGACCCTTTTCCAAATTTACCTCTGAAATCTTGGACAAGTTCCCCACCCTGACTCTTTTCCTCGGTATGGTGGAGCTGGACCTAGAGGTTCTCTGAGGGGGTACTCCCTTAGGTGACCTCCAGTGGGCCAGGCTCCTGAGCAGGTGATGAGAATGAAGCAGGCATCCTAGGAACACCTGCTCTGTGGCCTTGAGCTCCCACGCTCTCCCACTGGAATTGGATCTCAGCTGCAGTCGGAGGAATTTAACTTAAACCCAAAAAATGTTAGCTCTCAGGACTGCATGGTTCCAGATTAGGTGACTGGGGACTTTCTTAAGGTCAGGAGAGACCCTTACTCTACGCTGGACCAGCTGAAGGGCTCTCGGTTTGGGTAGGCATGGTCGTCACCGAGAATACACAGGAGCTGGGTTCTTGGCCTTGGCTCCCCGGACACTTGGGGGCTGGGAAGCAGCCCCAGCAGCTGTCATCTCCCTAACATCTGCAGACCTTGTTTGCCTTCATCGGGGCCTGGCTTTTCCTCAGCTAAGCCTGCTGTGCTCCTAAAACGGAAAGCCTGGCCAACCCCAAAACCCCACTCTCGCATCCTCACAGGAGAAAGCTTGGGGTCTGCTTGGAGGTCCTAGAAAGGAGCCTTCTTCTGTACTTCTGCACAGCAGGGGTGTTGGTGTATGTGCGCATGTGTGCGTATCTGTGGATTCCCCTCTCTTGCTCTCTCTCTTGCACTCCTGTGTGTCTCTACTTCTGCTTTTCTGTTTCTCCACACCTCTGGGTTTCTCTTTGTGCCTTTCTCTCTGGCTCTCTTTTTTTTGTGCTTCTCTGGGCTTCTTTTCATCTTTGTGTTTTTTGCTCCCTGTATTGTAATTTCTGTTTCCATGCTTGCTCTCTCTCACCAGACCATGCGCTCCATGAGAACAAAGGTTGCCTTTATCTCCCTGTGCCTGCACATAGTAGGTGCCTAATCCATTTCTGTGGAATAAATGAGTAGATATATGACTGCTCCAGAATCCTTTTGTGTTTGTCTGCACCTTTCTAGGTCTCTGTGACTCTCTCAGAAGGTAGTTTTGTGGCTCTGCGTATAGCAATACTTGATTTATTCTCAGGAGTCTGTGTATTTCTTGGGGGGAAAGGGGGGCGGTAATTTTTCCTCTCCTTGTGTATGTCTGTCTTCAGGTCTGCTGGTCTGCCTGAATATCTCACTGCCTGTAGCTCCACATCTCTCCCCATGCCTGCTGGCTCCGACAGCAGGAGTGTAAAGGGTGCTGAGTGCAAAGCAGATGTCCTCCCTGGGAATTCATGTTGGGGGAACTGGACTCTCTCCACATAGTGAGCTCTCAGACTCTTCATCACAAGAGGCTGTGAGCACCCCAAACTGATCACCTCCTTCTCATCCGTAGGTAGGGGTGAGCTGTGGTCCTTTCCATCTCTTCCGCTCACCATGACCCCAATCACAGCACCTGCCCTTCTCTAATTGGCTGATGTCAGTGGGAAGGGGGGGAGGGAAAGCTGATGTCCAAGGAGGATATCCCATTAGGGGAGCTGGAGCCAAGTTATTAGTGGTTAAGATGTAATTGGAGTTAGTGAATAATTTCATTCGATTCATCATGTATTTATGGCACACCCAACTGTGTGACCTTGGGTGAGGTGCTTCACCTCTCTGATGAAATAAGACCTCAATGTTTGCCAAGGACCTTTGGATTTCTGGCATTTTGAGTCCCTAATGTTGGAAGGAATCTCTCTCCACTGAACATTGATCACTTGCTACTGCCTCTCTCCTGGGAGGCACTCATACCTTGCCTCTGAATTATTCGTGCGCTTGCCCAAGTTCCCGTCCTAAATTCTGCACTCCTTTAGGGCATGGTCTTATTTATCCCCCACGGTTAAGTGTCTGGCACACAGTGGGTGGTTTATCAGTTTTCCGAATGGATGACTGAATGATTGAATGCTAGAGACTGTGATTAATAACAAATAGGATTCCACAACCCTGCACTTAAGCAGCACCCAATTTTTTTTTTGGCGAGGGAATGATCCTGCCCCTTGCTAGCGTTGTGAACTTAAGTGAGTTTCTTAGCCTCTTTGTGCCTCTATTTCCTAATTAATAACATGCAAGTATAACAGCTACCACACACGGTTTTGTGAGGATTAAATGCAATCATATATGTAGTTAAATCCCTAATGCAGAGCGTTGCACATTGTAGACTCTTACTATATATTCCTGCTCCTTTCCTAAGTGGAGAAGGGGCACTAACCCCTACAGATATCAGAAAGGGAGAAATCGGTGTTGGGTGGGTTTTTTAGATTGAGGCTGGTGAGTGGTGAATCTCTATTGGTGGGTTAGACACTGCTTTTTCGTGCCCCATGGGCTTTTGGCTTCTTTTTATTTCCCCTACCCCTGCCACCCCAACACACACACACAAAGATGGATAGATAGCAGGGGCTCAGAAAGTGTTTGTTGAATTAGTGAATAAAATGAAAACTAATTTCTTTGTGGCTAAAGACAGATCCTGAATTCAGGTCCTCAACTGAATTACCTGGCTCCCTTAAGAAATCCCTTTTCCCCATAGTGCCAGGTGGGTACTAGACTAATCGGGGGATCATTTCATAAGTTACATAAATGTCTAACCACTATGTGGTACACCTGAAACTAATATAAAATATGGAATGAAATATTTTATTGAAAAATGAAAAGTAAAAAAATAAAGCCCCATTCCCACCCCCCAAATCCACCCCACACACATTGATTCAGAATCTCTAGGTTTGGGCTCAGAATCTAATATTTTTTTAAAGCTGCCCAAGTGATTCTGACTTGTGGACAATAGTCTGGCTTAGGACATGACCCAGATGATATATATTTAATGCACATTTGAAAATCACTTATCTGGTTTTAAGATATAAATACTAAACATTATTTGAACATTGTTTATAAAAAACCTACATTCATACCCTATGTTCCACTCCCATGTCTCCTCGGATACACTAGGGGCCATTTCAGGCTAACACTGGAGTCAGGGTGAGGAAGGATGAATATTTAAGTGGAGCTTGGTGTTGGGACTAGAGGGAGAGCTTAGCTCAGGTCGCAAATATGAAGGGACCGAAAGGGAAAGCAAGAAGGCTGGTGGTTATCTGTAAAGCTGTGGACCCTAGAGCAGGTTACAAACTCTCACCTCCTGGAGTCTCCCCTCCCGAGACTTGGGAAGGGACACCGGAACTAGAGAAAGCAGCTTTATCTCCCATATCGTGGCTCAGTCCAGCCTTAATTTTCCAAGGATTAAATGGCAGGGGTAGAACGAGTAACTAAAATAAATAATAAAAACAAATGAAAGCTTCTCTGTAAAGTTTTGAAATGAATTTGTGTTTTCGACATCCTTGGTTTATTATGTCTGCAGTGCTTGTCATTACAAGGCATGACTGCTTGCACTTAGATATGACCTGCACATGCTAGGTGCCTACTATATTGATGCTAACCCGATCCTGCAAGGTGGAGGTCATTATTATTTCCATTTTACAGATGGAGGACAGAGGATCAGAGAGATCGACCTACTCAAATTTACACAGCCAGCTAGGGGTAGAGCTGGGAGGTGAACCTAGATGCCTTGACCCAAGGCCCATGCTTTTCTACCATGCCTTCCAGGGAAGGGCCCCAAGCCAATGGGTTTGGGGATTCACTCTGAATGTGGCTGAGCTCCAGCAGAGGTGCACCTGGTTGAGTCCTGATCACCACTTTGGTTCCCTCCATTCACTGAGTGGCTCCAGCTGGTGGAGCATGGGGAGAGAGGGTTAGCTCTCTGGACCACGCCCCCATTCTTCTTCTGGGCCCTCACCCCCCTAATCTTTTTCTTGAGTGGCCCCTCTTCAAGTGTGCCTAGTGCCCAAAGAGGCCCCCTTCTCCCCTCACCCTCTTCTCCCTCCCTGTTTTATTTTACTTCATTCACTCACTCTTCATCCACAAATCACTCAGCAAGCATTCACCCAGCTTGACCAGGCGCTGTGCTGGGCTTGGGCATCCAGGGATGGGGAAGACCTGATCCTGGCCCTTTAGGAGTTTCAAACAAGAGAGAGCAATAAATTCAGTGCTGATATACTGGGATTAGCACTGCAGGAGAGACAAAGGCAGAGGAGGAACCATCTTCCAACTTGGCCCTATGAAAAGTGGGCTTTTTGTATTGCTTGTAACATGGGTGCAGCTGGAATGGTTAAAAGTGGCCACAGTGTCGTGGTATGGTGAACACTTGGGGTGCCAGCTGTTTGGATTGCCTAGAGGGTGCCTACCTGGTCGTTCACATGGGCCACTAGCCTCCTAGGTGGGAGGGGCCCCACCTCCTCTAACTTATCTCTAGGGCTCCATCAGAAGACTTCTTTTTTCTGCCTTATTTTCAGGTCCTTTGAAACGATCCGTTCTTTCAGAAAGCCTTCTCCTCCTTCCAGGCTGTGTTCTTTCCTAGAGTTCTGCTTTCCCACTGTGTGTGGTTATGCACACACATGCTTGTATGAAAGAGCAGGAGAGAGAGAGAAGGAGCATGTGCTTACATCCCATCTTAGCCTCTCTTCATCATTGGTCTTAAGCAGGAGATGAACTGGAGCCCCATTCCAGGCAGAGAGCCCCATCTTTGCCCTGTGCAGGGGGCACAATGGCACAGTGGCCACAGTAGTCCCTACCCTCGTGGAGCTTCCAGCGTGGTGGGGAAGAGACAGCGTGCTCATTTTGCATGATCTGAGTCCTCACTAGAGACTGAAAAAAGGAGCCAAGGAGAGGAGAAGCAGGAAGTGGAGGAGGAATAAGGAAAGGCCTTGGCTTTGGGAAGACCAAGGGAAGAAGTATGCAATGAAAGGCCGACAGCTACCACTGCCCAGGAAGACAGGGACCAGGGACCCTTGGTAGGAGCGAGACTCCTCACTTCCGCCACCAATGGCTGAGCCTCCAGTTCTGGAGGTGGACTGGGCCAAACCAAGACTAGGCTGTGTCCCCAGTAGAGGCAGCATAGGAGTGTGTGTGTGTGTGTGTGTGTGTGTGTGTGTGTGTGTGTGTGTGTAGCGGTGGGTGGTGGGGTAGTTCTGAAGTCTCAAGGCCAATGGGTTAAACTGGAAGCAGAAAAGTTTGTGGCCTCAGCTCTTTCCTATCTGCCTCTCCCTCATCCCCCACCCCCCAGATTCCCCCAATCCTCCTCTTCGTGTCCTGCTCCTCCTCCCTTTTCCATTTGGAAGAAGGAGGCTTGCTGTCTTTGTATTTTAACTGTAGCAAAAAGATTAAATTGTTTACGAGCCGGGAGCCTCGGCTGGCTGGATGAGCCGGAAGAGACAAAGATAGACATTCTAATTCTCCCCTGTTCTCCAGGCCTCCGTCCCCCTGGCTGCTGCTAATTCTTTTATCTGCCCCCAACACTCCAGGCATTATGTGCATTCATAAAAAAGGGGGGGGGAGGAGTGGAGAGAGCCCTCGCCGAAGCCAGCAAAATTACTGTTCTCTGCGCGGTTTCTCCGATAGCAATCTCTTGAATGCTGATTACTTTTTTTTCCCCTCTCCCATGCCCCCTCCCCCTTCCCCAGCACCCAACATAAGTTGGTCTTTAACCCTTTATCTTTAGCAAGCAGAAAGACACGGAAAACATCTCACTCAGTGGGTGGAAAAAAAAAAAAAAGCAAGGGAGGGTGGAGGGAGAAGGGGGGAAAAAAGCCCAGCACAGAGAAGAATTACTGTTATCTCCCCACCAGAAGAGGAACAGCGGAGATAAGGGAGGCCTGAAGAATTAAAAGAATCGTAGCGTTGGGGGCTCTAAATTCACGCCGAAGCTGGTTGTATTTGTCTGTCACGGGGGTTCATAATTTTCTGAGGTTGTTTTGATAGACTTATTGTGCGGACTGCATAGAAAACTCATCAGCATTTGTTGCCTCTGAGCATTATTGTCAGAGGTAACTGCGTGTCTATAGACTGGGGGAGATAATGGCTGAAGTAGAAAGCAGATAAAGCCAGGGCCCTTCTCATTAAGGGCTATCTCTGCCTCCACAGACCGGCTAGGATTGAGTGACTGGGGCGGCAGCACGGGGCATACATTATGCCAGCTAAAGCGCAAGGCAGCGTCGTGACTGCGGGCAGCCGGGTGGACCCTGGGCCCATGATGAATGGCGAAAGGGGGCTCTGGCATCACGGCCCCAGTTTGTCAGCAGGGGTGTGAGCAGGGGGTGCCCTGGGGCTCACTGAGCTGCAGGGGTTTGTGGCAGAGTGGTGTGGGGGGTGGAGGCAGATCTTCGGTTCAATTCCACATTGCACAGATGAAGTCCAGAGAAGGGAGGGGGCGTGTCGGAGGCCACTGGTGAGGGAAGGCAGAGCAGGTTTTTCTGATCCTGGGGTCCTCTACCCCTGTCCATACCTCACATGTAGTGTCATTGAGAGAGGCGAGCCTCCCATAACCCAGGCCACTGTCCACGCGGAGGCATGGAAGGTTCATGTCCTCTTAACACCTAAGACCTCCCCTTCCCTGGCACATTCTGTGAGTTCCCCTGAGGAGCCAGGTGCTGTGGAAAGCTACAAGCACGTTTTGTGTGTAAACCCACTGGCCATCCTCCTCCCTCCATTTATCATGGAACGACCTCCCTTCTACTAGCTCCCCTGCCCCCCCCCCCCAAAAAAAAGCCAGCAAAGGTGAGTGGGCACATCTGGGAAGAGAGACTCACAATGTCTTCAAGTCCTAAATTCAGGCTCGACCAAACTAAACAGTAATGGTGAAGGCCAGCGTCAGCCGGCCTGGGCTTTGTGCAGCTTGGGATGAGGGCCCTTCTCTGGCCTTTTTTTCCATCTATGAAATGGGATGATAATGTAGCCTGCTTCATAGGGTGGTTGTAACGACTGATGAGATTATTTATCTAAAAAGATTTGCTCACACAATGCCTGGACATACTAAGTGTTAGGACACCTGTTACTGTCTTTATAATTACTATTCCTCTGGGGGCCCTAAGGGCCTCCTGTGCAGCTTCCTTTTTCTTCTGACCCAGGGTGAGGGCTCTAGGGAGAGATGTCTGAGCTGTAAGTGAATGTTTCATTCTTGTCTCTTGCTCTCATAAAGGTGGGGCCTTGGTGTTTCCTGAGTCCATCCCTCTCAGTTGGCTGTTGAGCGACTGAGGCCCAGAGAAGGAAGAGACTGGCCCAGGGTGTACAGCAGGTCCCAGGACAAAGCACCAGGTTTCCCAGCTCTTGGAGACTCTTGCCTTCTGCCTGGCCAGGCAGGAGAGAGCACAGATATTTGCAGCCGTAGGGAGCAGAAAGGAACGAAGGCCATGCCACTGGCCCCAGGGGCCCTGAGCCCATATCTGAGGCTGTTCTGGTCTACTGCTTGCTGAGCATGACCTGGAGCAGGCACAGGAATGTGAGTGCTTTTAGCATTTAATTGATCTACATTTGTTTTGGCTCAGGCTGACTAAGAAGCATCATGAGCACAGGGATTTGGGCTGGGAGGAGATGAATCGGAACAAGAAGAGGGGCCCCAGACAGACAAGGAGGCATACAGAGGATCAGACTAAGGGTGGCTGGCCACAGAGTCTGCAGTGGAGACAATGGGGAGCCACCAGACACAGCCTCTCCTGGTATATGATCGAGCCCAGCACTGCCCCTCTCACATCATCCGGGCACTTGGCCAGGGTTCAAACCTTGGCAGGGGGTAGGTTAAGGGGCCTAGCATCTGTTAAGCACTTTTTACATGTCATGAGTTCCATACTCATCTTCTGTTATCTTTACAACCACCTAAGAGGAAGGCCTTACCATCCCCAGTTTACAGGAGAGAAAACTGAGACCCAGAGAGATGAAATAACAGGCTTAAGCTCACACGGCTTGTAAATCTAACTGGGATTCGAACCCAGGACTCTCTGACGCAAAAGTCCAGGATTTATCTACTCTATATCTGCCCCATTTCTCCCTTTTAGGGCCAATTGGTTCCCAGTTCCTTCCTTCCTTCCTTCCTTCCTTCCTTCCTTCCTTCCTTCCTTCCTTCCTGCCTGCCTTCCTTCCTTCCTTCTTTCCTTCCTTCCTGTTTTCCTTCCTTCTTTCCTTCCCTCCCTCCCTCTACTTTCTATTATCAAGCTCCTACCATACCCTACCCACAGTGTTGGTAGTAATACATCCCTCTGGCCCTCTAGGACTAGTAGGGAAGACTGACACAATATAAATTCCTACAAACAAGCAGTATAATAGGTGTGAGTGACAGAATACAGGAGTACAGAGAGGAAGAAACTAACACTCTAGGGTGGGGAAAGAAGGTCAAAGGGACTACTGAATCAAGCCTGAAAGATCAGAAGGTGGACAAAGTGGGGAAGGGCTTTCCAAGCAGAGGGAACAGCCTGTACAAAGACATGGAGGCAAGGAGGAGCGCAGAGGGAATGTTGAGTCAGGAGCTGTGTGGGTGCATATGGGGCTGGGGGTTGCAGATTGCGGGGAAGAGCCTTAAACATCAGGGGAAGGAGACTGCTTCAATCGGTGAATCACTGGGAGCCCTGAGTGTTCCAAATAACTTGAAACTCTCCCCCCCTGGAAAGTCAGGATCTGCGAATGACCACTACTGTCATCAACCCCACCCTCCTCAGCTGTCGCCAGCTCAATGAGGAGGGGCTGATTCCTGATGGCAGAATTTGGCAGGAGCGGCAGAATGTGGAGTAGAAAGAATGTAGATTCGGGAATACCTGAATCTTGTGAACTGAGATTTAAATCTCCACTTCAGGCTGTGTGGCCTTGGGGGCCAGGCATGTCATCTCCCTGGACTCAGTTTTCTAATCTATAAAGTGGTGACAACACCTATCACACAATAACTGCAAGAATTATCCCAGAATGGTATAAAGCACCTGGAGTGTTACAGACTCGAAACAAATGTTCAGTTCTTCCTCTTCTCCTACCCTGCATGCTGCCAGCATTCTGGTTGGGTACCTCTGTCCCTGCTCTCACCTGCAGGACTCACCCTCTTTGAGGCTCCAGGTAGTTTCATGGGTTCAGTCAGATTGGGTGGAGGAGTAGATTTAGGCCATTCTGGTGGCCAGTGGGCTCTGAATGAGGAAAATGGCAAGGGCAGCTCAACCTGGAGAGAATTCTGGCTGAGAATCTGGAGACTTGACTGAGCCCTGGCTAACTGGCTGTGTGTTCGTGTCAAGTCATTGGCCCTCTCTGGGCCTCAGATTATTAACCTATAATCGGAGTTGATCCATCTCTAAAGTCTGCTCCGGCCCTTAACAGTCGGGGATTCTAGGAGGCAAGGACCAAGGATCCACAGCAAAGGCCTGCAAGCCCCTTCCTCGGTGGCAGTGAAGGGGGCAGCAGGGAAGCCAGTGGCGCTCTCAACGCAGCCTCGCCCCTGCTGGCTCTGAGATCTTTTCCCTCCGCGGGATTTATAATGGGCTGAATTCATTTGCATGACAAAATTGGCTCGGGTATCCAAGTGTTGCAGGAAGACAAGTGTAACATTACGCAGAACAAGCAGCCGGGAGGAAGGTTACCACAGACAATGAGGGAACAAGCCACCCGCCCACCCGCTGCCACTGCCAACCTTTCATCCTCAGGCGTGGGGAGCTGCCGGGGGCAGTGTCAGAGGCGGGGGAGGAGAAATCAGCAGGCCTAGGTGATAACTGCCTGCCCAAGGATGTGGGGTGGGGAGACTCCTGCTTCCAGTGTCTTCCCACTGTTATAGGGAGGTTACCTTTGCTATTTATAAATGCCTCCACCCTTTAAATGGTTGCAAGATTATCTCTCCACTCTTAGGACTTGATTACACAAGCACTTTCTGAATCACTCTCCATGCACTTGTCCACTCATCCACCTGTCCACTGTATCATTCATCCATTCACTCTCTTATCTACACATTTACCATCTATCCATCCACCTATTTTTCTTTCCTTCCTTCCTTCCTTCCTTCCATCTATCCACCTACCCACCTACCCACCCATCTACCTACTCATCCATCCATCCATCCAGCCAGCCAGCCATCCATCCATCCATTTATGTACTCATCCTTCCACATGCCCACCCACCCCTACCCATTCACCCATACATTCACCCATTTACCAATTCATCTGCCTAACCATATGCACCCATCCACCTATCCTTTCATACACCCACTCATATACCCATATACCTATCCACCCATTCATCCATCCACTCATTAACTCACCTATCTACCCTTCCATCTCTCCAACAAAAATAGATATTATACACTTTTTATGTGCCAGGTATAGTTCCGGACATTTCGCTGTGCCTCTGCTTTCTCCTCTATAAAATAAGAATAATAATAGTATCTACCTCACATGGTTGATACTGGCCCAGAGAAAGTGCCATATAAGTGTTTTCTACTGTTAATTTATTAGGCACTGGGGATCTAATGGTAAGTAAAACACTGTAGCTACCACAGAAGAAATCATAAACTTCTGGGGAGAAGAGATACAAGAAAATTCGTGTTGCAGTCCCATGTGGGATGTGCTATGCCATAGGGAAGTATAAGGGACTGGGTAGCAGGGGTCAGAGCTGGGGAACCCTATCTCATTTGAGACTCTGCTTGGGAGGTAGGTAGGGATAGGAAGAATTGTTATTAATCTGTTACAAATGAGGAAACTGAGGCTTAGGAAAATTATAGGACTGCCCATAACCGCACCACTGCACAGAGTCGCTGAGACTGCAATGCTGTGTCTTCTGATTTGGATACATCTGAGCAGGCTGGGCCGTGCTCTCCCTGTCCCCTCCAGGCAGCAGATGAGGCTCCCTAAAAGCTACCTTACTCCGCAGTTGCATGAGCAGCACCATGCTGCCCAGATCCCTGGAGGAAGAGAATGGCTGAGCTCTAAGAGGCCACACCCAGAGCCCTGAGCCCTTTCTGAGCCCCTTGCTTGAGGTAAAGGGGGCGATGGCCACATGAGGTGGGTCAGCTCATGGGACAGGGATTGGGGGGAGGTGGACATCCATTCAGCCTTTGGAATCGAGGCCCAAGCAATGAGTTCCTGGCTATGCTATGGGAGGTGCCAAGGACATTTGGCCTCAGCCCAGAATGTGGACTCTGCTTAATACACCCGCGGGCTGGCTAGAGCACAGGGTGCAAATATGCGCCATCCAATCCCAAGGGGTAGATGAAGATGGACCCACGGGAGCCCCAGGGGAGCACATTTGATCATTCATCGTTGTAACAATCGGTTCCTAACTGTCCCAACTGCTTCTGGTGAAGCGGTCATTTCCTTGTCACTAAAAGTTCTAAAATATTAGAGGGAGCAGAGTGTGGTAGGAGTGTGGTCTTTGGAGCATTTCGAGTCTGGGTTTGAATCCAGATGTAGCCTAATATTATCGGTATGAACTTAAGCCAGTCACTGAACTTTTCCGAGGCTAGTCTGAAAAATGGGAATAATCAACCTCCATCACAATATTTTGTGAGCATTAAGTCATAATCACCAATACTTAGAACCTGCTCAGTAAGTCTTTCTCACAATAAACTCACGAGATGGTCTTTTAATTTTTTTAATAAACTTTTATTTTTGAATAATTTTAGATTTACAGAAAAGATGCAAGGGTAGTACAGACAGTTCTTATAAACCCCTCACCCAGTTTCCCCTAATGTTTACATCTTACGTAGCTATGGTACATTTGTCAAAACCAACATTGGCACATTAGGTCCTTTAATTTTTAATTATCTCCGTTTTACAAATGAGGTTAGGGAGGCACAGAGAAGTTGAGTATCTAGCCCTATATCACACTGCATTATGATACACAAAATATAATACATGAAAAAGCCTATTAAAATGCCCAGCATCAATTTCTTTCCCATCCCAGAAAAGCTGGGTTGGGCCTGGGCTCCACCCTCTCTCTTATAAGAGGCCATGGCAGACTAGATCCCCACCTCTGCATCTGTGTTCACTCCCCTACAGGGCCATCACAAAGAGTCGCCAGAGAGGAACCTTTGGAGAGCACCTTGTAAAGAGCAGAGATGGTTGGAGCAGTAATAGATCTCTGGAATTCTGTCCAAGCTGGCTGTCTTACCAGTGCTTATCAGCAGGCACTCAATAGGTACTCAGTAAGGATTTTTGAATAAACGAATGAGTGAATGAATGAAGTAGAAGGCATACACTCTGTGTAGGAGATTGACTTCAGGCACTTCTAGGAGTTTTTCCAAAATCTAAAACTCAGGAATTCAAAAATCGCCAGTCTCCTCCTTTATTAGGCCTCCTTTTCCCTTGAGAAATTAGAATCACCAATCTGTGTCCCACATACAGCAGGTACTCAATAGAGGATGCCAATGTTGGTATCTCCACACACATTTTCCTTAGTCTCCACAATTTCATCTCCACTTATTTAAATTTTATTTTACCCTGTTGTGTGTTTTTTGCAAGTTGTCTCAAATCCTTGAGGGTGTGTGTGTGTGTGTGTGTGTGTGTGTGTGTGTGTGTGCGTCTGTGTGTGTTGCATAGTGCTACATAAAGACCCCCACGAGTCAATCACTGATGGTAATAATGGTGTCATGTGCTGAAAGCGAGGTGGGTGGGTGGTCCCCCACCTCAAGGTCCTCAGGGGCCAACCCCTTAAAGACTCCCTTCTAAAGCAGTCCTTTGTCCACTTAGTCACTCAGTCAAAAAATGTGTTGAGCACCCACTGTGGGCCAGCCCTGTCCTGGGCTGCTCTGATGAAATGCCTAGCCTCTGTCCTCAGGAGCTCAGCACCTGGTGGAGGGGTCAGCAGAGGACACAGCCAGTGACACCAGGTCTCCAGGGGCCCAGCATGGGGAGGTCCAGAGGAGGACCCTCTCTGCCCCCACCCCCACAATCACACCCTTGGGGCTCAGGTTGGAACCTCCTCCCACTTCTCTCCTTTAAAGTCCTTCTCATCTTTCAAGGCTGAACCCTATCATCACCTCTGGACCCTCCCTCATCTCCTGTGTCCCTTCGGCAGCCCCAGGCACTCTGCCGCACAGCACAGCATTGTGTCACCCTAAGCCAGGAGCTCTCAGTCCTCCCTGTGTGGGGGACCTTGCGACCCCCTGAAAAAAGAAGTTGGTTCCCCTTTTGGCTCCCGCACAGTACCAAGCACAGTCCTCAGCATGTGCGAAGCTGCAATGTCCTGTTCTTCCCAGGACTTGGTGCTCCAATACCCACCAGGACTTGGGCTCAGCCCTGGTGGCAGGCAGCCAGCACTGTTCTCAGGTTACTCAGTTACAGGGTAGAAATGAATACAGGAAGACATATTCTGGGCTGGCTGGGCCTGGGAGAATCAGCCAGAGCTGAGAGGGTCAAATCTGGGGATACTACTATTCTCCCCTCTTCTACACAGCCCCTGTAGTGGGTTGAACTGTGTTCCTCCAAAAAGATGTGTCCACAACTTAACTCCTGTGGATATGACCTTATCTGGAAATAGAATCTTTGTGGATGTAATTAATTTAAGGATTTTGAGATGATCCTGGATTTAGAGTGGGCCTTAAGTCCAATGACTTGTGTCCTTATAAGAGAAAGAAGATTTGAGACACAGAGAAATACAGAGAGGGCCATGTGGAGACAAAGGCAGAGACTGGGGTGATGCAGCTACAAGCCAAGGGTTGCTGGCAGCCATCAGAAAGCAGGAGAAAAGCATGGAGTAGATGCTCCTTCAGAGCCTCCAGAAGAAACTAACCTTGCTGACACCTTGATTTCAGATTCCTGCACTCTAGAACGGTGAGAGAATGCATTCTGTTGTTTTAAATCACCAAGCTTTATATTGTAACAACTTAATATTGTAATAACTATGTATAGTGCCAGCTGGGTACTAGACTAATTGCAGGAAAAAAATAAATCACCACGCTTGTAGTAATTTGATGTGGCAATCCTAGGAGACTAATATAGCCCTTTCTCATTATCTTGGCTTGCCTGCCTCCAGTATGATTTTTTTAGCAGCATCTTAGAGCAATGAGAGGGCACCACCCATCCTTGCCCTTTAACCCAGGAACCATGCAAGGAAATCTCACAAGCAGTGCTGCCACCCAGATGCTGGTGACTCCCAACGTGCCCTTCTCTGGGCCTCAATGTCCCCATCTGTATTGTTGGGCAAGGTGGTGGTAAGCTACACTGGGGTTGTTTTGAGCTCTACCTCCTCTCCATAACCCAGAATGACCAGGGATCCTATGAGACAATGGTCTATTCCAACCATATGGGAGTCCCCATCATGATGCCATTTCAGTAGCTACTTCACTAAGCAAGTGGGAGTCAAGGACACTGGGAGGAGCTGCCTTGGTGTCAGTGAGCTGGAGTGGTGGCTGATGCTTGACACTGAATTTAACTCAAAATGCTTGGATCTGCTGAGGCCCCACCCTGTGCATCCTACCCCCTCTTCCCCACACCCCATCATTCCTTCCTTTTCCATTTTCTGGATGGGTGGGCGACTGCCCTGTGTCAGATTGTGTTCCCAGTGGCCTGTCCTTCCATGGTCTTCCCTGGGAGGCCTGGACATCTCTGCTCCTGCCCCTGGGGCAGCACTGATTCTCAGCCCACTGGCTGCACCTTAGAATCTCTTGGGAATTTAAAATATACCCATGCCGAGGCTCCACCCCAGGCATGGCAATCCCAGGAGATTCTATGTGCATCCCACGGTGAGGATATCCCCTGGAGCTGGTTGTCTCCACATTTCTCTGTGTATGGGTGCTCTCCCTCGTTTGCTTGAATGCTCACTTCTCTGAGGGCGGGGCCTTATTGAGCATTGAACATCATAGCCAGACCTGGCACAGGGCCCAGCCTCCAATAGGCCCTCAGCACCCGATCATTGGAGGAGGGAAGAAATGCATAAGTTTGGGACCCAGGGAGCCGAGCCTGAGGGGAAGGAGTGGGAGAGGAGCGCTGGGATCTGCCAGGGGCCTGGGGTGCTGCTGAGACCTGGTAATAAGGACAGTGTACATAACTACATTTCTTGAGTGCTCATCACATGCAGGCATTTAGCTATGGGATTTTCCAAGTTCTCTCAGTTGCTCCTTACAACAGCCCTGTGAATTAGGGTGCAGTACCCCAATTTTACAGATGAGGAAGCCAAATGGTTGCAGGGGTTTCCAGGGTGAAGGGTTCTGCAGAAGTAGAGAAATCCGACTCCTCCATGAGCTGCTCAGCTTGGTGGGAGGGGAGAAGGGGGACAGTCTTGGTGAGCATGAGAGGTTGCTTACGAGGAACTGAAACTCAGCCAAACTGGGTAGGGAAGGGAAGGAAGGAGGAAAGGATGAAAGAAAGACAGTGTGGGGGACTTAGGGCCAGATTCAGGCATCTCTGTCAACCAGAGCCCGACTCGGGCTTCCCAGCCCCTGGGCACCCTCCCAGTCAGCTGAAGATGCCTTGATTCTTGGCAGCCTCTGACCCAGGGGGCCCAGTCTAGGGGATATGAGACTGGAGAGGTGATATCAGGTATAGAATGTGACAGGGTGACCTCAGTAAGGATCTGCCTCTCTCAGGACCTCGCTTCTCTCTTCTGCCAGGTGAGGGGATTTAGCCCTCAGGCTGAGCAGGTCTGTGATCCATGACGTCTTTCTAATAATGACAGTGGTACCACTTCCTGGCACTCCAGTGTGGTCCAGTGGTTCGAGCAGAGTTGAGCTGCTTGGGCTCCAATCCCTGTGCTGCCACTTTCTCTGTGGCCCGAAAGAGTTTCTTAACGTTTCCACAGCTCAATTTTCCTATCTGTGAAGTGGAAATACTTTTATCTCCCTCATAGACTTCATGGGGACTAGCTGGGCTCATGTATCAATAGAGAGCTGGGGACACAGTAAGCTGTTTATTCAGGCAGTGTTTGCTATCATCAGCAGCATGATTTCCTTGTTGTTATTATTACTATAACAACATCAGCAACATACTAAGCTCTATGCTAAATGTTATAGTAACTCATGTGATCCTCGCAGATACCCAGAATAAAGAGACAGAGGCTCTGAGATATTACATGACTACTTAGATCAGGCAGCTGGTCGGTGTCAGAATGCACAGTCATCCTCCAGGCTGTCTAACTCCCAAACCTAACCAAACCAGACCCCTTACAAGTTCCAGAGACAGAGCTTGTCGCAGGTTTAGTGGGAAAGAGGAGGTAGCATTTATTGAGTACCTATTTTGTTCTCATGATCTAATTTAATCTTTACAGCTGGTCGATCTAATTATTCCCAATGTAGAAATGAAGAAACCGAGGCTCAAAGAGGATCAGCAACTTACCTATTGCCATGTGGTAGAGCAGGGGTTGCCTCACTAGTGTGATTATACCTGACAGCAGAGCCCAGACCCTTCCCAGACTGGAGCTACTCTGTGTGTGTGTCGGAGGGCAGTGGTGGGGAGGCGGGAGCGGGGGGTGGGAGGATGGTGGTGAAGATCTGACTGCTCACAACCTGCCAGGCTGTGCATAACTGTGAGAATATCTCTGTGACTGTGTGTGAGTGCATGTATGAGCGTGGACGCAAATGTTTGTCTCCTTCTTCCCATTGAACCCAGAGCAGGCTTTGCTCAGTTATGAGCAGGCTGAGGGGAGCTGCCAGGCAAGCTGTGTGTGTGTGTGTGTGTGTGTGTGTGTGTGTGTGTGTGTGTGTGACAGAGAGAGAGAGAGAGAACTCAAATTCCTAAAGGAGAGAATCTGTATGATAGAAGTGTGTACATGTGTGAGAGAGAAGGGTGTGTGTGTGTGTGTGTTTGGTCATGATGGAGAGCCTTTGTCTTCTGGGCTTTGTACCCCAGGGAGATGGTCTGTGGAGGATGGGGTCGGGGGTCATCTTGGAAGGCCTGAGAGCTTCAAGTGGGGAGGAAGGCAGAGTAGCCTATTAATGCTGCCCTTCTGGGGTGGGGGGCAGATAAGTGGCCCCAGGGGGCCATGCCGAGGACCCTCTAACTAGCTTGTTGCCATGGGGATGTAGGCTGTGAATACAGTCCTGGAAGCCCAGCTTGAGCCTTCCAACCCCTCCCCTGCCTGGCAGGTGGAGACCCCCGGCTGGGGTGTTTGTCTGGGAAGAGGATTGAAGGGCCATCCCATCTACTCTCTCTTTTATTTAAAGCAAAGACCTCCATTCCTTCCCCTATCCTCAGGCCAGCTCTACTAGGTCAAGGAAGAAATCAATCGTCTCCATCTTCCTGGGGAACAGTGGGTCTCAGGATCAGGGGCTAGCCTCCTGCCTCCTCAGGTGCTTGCCGACAGGTGGCCAGGACAGGAAGAGAAATGCATGTGACCATACAGTTACACCCGCATGCCAGACAACACAGCCAAGTCCACCAGGAGAACAGAACCCTGCTGACCCTGGGGATGCTGAGAGTGAGGGACTTGTCCCTGCCTGAGTAGTGGCCAGTTTATCTGAGAATCATGAACTCTCCTAGATGGGTCTAACTGGAGTCAGCACCCCTGAGGGTTTTTGTTTATGTTTTATTATAAAAATTTTCAAACATTAAAAACTAGAGAGGGTAGTTTATGAATCCCAAGTACCCATCACTCAGTTACAATTATCAGCTTTGCTGATCTTGTTTCATCTGCCCCTTCTTCTTCTTTTGTTTTTGCTGGGGTAATTGAAAGCGAATCCCAGATAGCATGCCATTTCATCTAGAAATACTTCAGTATGTATCTCTTACTGATCACTGACCATGCCGTGATCACGCCTAACAAAATGAACAGTGATCTCACGTAACAAAATGAACAGCAATCTCAGTGATGAATATCATCTGATTCTCCATCTTGCTTCAAATCTGCCATTAAATATGTAGACCCATGCTCCAAGGGTGAATGGAGGCCATGAGGTAAGGGCGGCTCTCTGTGCTATAGCTTTGGAGCCACAAAAGAGTGATGAGTGAAAGCCTGTGGCTTTGGAGGAGTTATTTTGCTTCAAAGGGCCTCAGTTTCCTCCTATGCCAAAGGTATATACCTCTTCCAAGGCTTTCAGGAGGACCGAATGAGATTATATATGTACAGTACCAGGTACATGGTGGGGACTCAGTAAATGATGCCAATGATCATGATACTTTCGGAGGAAACTGAAGTTGAGAGAGTGACTTGCCCACAGTCACATAACTCAGAGTAGTGAGGTTATGATGGAAGCATAGGTCTTCTAAGTGCACCGGGATGCCCATTCAACACACCTCTTCTCAGCCCCTCTAATCCTGCCCCTGCTCTATACCACCACCCCACACTACAACTGGAAATGACACAGAGGGTGACTTCAACAGGTCCTTTTTTCTTGACAACCGGTGGGTCAGTTATGGCACTGTGGGCTGAGCAGGTGAAGGGACACCAGCAGGCCTGGCTCCAAGAAACCTAGAACAAGATCCTTCTCCTCCCTGGGCCTCAGTTTCCCCATCTGTACCAGGAGGGCATTGACCTCTTGCATGGTCTTTAAGACCTCTTCCAGTTTGCTTTGCTTCTGCCAGGGTTAGTAATTATGGGGATGTGGGGAATATTTGAGGCTGATGGGGGGTTTGCAGCCATTTAAGACCCCAGGCTTAAATTGTGGGAGGTGAGGGAGAATATCCTGTATTGGAGAGCAGGGATGGGGTGGCCCAGCTCAGTAGAAGTGAAGCTCCTCTTTCTTCCTGATTGTAGGCCCCTGAAACTGGGGCTGTGACTTGCACATTATAAAGTAGATGAGATACAAAATCCCATTGATGTAATGGATAGAACAACTGGATAAAAAGGTCAGCAAGGAAATAGACTTGGAAAACACAACAAACCAACTAGTCCTAACAGACACTATTTTCAATAGTGATATAATAGAATATTCTACCCGATAACTGCAGAATACATATTTTTAAGTGTTCATGGACTATTCTCCAGAGGAGACCATATCTTAGGCCACAAAACAAGTCTCAATAGGTTTAAAAGATTGAAAACATGCAAAGTACATTCTCTGACATCAGTGGAATAAAATTAGAAATCAAGAACAGAAGAAAGTTTGGAAAATTCTCAAATATGTGGAAATTAAACAACCCACTCCTAAATAACCAATGGTTCAAAGAAGGAATAACAAGGGAAATTAGAAAATACTCTGAGATGAATGAAAACAAAAATGTAACCTACCAAAATTTATGAGATGCAGCAAAAGCGGTGCTCAGAGGGAAATTTATAGCTGTAAACGCCTACATTAAAATAGGAGAAAGATCTCAAATCAATAACCTTCCACCTTACTAGGAAAAGAATGAATGAAACACAAAGTAAGCAGAGGGAAGGAAGTAATCAAGATTAGAGAAGAGATAAATGAAATGGGGAATACAAAAATAGAGAAAATCACAAAAACCAAAAATTGGTTCTCTGAATAGATCAACAAAACTGACAAAACTTTAGCTAGACTGACCAAGAAAAAAAAGAGAGAAAACTCAAATTACTAAAATCGAGAGTGGATGTGGAGACCTTACATAAATAAAAAGGAATATAAAATTTCATTGATTTAGAGGTTCCAGAGAAGCTCCACAACGTTTCTAGAGACGCAAAGAGAACAACCAGAACTGGTTACCAGGAGCTGCCTTCAGGGAGCAGGATGGGGAAGAAGAGCATTTGGTTTTCATGATAAGCCCTCACGGGCTGGTTTTGTAAATATTATTACTGTAAAATACAACATGTGTACAGAAAAGTGAATAAAAAGAGAAGTACTCATCTCAGCAATTATCACCAACGGAATATCCATGGAACCACCACCCAGGCAAGAATTAGAACAGCTGCCCAGATGCCCACCTCGTACCCCCACCAAACTCCTCCAAAGATAATCGCCATCCTGATGCGTGTGTGTGATTCACCCATGTTGTTGCAGGTAGTAGTTTATTCATTTTCTTTGCCGTGTCGTAGTCAATTTTATGAGTATACCACAATTTATGTGTCCGTCCATTCAATTATTGATGGAATGGGCTTTTTATTTATTTTATTTATTTATTTTTTTATAAAAGCAATGTACAAGAAGGTAACTTGATTAAAATATTTTCAATAAAACACAAATTAAAGTTGTAACTCAACCAGTGTTAGTTTAATTTTCATTTCTAAGACTCTTTCTTTTTATGCTCCAGTCACTCATGAAGCCATTCTAGGTCCTGGAGAATATAGGCCACTTAGGTAGGAGCCCACAGGGACCGGATCTGAGAGAAGCCACACCCCTCTGGGGTCCTCTTATCAGCTCTCCTCCCCAAATTTTCAGCTTCAAATGGAGGAAGTCACACAGATGGAGCAAAGATCACACTGTCCCTTCCACCCAAGTCTGCAGCTTCCCAACATACCTCTGAGTGCACATACAGACAGCCAAACAGGAGCGTGCACCACATGTGGGCACATGTGTGGGCACACATGCACGTCCTGGAGGTGGCAGTGCCTGCAGGCACCTGACCGGGAGGTGAGGTCTGTGCACGAAGAAGTTGGTGGAAGAAGAAGAGGAGGAGGAGGGGGAAAAAATTCCCTCATTTCTGAAGAAATGTCCCAGATTAGATTTGTAAATCAAAAACCAATATATAACATGCAAGAATTGATCTGTTTTATATTCCTCAGTTACATTTTTGTGAAGCACATTTAGAAGATTTAGAACGTATTTGCGCCTGCTGGTTGGGCCATTATATGCTTGAGTTCATACATCTATTTGTGAGGCTATAAAACAGGCATCGACTACCATGTAAATTGTGTTCTCCACAATAAATTATATGCATACTTGCAAAAATACATAACTGCCGTGGCTGGGCCAACGCGGCCGGAATACTAATGAGGGCGAAAGTTGCTTTGTCCCTCTTCTCTGGCCTAATTTAGCCTCTACATCAAAAATTATGTAGGAAAAATCACTTTATCCTCTCACTGAGAAATAAAATAGCACTCACGGGCACCCTCATCTCTTCCCACCCCCCTTCCTTTTAACCGAACACTACGATTTTCATACTAATTTTAGCTGCTCCAGGTTTACCGGGAAGAAACCTGGCTCTACTGAAAATGGGGAGTCACTGGGTTTTCTGCACACATGAGAGGGCTCTGGTGCTGGACACATATACACACACACGTCTGCATATTCCCTTCTTGTGGTTTGAATTCGCTCATGCCAGCGTACGTTCACAGCATGCAGACAGACCCACATGCAAACATGGAGACTTGCCCGATACCCATGCACAGACAATCCATGAACATTCACACACGTGCCACAAATTCATTTCCTCTCCCTGGTACAGATCCGTATTCATAGACTCACTGCGAGAATCCAATTCAATTCAGTTGAATTCAATTCAATCCAGTTCAGTCCAGCAAATGTTGATTGAGCATCTACTATATGCCATGGACTGTATTTGGCAAATAACATTTTTAAAAAGACAAAATCTCAGGTCACTGTTCAGGGGAGGAGGCAGCCTTGCTAACAAATGCAACAAGTCAATGTGCTGGGGGCTGTAGCAGTTGTAGAGAGCTGCACGTGCACACGCACTCACACCCTGGTGGTTGTAGGCACACATGTTCTTCAATACTCACATGTACACACTCACAATCTCTGCATTAATACAAATACACACCTGTGTGGGCATTCACACAGACACCACCCATACAGGTTCACGTGTACATGCATGCGACACACACACAGATGGGCACACGCAAGCATGTCGATGCCTGCCCGGCCTCTGTCTTCTCCACAAGTCTGAATTAACCGATGTGCTGTCTGGCTTGCATAGCTCTTTGGGTTTTGTTGCCATCTATACTGGAAACAGAGCTACTTCCAACATTAGGCTGGCTGGCATTGCTCCCACTTCCCCTAGTGGCCTTGCCCGAGGTTCCATGCTGGTGGGAGTTCCAGAGGCCACACAAGGAGAAGTAGACACAAAACAGACCTTGCTTCCATGATCTCAGGCCAGTCTCTTTACAGTCCTGGGCCTCAAATTTACTCATTTTTTAATTGTGGGAATTGGATAGTCTCTGAGGCCATCGAGCTCCAGTTGTCTACAGTCTGTTGCTGAAGTAGATTGGGCCTCTGTCCAGGTCAGAGAATGTGTGACAACTGCAGAGATGGCCCCAAACTGGAGGAGGCTCAGCCCCGCTCCAAGCTCCCAGCATAAGAGGAGCACTAGCCCTGAGGGCAAGACCACAGGTCTTGGGAGCCTCATGGGAGCATGTCCTTGAGAAAAGGAGTAGCAATATGTGGTGGAGGGGAGAAAACTTGCAGGGGCCAGGTTCCAATTCAATCCAGCTCAGAGATGCCTGATATGGTTCTCATGGAATGTCATTCTGTCTTCAAATACCTGAAGGGCTGCCATGGGGCAAAGGGAAGGGACTTCCTCGTGTGACCCAGTTGGTAGAACTAACACAGTGAGAAAGCAGGTAGAAGTTCCAAGGGGACAGACAGACTTTGGTTCAATATAATGATCAATGTGATGTGTGTGTGTGTGTGTGTGTGTGAATTCTGCTACTGCATTTTTACTTTCCTTGTAGTCCTTTATCTCATCTACTCCCCTGTATCTCATTCTATTTCTTTTTCATACCATACTATTTTCTCTTTGAATAAAAAATATTTTTTTAAAAAGTATATAGTATTTTTATTGAGAAAAGTACTATATCAGCATGATGAAAAATTTAAATTGGTCAAAAGGTACAGTGAACAGTTGGTCTCTCTCCTTTCCCAGACTCCCCAGTTTTATCCATCCAGTTTCCTTCTCCAGAAAAAAATCACTGTTACCAACATTTATGTTTTCTTTCAAAAATTTACTGTGCATCATGCCTGCCTATCTATCTATCTATCTATCTATCTATCTATCTATCTATCTATCTATCTAAATATCTATCATCATCATTTAGAGTCTTTATTTTAACACAAATGAGAGCATTTCATATGACCTAATCCTTGTTTCCCCTCCCGTCTCCCCTCCCTACCCCAATCTAACCACGTAGCTTGGAAACCAGGCAGCTGTTACTAAGAAGAAGTTTTCCATCACCAGCGTCCAACAATGGAATGAGTTAATGAGTTCCCTAATACTGGAGATGTGAAAACACTGGCTAGATGACCACTCGGAGAAAAAAGATGGGAGAATGGAGCCCTGGACTGGGGGAAGGATGTTGGGTTCACGCCTTTTAAGGCTCTATCCATCAACCAGTTTCTTGAATACAAAGAGAACAGCTCTTTATCTCACTCTACCTTTTCTCTGCACTCCTCTCAGCCAGCACTCGCCAAAGCCAGCCGGGGTCACCAGTACCTAAAGCTGCCCAACCATGGCTTCTAGCTCTCCTGTAATTGACAAGAACTCCCCAGAGATAGCCTCTCTTTGTGCCAGCCTCATGCCACTAAACTCCAAATTAAGAGGCCCAGCTGAGATTTCTGTCTTATTCCATCTATGCCCCTGGGACCCATCCTCTTTCATTTCAGGAGGGGAATGGAACTAGAAGTTTAGATTTGGGAAGGGGGGTAAAGAGGGCTCACCACCAAAGCTGGTGCCTCTATGCTCCAGAGAGATGTGCGTGTCCTACCATGCAGCTTAAGACTTCTCCAAAACACCGTCCCCTCAAATCCAATAAAATTGCAAATTTCACTGTATTTCACAATATCCTAAATAAACATGAACAGCATGCATTTCTCTTCCTTGCATCAAATATTAATCTGCCCGTGGCCAGCACCCGCTCTCCCGCGTGTGTGCGCACGCTGGGTAAACACCAGGGAGATTGGGATGCCAGACCTTCCCTTCTCTTCCCCAAGTGGAGAGCATGACAAATTTTTCTCCTAATTACACCTGCCACTGTTTGCCTTCTAATACTGTAAATCCTCCATCACATAGTTTTTCAGATTCAGGATTAGGTTCTCTTCCTGTCGTACAAGTGATTGGAGGGGGCAGGGAGGGGGAAGTGGGAGGCCACTGTGGACTGTGTGGCACTGCTTTTCACAATTTCTCCATGGGGGTCCCTGAGTTGGGTACGGGGAAATGTTCCCAAGCCCCTGACCCTCCTGCAGGGTAGGAAGGAGATTTTAAGGAAGAGGGGAGAGGAGAGAATGGAGCAAAGACACCTGCTCAGGTGTGCAAAACCTGCTCGCCCAAGCTCAATTAGCCCCTTAGTTGCCCCCAAATCCTGGGCATAATAAAAATTCTGAGAAGGGAGAGGATGAATGAAAAGTGTCAAGTGCCCAGCACATAGTAGGTGGACAAAACAGTAGCTGCCTTCTCCTTTGCTCTATCTCCTGGCTGAAGCCATCATCATCTCTCTCCTGGACCATGAAACCTGCCTCTTCACTGGTTTCCAATCTTGCCCCACCCTTCTCCAATGAACACATTGTCCCCCAGCTGTCAGAGTGCTCCTTCCAAAGCCCAGAGCTCTCCATTCCTGGAAGGCCCTGCCTTAAAACCCCCAATGACTTCCCACCGTGTCTGAATTATGTCCAGTCACAGCATGAAAGGCCCTCTGCCACCAGGCCCAGCTTGATTCTCTGGTCTCATTTCCAGCCTTCCCTATGCCCCCTGACCATTCATTCTAGACTGTAGCCAGCCTGCTCACCATCTCACCCTTCCCAAAATGTGCTGTGCAAGATGCCATCTCCATTTCTTTGCTCAGGCAGTTCCCTCTGCCTGTTGAAATTTCTATTTTCTTTTTTGGTGTTCACACCTGATGACACCACCTCCTTGAGTCTATCCCCCAGTCATTATAAATCATGGCCTTCTTGGTGCTCCGGTGGGACTTTGTAGCTACTACATTTCGGCTCAGACATTTGCCTTGTCTGTCAGTGGTGTAGGAGTGTTTGCAGGTGCCTTCGAGGTAGGGACGAGGTCTTAAACATCTCTGTAACCTCAGTGTCTCTCTAGCCTTGAAGTCTTGATACTATAGAGGGTGATATTTGGTATATGGTTGTAGGGAGGGGTCTTCTTGTTGCCCTTAATCTGATGACCATGTCAACTGGCCACTCCATCTGTGGGTGAGAATGGGTTCCCCAGGGCCAGCCCTTCCCTGCCTCTGAGGACAGTCTCTCAGCTTGGCAGATAGCATGGGGTCCCCACCAGCACAAGGTATTAACCCCTTAAGGCCACAATGATGAAGGGGAAGGGGGCTGAAGACTCACCTCTTCCTCCACTCCTGTGACCAGATCCCAATCCCTGATTTCCCTCCCTGAGCCTGGGATGCTCTGATAGAGACCCCTCCTAGTGATCTGTGTGTCTGGAACACCCGAGCTGTTCAAATGACACCCAAATCATTCCTGTGGGGCTCTGGAATATGCAATATCATTGACTGCTTTTATCTGATGAGGGGGTGCAGGTGACAGCTGTGCTCTCCCTATTCTAGTTGGTTCCTAGAGGCCCTTCTGCCTCTAGGGATGCCCCGGCCTATTGGCTAAGGAGGGGGACCCCACTCTCTGTGGCTGGAGGCCTAGAGCTGGGCTAAGGAGGGAGGTCTTAGTCATGCTCTGTGCTACCCTGGTGAGGTCTCCACCCTGCCAAAGCTCCCCTGGAGTTGTTCTTGAAGTCTTCTCTCAGAGTCAGCTTGTTCAGCTTGAATAATAACTGTCCCTGGCCCTGTCCCCTCCCCACACATTTCACCTTCAAAGGGCTGGGAGAAATTTCCCTAATTAATTAACTCCTCTGCAGCCTGCCCTCCATGTCATCTGGTGATTAATTGTCACTGTGCCTTTAAATCCAGAGGCGGAGGGAAGGTGGGTTGAATTGGCAGCGGTGGATGCCACAAACAGGCAAGCTGGAGTGAGGACAGCCTGAGGGCCTTTCCTGGGGTTGGAGGACCCCTGCCTCCACCCTCATTCCTGTCCTTGCCCAGGGCCTGACTGAGAGGCTCCAGAGCCAGACCACAAATGCGTCCGTCAATAATCAATCGATGAGTCTCAAATATGAGGCTGTGGGAAATGGGGCATTCTGGAAGAGGCAAGGTGGCTGATGTCTAACCTAAAGTCTGCAAAACAGGTCACTTTGCTTTCCTGAGCCTCAGTGTTCTCACCTATAAAATGGGGGCTAGTAATAGGACCTACTTCTCAGATAGCTGGGAAGGCGAAATGAAACTAATGTGTATAAAGCTCTTAGCGTGGTTTAGGGTACACAGAAAGTGGTCAATAATGATAGCAGTGATTGTGCTGCTGTTGCATCATGAAGTGCTGTAAGACCACCCTCATCCCCAGTGCCCAGCTCAGACCCTTGCCCTCCCCCCACCCCCAGCTCTTTCTCCTTGGTAGTTCCCCCTACTCCCCCAATCCCAGCCACTGCACTCACCTGCTTCCTAGTCTAGTTGGTAAGTACCTGGGCAAGGAACTTACTTTCCTATGTCTTCATGTTCTAATATAGAAAATGAGGATAAAGCTACCCTATCTTCATGTATACAAGGCACTGGGGCACAAACAGAGATAAGGTCCGGCCCTTCCTCCAAGATGTTCATAGCAGGAAAAACAGATGAGGAAGTAAACGCAAGTATGGTGTGACCTGTGACAGAGGTGCACAGTGCATTCGGCAGGAGGCAGGCAATGGCATCAGGGGTCCAGAATGCAGTGAAGGTAAAAGGAGATGACCCTCAGCACATAATAGTTGCTTAACAAAAGTCTGTTCCCTTTTCTAGTCTTCTTCCTCACATG
>NW_006443570.1:14186163-14187508 GCF_000325575.1 Pteropus alecto
ACCCCCCATTGCTGTCCGTCCTGCTGAGCCTGCAAGGTCTGGAAAGAGGGGCAGAGAGGGTGGGTCTCCTTGGGGAACCCCTGCTCCCTGCAGCTTCATTTCATCACCCTTCCCCCATCGCCAGCGTTAGCTAACATTTTTTGTTTACTATGGCCGGGCACTGGGCAAGTGCTATACAACAGCCCCATTTTACAGTTGAGGAGACTGAACCAGAACCAAAACTAGACAGACTGAGGGATAAACCCCAGGCGGTCTTTGTCTGGAGCTGCAGAAACCAAGGGCTGGAAAAGTGGATGTGGCCAAGAAGGGCGATCCAATCAGAAGAGGGAATTGACCAGCCCACGGACGGGTCGACTTCCGCTGAGTGAGGCCTGTGGTTTTCAGGTGTATTAACTTTATTCACTTGTTTTAAGAGGCTTCATTGACCTCATGCTGTGTAGCGGACCCAAGTTCGACAAGCCCAGCCGCCATCTCTTCCTCTGGCCCCTCTGCTTCAGGAAGCCCAGCTGCGCCCTTGAAGGCGCAGGCGCAGGCGTGTGCAGGTACGCAGGCTCAGAGGGGGTACTCTGATGGTAGCCAGGTGCAGGGTGGGGGCGTTAGCCCTGCCTGGAGAAGGTAAGTGCCTGGAGCTCAAAGCAGGCCCAGACAGATCTACGACATCTTCCAATGAAGCCCTTGTATTTACCAATGAGAAAGTAAGGTAGGGGTGCACGTGTGCGCGTGCGCATTTGGATGTGGAGGAGGGCTGGAACTTGCTCAAGGTCCCGGAGATTCCTTCGTGGTAATAGAACCCAGAGCCCCAGGGTTTTTGAGAACAAGATTCCTAGTGGGAATAGTATGGGTGGGGGAAGGGAGGAGTGAGATTGTTGCCTTATTTGAGGAACTGTCTGAAAAAGCATTTTGGGAAAGCAAGGAGGGGAATACCATATCCTGAGGGTCAGGATGCCAAAATTTTGAAAGTAGCACAGTATAATTTAAACAGGTTTCGAAGCAGGCAAACCTCACTTCTCCTCCCCCTCGTCCAAGCTGTGTGACCTGGGCGAGTTCCTTCACCTCTCTGAGCATCAGTCTCCTGAAGGTGAAGTACTCAGCTCACCGAAAGACAAAGACAAATGTCAGATTTCTTCTTTTTTTCCTTCTACTGCTCTCGCCTCCTGCCCCCCGTGGGAGTATTATCCTCACTGTAGTTCCTGGTAGAGTCATTCATTCATTTGACAGAGGACTGACTAGGTAGGAGGAACTGTCTTAAGCACTAGGGATAAGAAGCGAACAAAGATAAAAATGTCTGCCTTGGCGTTTACATGCTAGTGGTGGGAAGGAGACACTGACCAGCATTAAGGGGCGA
>NW_006443570.1:14187524-14235676 GCF_000325575.1 Pteropus alecto
AGTGAGCAGAGAGGGTGTTGTGGCAGTGGGTTCAATTTGAAATAGGATAGTCACGGAGGCCCTCACCGAGGAGGTGACATCTAAGCCAAGACCTGATCTAGATAGCCATGCAGAATTTTGGTGAAGAATCTTCTGGGCAAAGGGAACAGCTAGTGCAAAAGCCTTGAGGCAGGACTGGGTCTGGCGCATTCAAGGGGAGGTAAGGAGGCCAGTGAAGCTGGTGGAATGAGAGAGGGAGAGTGTGGTAGGAGATGCGGTCAGAGAGGAGAGGCCAAGGGAGGCAGATGAGGTAGCCCTGGTGGGTTGCTGCAAGGACTTTGATTCTGAGGGAAGTGGGGAGTCATAGCAGGGTTTGAGTAAGGGAGGGACATGATCTAACTTGGGCTTAGTGAGTTCCCTCTGGCTACTGGGTTGACAGTAGACTGTAGAGGGACAACAGTGGGAGCCAGAGGCGCATGTGGAGGGCGCAGGGTGTTGGGATGGAGTGCTTCTGAGCAGGTTGAAAGTGAACTGGTAGTTTTCTTCTCTATAGAATATGCTCAGGTCGCTGCTGCCAACAGGTTACATCCTCCAATCCCCTTTTCTGCCACACTGAGATCCACGGTAGGCATTTCTTCTGGGGTGTGAACCTCGCTTGGAATCTACCAGGGGCGTGTACACACACACACACACACACGCACGCACGCACGCACGCACGCACACACAGTCTGCTTCCTGGAGCTTTGAGGTACTGTTTTATGGGGTTGGGCTCAGGTACGTTCTGGGCCATGACTAATCTTCACAGATCCGTGCTGGGCGCACGATAAGCACTCCAGGTGTGCATGTCCTATCTGACCGGGCCCCAGCTCCTCCTCGACCTCCTCCCCTACCCCTCTCCCCACAACTCACTCCCTACTGGCCCCCTTGCTGCACCTCACAAACACCAGACCCACTCCCACCTCAAGGCCTTTGTCTTCTGTCCGTCTGCCTGGCGTGTCCACCCCTCAAGATGTCCAGATGCTCCGTCACCTCCTTCACATCTTTGCTAGAAGGTCCCCTCTCAGCAGGGCCTCCCCTGACTACCCTATTTCGTATGGTAGCCCCACCCCTGATCCACCCTTTCTCTGACTTAAATTTCTTTCCATAGCACTTGTCACCATTTTTCATAGAATATATTTTACTTGTTTTGTTTACTGTCTGTCTCCTTCCGTTAGAATCTAAACTCCATAAGGGTAGGGACTTCTGTTTTGTTTAACATGGTAACATAATATTTATAATTTTCATCATTTGTAACTGTACAATTCAGTGGCATTAAATATATTTGCAATGTCATGTAACCATCACCACTATCTATGTCCTGTACTTTTCATCATCACAACGTAAACTCTGTACTCATTAAACAACAACTCCTCATTCCCTCCTCCCCTCAACCCCTGGTAGCCCTTATTCTACTTTCTGTCTCTGAAGGTACTCATATAAGTGGAATCTTACAATATTTGTCCTTCTGTGTCTGGCTTATTTAAGTTAGCATAATGTTTTCAAGGTCCATTTATGTTGTAGCATGTATTAGAATCTCATTCCTTTTTGTGGCTGTATAATAGTTCATTGTATGTATATACCATATTTTAGTTACAGCTATATATTCAGTGCCTGGCATAGTGCCTGGCACATAGTCAGTACTCGATAAATATTTCTTGAATGAATAAGTGAGTGAATGGATGAATCAATAAACGCAGGAGTGATGAATCTTTATGGTTTTGCTTTTGTCTTAGAACCATTGCATTTGAGATCCTAGGGGAGCATTCAAATAGAGGTGATGGTGAGTGGCCCTGGGTGTTGAGGATGAAGGGGACTAAGCGGTAAATGGACCACTGGGGAAGTGAGCAGATGTATGAAGAGGGGCCCAGCTGCTCTCCCACTAAAGAGGCTCCTCCCTGCCCTGGGCAAAGCACCCCTGCCCTCCCTCACTCCAGAGTGTGGGCAGAGAAGATATTTGGTGGGGATGCAGTTTAGGGTTCCCTGACCCCCCACCTGATCTGACTCTTCTCTATGTGGAGAGCTCTCTGTCTGTGGAGGAGATCCAGGTCTGGCAGGCTAGATCTGGTGTCCCTACTGGGCAAATGTCCTAAGTTTAAGTGTGCTGAGGATCTGAACTCACCTGTGAGAGGCTCCAGATGTCCAGCCTCATCATGCTAATTAGTGCAATTAATTAACAATTGGCTTTGTGGCTCTGGGAGCCCTGGGCTGGAGCAGGGGGCAGCACTGTAAACAGGTGTTGGGGGGCCTAAGAGGGGGCGATGAAGGAGACAGGACTCCAGGATGTCTCTGCCCTAGGCAGAGAGCCCCCACTCCCTGAGTGATTGCAGTGGCCTGCTCCTCCCTCCCACCCTTTCCCCCTCTCGTTCTCTCCCTCTTTTCCTCTCCCTTTCCCTCCACCTCCCTCCCTCCTTCTCTCTTCATCTTTCTCTCTCCTTCCCCCACTTGTCCAGCTGGGCCCAGGAGAGCCACATCTGGGATAAGCTGGGATCCAGGGTGCCTAGATGGGAGGAGTTTCAGCCAGGCTCCACTGGAGAAGGCCCAAGTCCCACCGACAGAGCCACAGAAGGAATAGGAAACATGGCGTTACCTATTCCAGGTTGATAGAAGAAGAAGAGACATGCTTTCTGCTAAGAGGACCCCCTGGGATGACAAGGAGAGACACAGCCCCTGGCAGGAGGTCTCCTTGATCTGATGAGAGAGAGAGATTTTCCCAATCTGATGATGGAGTCACAGCTGCTGCCCTGGGGGAGTTAGTCTGACGGGGGAGACACAGTCCCTGCCCTGGGGGAAGGCCCTGGTCTAGTGGAGAACGAGATAGAGGACACAAACTTGAGAAAAGGCTCTTAGCCCTTTAGGTGATGCAGAGATCAGCACCAAAGGAGGGTGTTCAAAGAAGAGGGTGGGTTGGGTCCTGGGGGGGTCGCTGTCCTGCTGCCCTTGACGGAGTAGAGGGGTTGGGGATACAGGAGCAAATTCCCAGCCAGGACGCCCTTGGCTCCTCTTGGGGACAGTAAACTGCAAAATTGAATTGGGACATGGACAGGCTAACTTGTTTGAGGGAGAAGATGGCCAAGGTGGGCAGAGAGTCAGCATGCAGCAGTCTTGGGACTTCAAGATAAAGGTGGTGGGGACCCACTCAAGGTTGGTGGACACGGGTCACCCGTCTTCCAGGGGCGAGAAGGCGGTGGCTTGGCTCGACTGGTAGAGTCAGAGGAGATGTTCTTGGTAAATGTCACTGTGACCAGTTGTTCATGGGCGAGAGAGAGAGTGGCTGGGGAGAATGACAGTCTGGAGGGAGGTGGGCAGGATGAAGGGATCAATCTTCAGGTTAGCTTCTGTGTTTCTAACTCTTGTTTTAGAATCAGTGAGTTTGAGGTCTGAGAAGAACATTCAAATAGAGATTGTGAGTCCTTAGGAGGGGGCCTGAGGCTCAGGAGAGAGGTCAGACCAGAGGTCAAAGATTCAAGGCAGCCTCCATGCCTGTGCCTGGTGCTTATTCGGTGTCAATAAAGACGTGTGGGCCACGGACCAGCGGCAGCAGCATCTAGGAGCTTGTCAGAACTACAGACACTCAGCCAGCTCTGAACTGATAATCACCATCTGCCTCTTAACAGGATCCTCCAGCAATCCGTGTGCACACCGAAGCACCAGCAGGTCTCTCCAGGTGCTCTTATTATTCCTCTCATTTTGAGGTTTAGGAAACTGAGGCTCCGAAGTGGGAGAAGGACGTGAAGCATTGGCTGCTGTGGGAGTTCAGGTGATTAAGGTACTCACGGGGCATAAGGTCTTCAGTGGGAGCAGGGAACACGTGTGGTGGAGTGCTGATAAATGGTTGACAGTTGGCTCTCTGGGGAAAAAAGTCCTGACTTGTAACATTCGCCAAATTCCATGGTGTAAATGCTCCCACCATAGTGAGTTTCACGCTACTCACATGATGTGTCCCTGAACATGGACTTGAGAAGAGATGTGTGTGATTGGCTATTGTGAGATAAGAGCCGATGCCAACGTATGCACATGTCTTTTCTTGGATGAAACAGAATCAACCCCTCCCCCACCAACCTTAATATCTATCTACTTCCTCCATGCCCCTGAGTGTGGACAGGTGGCCAGAAAGACTGATGGATAGACAGGTGGGGTTCTGCTAGCACTTCTGCATGTGGTTGGCCTTAGGAGCTGGACTTGTATATGTCTCCTCCTTGGCGACAGGATTAGTGACCTGGTGGCCTCTGCCCCTATCCTAGCTGAATGTCACCCTCAGCCAGCCTCGTTCCAGTGAGTTCTCTCTAGGGTGTGAGCACTAGGAGCTTGGAGCCTGGTCCTAGGGAGCTCTCAGTGACTAGTTTACTCTTTTCACCTGAAAAACTTGATTTCTCCTAAGACTCAGATCACCATGTGGGAGCAGCCTGAGCAAGCGCCGGGTACCATGACCCACCCCAGCTGTAACCTGTTTATCTCATGCCTCCCGAAACCCTGAGTCTGGGCTGGCCACTGGGTCTGGGCTGGTGCTCCCTCTCTCCTGAAAAGTCATGGCAATGGAGAGCCTGGGCAGAGACCCAAAGGTCTGAGTTCTAGTCTTACCATTGCTGCTCCTTCACGGGTGACCCTAGGAGTCCACTTGTGGCATTTGCCGATTTGTGTAGGGTGCTTTTGTGTTGGACATACAGGTATACCTTGTTTGATTGCATTTCGCTTTACTGCACTTCTCAAATGTTGCCTTTAAAAAAAAAAAAAAAAGATCAAAGGCAAGGCCCTCCACCAGCAAAGGGATTACGATTTGCTTTATTGTGGTCTTCTACTGCAGTGGTCTGGAACTAAATCGACAAAAAGGTGCGCCTGTACATTGTCTCGTGTTATCCTCGTAGCAGTCCTGGGGCGGGTGCTGTTACACCGTTTAAGTTAGACGAGGGACAAGGGTTCTGCGGCAGTGAGGGAATTACCCAAAGTCAGTCAGCTGGTGAGGGCAGGGCTGCTGCTGCAGGTCTCAGGGCCCTGCTCCTTCCACACTTCCACGCTGCCTTCCAGGCCCCGTCGTCCTACTGTGCCTCAGTCTACCTACCTGTAAGAGAGATGGGTGGGCCCAATTCTCTTTAAAGTCCCTTCCAGCTCTAACTTCCTGGGCATTGGAAAAGTCGAGGGGAAATGCCAGGGGCTCTTCTTTTATTAAATAAACTTGGAAAATTCTGCAGTGGACCAGGTCTACATGTATGTATGGATGTGTGTGTGGCTGGGTATACAGGAGTGTGGGGGTGTATTGAGGGTGTGTGAATGTGGATGTGATGTGCCTAGATGTGTGTGGTGTGTATGTGAGTGTGTGCAGGTGCACAAGTGTACCGCCAGCTGCTGGATGTTATGAGAAAGTGGACATATTGCATGAGAGCGAGTACGCAGATGTGTACAGAGCGAGGGTGCATTCATATTGGGTATATTCGTGAGTATATATTGGGGGAGAGAAGCATAGCAGGACAGATTGATCTCTGTCTTTCCACCTCTCCTGGGACCCCCCACCTCTTTCTCTCCATGCTGTGATCCTTGTGGCTCAATCCAAAAGGATTTGTGGTGGTTTTGGAGCTGAACTAGACCCTGACTGACCCTCCCCCAGGGCCAGGACTCCTCCTGGCCCAGAGCAGGTGGCTACAGCCCATTTCCAGTGGGCCGGTGCTCACGACGGGTGCTGGATTAGCGAATGAGTGATACAGTGGGCACATATGGTCCTGAGTGCTGGGTGCAGCCCTGGGCCCCTTACTCAGCGCCACTAGGATTAGACCTAATGAATCGGAAGGAGTTAACAATGCTTTGGGGCCCAGCAGAGGCCCAGGAGGCCCGCTCAGGCCCTGCGCTGTGGCCGCCTTTCACAACTGAGGTGTAATCCTCTTTGAAATCAAAGATGATACAACGTATGAATTTAAACGTGACATTTACAGCTCCGGTGAGATGACGTATTCTGGAAAGGTCTCTTCTTTAAGGGGGCTGGGAGTGGGGAGAGAGGAGGAGAGTGAAGCCATCTGCTCTCAGAGGAGACCCAGGCTGGCCCAGTCCTGGCCAACTTTCCTCCATACCTTGGGCTGGGGGAAGAGTGGGGACTTGGGGCAACTGGAAAGAAGCAAGAGGGAGAATACAGTTTGTTTTCCCACCCTCACTTACCCAGTGCAGGGCTCCCCTGATTTCAGAGTAGTCCCAAGAAGACAGCTAAAGCAGACTTTTTGCCAAAGAGGTTCTTGGGCCCCATTTGTTTTTTGTTGGATTAAAAAAGAATTTAATTGTGGTAAAATATGTATAATATAAAATTTGCCATTTTATAAATCAGAAAAAGACAAATATATGATTTCACTTATGTATGGAATCTAAAAAACAAAGTAAATGAACAAACAAAATAGAAATAAACTCATAGATACAGAGAACATTTTGATGGTTGCCAGGTGGAGGGTACGGGGTTAGGCAAAAGAGGGGAGGGGATTAAGAGGTACAAATTGGTAGTTACAAAATAGTCATGGAGATGTAAAGTGCGGCATAGAGAATATAGTCAGTAATATAGAATATAGTCAGTCAATAATAACTATGTATGGTGTCAGATGGGTACTAGATTTATTGGGGTGATCACTTCATGAGTTATATAAATGTCTAATCACTGTGTTGTACACCTGAAACTAATATAATATTGTATGCCAACTAATTGAAAAATAAAAAATTTAAATATTTGCCATTTTAACCATTGTCTAAGTACACAACTTAGTGGTATTAGTTACATTCACAATGTTGTGCAACCATCATCACTGTCTATTTCCAAAACTTTTCCATCACCCCAAATAGAAAGTCTGTACTCATTAAGTAATAATTTCTCATTACTCACTCGCTATAGCCCCTGGTGACCTCTGATCTACTTTCTGTCTCTCATGAATTTGCCATGTAAGTGGAATCATACAACAGTTATTCTTGTGTGTTGGTCTCTTTCACTTAGCATAATGTCTTCAAGGGTTATCCATGTTGTAGCATGTTTCATAATTTCATCCTTTATTGGCTCCTTATAGCAGAAGGTAAGTTACCCTCTTCCCTGGAGCACTCAGCATGGAGCCCTGGATCAGGTAGGTGATCCATACACTTTATTTTCTCCCACTGTGCCACATCTCGACAGGCATTCGTTTGGGAGAGGGAGATGGAATAGGAGGACATCAACCCTTTCTAACATTTATTGAGCACTTACTATATGCCAGGCCATGCTAAACCATTTACTTATATAATTTGTCTCAACTGCACAACAACCTCACGAGGCGGGTACTTTTATTAGCTCCTTTTTACAGAAAGATTCAGCTCCTCACAGGTGGGTGCAAAGGGGCCTATTTCTATGTCCTGTTGTCCTTGCATCTTTGACGGTCACCCTTCAGCCCTCTCAGGCCTTCCCTTCTCCAGAACTGCCCTCCAGCTCTCATACCATTTCATCTGTCACGTCCCAGAGTTGGATGGGGGTGATCAGCAGGCTAGTGACAAGAAATAATGTCTGATCCTTTACCCAAGTGTAGGCCTTAGTGCTTCCTAGGCTCATCCATACGGATTAAGGAGCCCTCTATCTGGCATGTAGGGTGGGGGTCATTCTCTCTTTGTGACAGATGAGGAAACTGAGGCTCAGAGAAATTAACTTGTTTGAGATTACAGATAGTGGGGCTGGATTTCTTTCCCTCAAATCCAGAGCTCTTTTCTCTAATCTGGGTGTCTTTTTAGATCTAAGAGCTGATTTCTTTAACCTAGAACACATTTTAAAACACAGCCCCAGCCTTAGGTTGACTTTCCTACAGCCCTTAATTTTCTCATCCCTAAAATGGGAATAATAAAACCTAACTTCCACAGCTGCTGGAAGAGGTTACAATGAATGAAAAGCATCCAGCCCAATGCCTGACACATAGTAGGTGCTCCATAGGTACTTTCCTTTCACTCTTTGGGCACATACCCCCCTTTTTGGGGGGACTGCTGTGGTGGGAAATGAGAATTTCTGGATTGAGGGTAGTCGACTGTGTTTGAAGTGACAGTGACAGATGGGTGCGGTGGCTCTCCCAGGCACCCGGCCAGCCCTGCGGTGCGTGTCCGCCAGTCCCCGGACATTTCCTCCCTCCTCCTGGCCGCGATGAGGTGTCATTTGCTGCCTGTCCCTTCTCGTCATCGATTTCCAAGTCGTTAATTAACGGGGCTTGTCAGCTGGGAAGATGAATTCTGTCCTCGGCCCTCAGGGCCTTTTGTTTTGGGATTGTAAATGTTATAGATCTCCCATGATGGAAGGCCATGGGGTCAGGGGGCGCTGGGCTGTCCAGTGGGGGTGGCAGGCAGGGAGAGGAGCCCGTGGGCCTGGTGGGCCCCGCTGGGCCCTGCTGGCTGGGGACAGGCTCCAGTGGCCCCTCACAGAGGCCTCTCTAGCTTGGTTCCTTGGGGTTGGTGTGGGAAGGATGGGGGAGTTTTCCTGTCATCTGAAACTTCATTCTGGGAGAAGCTGCCTTGTACCAAATGGTGTAGATTTGGTTGTGCCCTGGATGGGGACTGCCTGGAGGGGGCTACAGACCCTACTCCGTCTGATGGGGGAGACAGCATTATCCTTAGGAAATAGTCTGATGGGGGAGACACAGTGTTGTCTTTGGGAAATAACGAGTCTGATGGGGGAGTTACAGCTCAGGCCTGGGAAAGCCTTCAGTCTAATGGGGGAGACACGATTCTTATACTGGGAGAATGCCCCAGTCAGATGGGGCAGACATAGACATAGCTCTGCCTTGGGAATTCCCCAATCTGATGGAAAAACATGTACTCTGTGCTAGGGGAATTTAGGCCTTAAAAATATATATTTGCAGGCAAAAAGCTACTCAGAGCTTGATTCAGCTGGGTTTGGATCCTGTTTTCTGGTGTCCAAGGCAAACCGCTCCCTGAGAGCGTAGGCCCTGCCTCCCATGTCAGGTGTCTGAGCAGCAAGCAACCTTACCAACAGCTGAGCTGAATTCCAGGTGGGCAAAACTAATCCCTAAGAACATGGGCTGAAACAAAAATAAAAATGACACTTGGTCTTTGATAAGTTGAGCTGTGGGATTTGTGTTGTGGGAGCAGCTTATAGACCGCTGACAAATAGCTACAGAGAAGCCACAAACGTGAGGAGATCCAGCTTCCCTTGTGCCACAGAGAGGCTGAGAGTGGGCAGGGGAAGGGCATACCTTCATTTTATGGGTGGTGGGCACTACTCTGCGCTGGGGCTCTGCAGGGCTGGCTGGAAATGGACTGGAGCTCAGGGTAGACCCTCAGGAGAACCAGTTCGAGCAACAGGATTGCTTCTGTCTTGCTGTGTGACCTTGGGGGACTTTTCTCCTGTCTCTAGGTCTGTTTCCTGCAGAGGGGGAGAGCAGAGATGCCTTACCCCTAACACTCAGGGTGGTGGTTGGAGCTCAGGCATCTGAGCAGACCCTTGGGGTTTGAATCTGGCCCTAATCTCTTACCTTAGCCAAGCAGTTCAACCCCTTTGAACTTTGTTTCTTTATCTGTAAATTAGGAATAATAGTAGCACATGCTTCTTAGGGTTGTTGTGATGGTTAAAGGAGCTGTTATGGGTAAAGCGCTTAGAATAGTCCGTGGCTCAATTAATGAAGCTGCCATTATTGTTATCTGACTATGAGATTACTACAAATGGGCCTAGTGCTGCCCACGACCCAGCAGCCATATTGGCTGCTTTCAGCCCAATGGGCATTTATGGGAACTGCACTGGTTGCACCCTCACCTCGCTCATTTCATCATCACTCCTCTTTCTGACCCCTGGGGCCCTGCAATAGGGGGTCCTCCTAATGTCTGCCTGCTGCTGGGAGTTGGTAGAAGAAATACATCAACCTGGACCTCTCAGAAGCTCCCCAAGCTCCCAGGTTCCTACTGGATCTGGAGGAAATGCAGCCCTGCCCAGGATGAAGTGTGGGCATAAGAGGTTCCAGACGGTGGCTTCAGCCTCTGGGAGACTTTGAGAGGGAGAGAAAAGACATTTTACTGGGAGCGTGTTGGAGAGGCTTCCAAGGGCCTGTGCCCTCAGGCCAAGGTGTGAGGGGGCCCTTTGCCTTGGCAATGGCTCTGGGGATAACGGGGACACATAAGCAGCAGCTGCCCACCTCCTACCGTGTAAGTGAGTCCAGGACAGCTGTTCACCCTTGGCTGCCCTGCAGAACTGGGAAATAGGAGGGGCTGTGTAACAGGATTTAGGGCAGGAGGGTCACTTGGGGAGCCAGATCAGTGAGTGCTATCCCAGGACGTGAGGCAGACTCCAGGGTGGGAGGGATTGAGGGGCCCCTCACCCCCTCCTGACCCAGGCCCCCATTTTACAGATGGAGGACCCGACATCAGAAAGGGCCACTTACCCAAGGGCATATCAAGGTTGTTGGCACGTCAGGGACTAGAATCCAGACCTCTAGACTCGCAGTCCAGTGCTCTTTCCCCATTACCACCTGATGGAGTGAGGCCTGGCCCCATTCCCTCTGGACACTCCACAGCTTCCTATCTGTGTGATCTGGGTCCTGGCTTTGAGCGAGTGAATGAGTGAATGAATGAAAAAGAAATAATGCTGTGGTTTTCTCCCCAGCTCTAGCAGGGCCCTGGCTGGACACCCCCACCCCCGCCTCCAATTTTCGAGTAAGCCTCCAGTGGTCCCAGTGGACAGTTGGAAAACTAGAGATCAGGGAGAGTTGTGGAATGAGCCTCTGGGGGATCTAATGCTTCCTGGCTTCCAAGGGAGCCTTGAGGGGAGGGCAAGATGACGGGGACCCAGCTTGGAGGAAGAAGAGCCAAGGTGGTGGGGGTTGTTGGTGGATGGCCAGTGTCCCTGTGCCGGGCCTGGGGTGAGGACATCCACTCTGCTGGAGCTGCCGGAGCCTACTTCCATCCTGCAGAGGCGGCTGAGGCTCCTACTTCTCTCCCTTTGTAAATCACGAGTGAAGGGGCTAGAATCTCGGAGGAGGAGCTGGGCGGGGCACTGTTGGGGAAATTTACTGCGGTGATTTTCTCCTCCACCTTGGGAGCTGAGGGGGCTGCAGTAACTCTGCTGTGGCTTCTCATAAACATCACCCACGTCCCTAGACTGACACTCCATTTCCCGTACAGGGGCAGGCGTGAGGCTACCGCAGGGAGGATGGAGCGTAGACTTCAGCCAGAACTTCCCAGACACTGGGAGGGTTGGAGTGCAGAAGAGAAATGGGTGAGTGATGGAGGCAGCAATGCACAGAGGCTGAGGGTGGATGGAACAGCTTGTGGGGTACCACTCATCCATTCAACAGGTATTTAATGGGTGCCTAGTATGTGCAAGGCTCTGTCTGCGCCAGGTGCTGAGCATAACAGATGTGAGTTGTACCCACTGGAGCCCAGGGACAGGATGGACTTGAATGAAATAAGCCCACAAACACAACCTCTCTGGGGATGGCGAGCCTGCTTACTGGTTCCTTACAGCCAGAGGGAATCCTAGGGAATCACTGCCCTCCAGTGTCTAGGCTAGGCCTGAGGCCAGGGAGCTGCCTTCTCTGCCCACAATGGCTGCCCTCCAATCGAGGTCTTAATTACAACTGCCTGCCCTGTGCCGGCCTCTCGTGGTGACATCTTCATAGCACTCTGGGACCATCAAGTTTGTTGGTCTCTTGCAAACATGTATCGGGGACCCCAGCTTTCTGTGGAGTCAAGCATGGCCCAGGCTAGGCTGTGGGGTAGCCCTGTCCCTCTCCCTCTTACTTCCATTTCTCAAAATGCCCAGAGTTCTAGGACAAGGACTCAGGAAAGAGATATGTCTTGAGCACTGGAGGTAAGAGTGGAAGGGAGAGGGCCAGGGTCATCTCCAAGACCCTCTGAGAATAATTTAAGATGCTTAAAGATCCCAGACCCAGAGGCAGCCTTTTGTCTATGTAACCATGGGCAAGCCACTGAGCCTCAGTTTCTCATCTGTAAGATGGAATTAAACACACCAGCATTGTCATGAGAATTAAATAGGAGAATACTTTATAAACTGAAAGGTGTATATGTGCAGGTACAATAAGAGGATAAGATTAATAATAACAGACCTGTGCAGAGCCAGACACTGCCTTACCTAATCCTTATAGTAACCCAGTGGGGAAGACATCATTATTTTACATTTCATAGGCAAGGAAATCTTGATTCAGAGAAGTTAAAGCAATGTGCCAGTCTCACAACAAATACTGGCGAGAGAACTGGGGCTCAGATGTTTGCTTCTAAAGCCTTAACTCTCCATCAAGCAGTGTATGGACTTGTGGGTGGAGTGCACCTGGCCTTGACCTCACCTAGAGCTGTGCCAGCCAAGAATGTAAGAACTAGAACTGTTTTTTTCAAAAGTATTCTACCTACTTTTACTAGGTAATACATGCACAAAGTATAAAATTCAAAAGGTGCAAATGGGTGAGAATAGGGAATAAATCTTCCTTCTGCTCCTGTACCTGACCCCCAGTTCCTCTTTTTGGAGGCAACCATTATTGCTTGTTTTATTGCATACCTTCCAGAGAGAGCTCATCTATGCATATTAGACATATATATCTATATCTACATGTATTTATGTACATATTTATATACAATTGGCCCTCTGGGTCTGTGGGTTTCACATCTATGGGTTAAACAAACTGTGGATCAAAAATATTAAAAAAAAAAATTTGGTAAGTTCCCCAAATCAAGACTTGAATTTACCATGCATCGAGCACTACGCTGAATCCACATGAAGTGATATGTAGGCATACCCTACTGTAGCCTATATGCAAATATAGGTTATAAAATGGACTTGTGCATATCTGCAGGGGTCCTGGAACCAATCTCCCAAGGTACAGAGGGACATCTGTATATTTAGATAGATAATTTAATTTTTTTTGCAAAAAGAAGCACATCTTGGCTGTACCTTATTTCTAGGAAGCACACTAACAGTCAGAGGTGAACTCCCCGTGACAGGAGGTATTTGGGCAGAAGTAGGTAACTGCCTGCGATGTTGCAGAAGGGAGCCCTGCATTGGATGGGGCTAGTCTGTGCTTCTATTCTGAATCTCCTTTGTCTTCACATTCTGCAGAGGTGGAAATGAGGTGTGGAGAGGTGAAGGGACATGACATATTCTGTAGTGAGTCTATAGAAAAGCTAGTGAAGACTAGGGGGATGAAAATGATGCTGGAGCCAAGCCCATAGGAAGATGTCCATTGGTGCTTGGGTCCAAGACGGGGGTGGGCCGGGGAGGGCCAAGACATCCCAGGAGAGAGTCCGTCACGCCTTGGGGGTAATCAAGGAGGGATGGCACCACCATAGCCTTTCTGTTTGTTTGTAAAGGCTCAGGCAGGAATCTGCCCTCATGATCCTGAGGCCTCAGATTGCAGGGCTCAGAGCTGGCCCTGGGGACAGAGTGGGGACAACTGGCGTCTGACCCCCTAAACCCTATGTTTCCACTGATCACCAGGCCAGATAAGGGGTCACCCGCTGACCTTAGGCCTTGGAGTCCTTGGTGGGGAGGGGTGGTGGTACTGTAATTAGAGGATCCCACTGTCAGGACAGGCAGCCCCCAAAAGAACTTCTTGTCCACTACTTCCCAAACTTTAGTCATCTACATTCTACTTTCTTAATGTTGGCCATTTCTGAGTTCCCCTGTATTTTTAAACTTATCGTACACGTATCTTATGTGTGTGGCTTGACCCGTTTTCACATGTGTATTCACCCCATCACAATATGGAATGTTTCCAGCACCAGAGCTTCCTCTTGCCTTCTCTCAGTCAGCACCCCCCAAAAGTAACCACAGACTAATTTTATTCTTGAACTTCATGTAAATGAACTTGTCTACTAGGCCCACTTCTTCGTTTTGCTTCCTTCACTCACCATTTTATCTGCGAGCTCTGTTTGTGTTGTTGGGTGAGGCAATAGTTTGCCCTTTTTAACACCTGATTGTATTACTATGCCACAACTTACTTATCCAATCTCCTGTTGATAGACATGTGATTTTTTTTTTTTCTGATTTGGGGCTATTAAAAACAGTGCTGCTGTGAACAGCCCTGTACATGTCTTTCGGTGGACTTGTGAACACATTTCTGTTGGGCATGTGGTGGAGGGAAATGCATGTGGTGGAGGGAAATGCTGGTTTCACCCTCTATTACTGTTTATATACATTATTGTTAATGGACCCATTTTTGTGTAAAATTTTAGTGTACATACAGAAAAGTACACAACTTATAAGTGAATATCTAGATGAATTCCTCACAAAGTGAACACACCTATGTAACCAGCGTCCAGAGTGAGAAAAGGCAACGTTATCAGAACCCCAGAAACCCCCATGAATCCCCTCGTAGTCTCAAACCTGTTCCATGGGGAACAGCTCTCCTTATTCCTAACACCATGGATCAGTTTTGTATTTTTAAAAACTTTATAAAAATGGAATCATATGTGATAGACTCTTTGTTATTTGGCTTCTTGCAGTCAGCATTATGTTTATGAGATTCATTCATGTTGCATGTTATAGTAGTTTGTTCTTTTTCATAGCTGTATAGTATTCCATTGTATGGATGTGTCACAGGTGATTTATCCACTCTTCTGTTGGTGGACATTCAGCTATTACCAACGGTGCTGCTCTGAGGAGTCTTGGACAGGTTTGGGGTACTTATGTTTCTATTTCTAGAAGTGGAGTTGCTAGCCTCTTAAACTTATATACGTCTATTTACTTTTAAATTAATAGACTTAATTTTTTAGAGAATTTTTAAGTTTACAGAAAATTGAGCACAAAGTATAGAGAATTCCCATATACCCAATCTCCCTCTGTCCACAGTTACCTCTGTTATTAACACCTTACATTGCTGTGGTACACCTGTTATAATTGATGAACCAATATTGATTCACTATTATTAACTGAAGTCCACAGTTTATATTACGGTTCACTATTTGTGTTGTACTGTTCTATGGGTTTTGACAAATGCATAATTTTGTGTGTTCACCTTTTACAATATTACACAGAATAGTTTTGCTGCCCTAAAAACCCCCTGTGTTCCACCTACTTATCCCTCCCTCCCCTACAAACCCTGGCAATCACTGATTTTTCCACTGTCACTATAGTTTTGCCTTTTTCAAAATGTCACATAGTTGGAATCGTACAGTCTGTAGGCTTTTCTACTGGTTTATTTTACTTAGTAATATGCCTTTAAGTTTGCTCCATGTCTTTTCATGGCTTGATAGCTCATTTCTCTTTAACACTGAATAATATTCCATTGTCTGGATTACCACAGTTCATTTATCCAATCACCTTTGAAAGACATCTGGTTGCTTCCAAGTTTTAGCCATTATAAGTAAAGCTGCTGTAAACATTCATGTGCATTTTTTAGTGGACCCAGGTTTCCAACTCATTTAGGTTAATTCCAGGGAGTGCAATTGCTGGGTCACATGGTAAGACTGGGTTTAGTTTTGTAAGAAACTGCTGAACTGTATTCCGAAGTGTCTGTGCCATTTAGCATTCCCACCAGCAATGAATGAGACTTCCTGTTGCTTCATATTTAGTGTTGTTAGTATTTTGGATTTTAGCCATTCTAATAGGTAGTTGATGGCATCTCATTGTTATTTTAACTTGCAATCCCTTAATGACATATAATGTGGAGCATCTTTTCACATGCTTATTTGCCATCTGTATAGCTTCTCTGATGAGCTGATAAATCTTTTGCCTACTCTTGAGGTTGTTTGTTTTCTTGTTGAGTTTTAGACTTTGTATATTTTGGATACAAGTTCTTTATCAGATATGCATTTTGCAAATATTTTCTCCTTGTCTGTAGCATTTATTTTCATTCTCTTAGAATATATTCATTTTCAAATGAAACTTCATATCACAGCAGTAATGGGGAAACCCGAATCATTTGCCATGAAAGAAGGTAACCATAAAAATAAATAAAATAGAAAGCCCTATGTTATTCCATTCCAGCAAGTCCCACCACCTGCACCAGAGCTCTGAGCCTGAGGCTTATTCTCTCCTAGTAAAAAGGGAACTAATGGTGGAGAGGTGCAAGCTGTCCTGGCTCCAAACGGGGACCTCCTGGTCAGAGTCAGAAAGTTTGCAAAATAATTGAAGAAGTAACTTTTTTCTCTGTGTAAGAAATGTTACTTTAATGATGGTCAGGGTATCTCCTGAAATAATCTTTGGGAATCACTGATAGAATCAACCCCTTTGCCCCTGCCTTACACATCGGGCGCTAAAATCCTTTGATCTTTCACCCTGTGTGTGCACACTGCCAGGGAACAGGAAATCCCTTCCTTCCAAGACAGCCTATCTCTCTAGAGGCAGCTCTAGTAGGAAGCTCTTATTGCATTAAGCCAAAATCTCCCTGAAACCCCCGCCCCCCACTGGTCCTGCCTCTCCACCTTAGGGATCCCAGCATCAAAGTTAATCCATTTGCCCCAGAGAGCCATTAACCTCTCAGAGCCTCAGTTTTTTTCATATAAAAATTGGAGAGAATAATACTCTCCATGGAGTTTTAAATGAATAAGTGAGATACAACATGTAAAGCCCTCATACTGGTCTCTGGGGAGGTGGGAAGAAAGAAATGCTTCTGTTGATTCTGCTATGAATTCATCCATAGGAGGAGGTGGAGAGGAGTATCGTTTTGTCTACAGATATCTCAGCATCATTGAGAGGGGCTAGGATCTGAAAGTCCAGGGTGGCCCCACCATTAAATGACTGGGTCTGTGTCCTAATAAAACCTTAGGGATAATATGAACCTCTTCATTCCGCAGTTTAAGAATCCGGAGATTAGAGAGGCTGAGAAATTTGTCTAAAGAAATATGAGAAGCAGAGCAGAATATGAGAGTGGGAGCAGATGGGGATTCTCAGTGCTACATAGAAGGAGCACTGGACTTGGAGTCCTGAGCCCTAGCTATGGGCTATCCAGCTATGTAGATACTTCACTGTGTGACATTGGGCAAGTTTCTTTACTTCTCTGGCTTCAGTTTCCTCAACTATAAAATGAGGCAAATTATCTAGTTTTTGAGGTTCCTTCTGGTTCTAAAATTCTATGATTAAGAAGGTGGTTCTTGAGCTTGAAGAAAGGGTAGGATGAACTCATCCAAGAGACAAGGGTATTCCAGTTGGGATAAACAGCACAAGCAAAGATTGGTGAAATAACTGGATTGGACATTTGGAGAAATGAGACCCCAAGGCATTTTAAGTGTACACGAAAGCACTTAGCATGGTGTCTTACTCAATAAATTCCTTTCCCTTTCCCTGAGCAAAACTTCCCATTTCCGCAGCTCTACCTCATCCATTAAATAGAGGATAATGTTGTTGAACCAAAGTCCATTCTCCTCTTTTTCTAAAGCAGTGAAGTTGTGGTTTGGCATATGGTTGCCTAGCTAGGAACCAAATTCTCCAGCCCCTTCGTAGCTTGGTGTGGCTGTGTGACAAAGTCCCCACTAATGGGATAGGAGCTCAAGTGATTTGTTACTACTTTTAAGCCCTTAAAATAATACTCATATGTTCCTCCCACCTTTTCTCCTTCCTGGACATGCCTATGACCCCGCATGACTATGCAGACGAGGACATCACCAAGGGCTAATGGAGGAAACCTCACTGAGAGAGTGGGTTCTTGTTTGGCTGTGTGGAACAACACAGCCCTCCTACTCACCTTGTTACATGAGAATGAGGTTTTTTAAGCCAGTGGCTTTTTGTCATGGTAGCTCAGCTTTTTGTGAGAACTAACATGATGTCTCTATGACTAGGGGCAGAGAGAAAGTCTGGTGACTCTTTAGTGGTGAGTTCTGAGGGTTTCTAAAGACCAGCTTGCTGCTGTGTCATGAGAAGCTCTGTTCTTTGGCCCCTCTCCCTGGGTGATGGCTGTAAGCCCATTAAAATGAATGGAAGGTTTCTATCAAAAAATGAAAAGGAAAGAAGGAAAGGAGGGAGAGAGAGAGAGGGAGAAAGAAAAGGGAAGTCAAACATGAAGAATCCTAGGGTCACAGAACTATAATATGGGGCCTTAAAGATGATCTTCCCCTCTTAGCCACTTCCTCCAGCTTCTACAGAGCACGCCTTTCCAGGAGGTATAGTCATGGCATAACTAAAACGTTTGAGAGTTGGGGGAACAAGCAGGAAAGGGCACTGTGCGGCTGTCCTTGGTGCTGAAATGTCTCCGATTCCAAATCATGATGATTTCTCCCACTCTGGGATATTGATGATTCTTGTTAGTTCTCTTTTAGGAATTCTGAACCAAGGAAGAGAAGAGGGGGTCACAGGAAAGAAAGTAAGTCCCTAAAAGAGAAGGGCACAGGGATAGAGAGAGACATAACTGTAACAGATCATCAAGGAGAAGAGGAGAGACTTTTGTTTTGGCCTTGTTTTCAAACATCTGAAGTTACCTGTAAAGAAACCAACCACTGCCAACTATAGCCTAAATTTAAAATGACTGAAGAATAAGAAGTGTGTGTCTCAAGTGATGCAAAGCTGTGCATGTGTCAACACGAGCAAACTAATTTAGATGGGCATGCAGAACCCAAATGGGAGGGGTGACGGGGTTGACTGTAATAATTCTTTGTTTTTCTTTTTTTGCCTGATGAAAACTGCAATTTTTACACTGTCACAGAGCAATCAAAACTTTGATTATGTTTCAAAATTTCGACAGCTAGTTTCATGTATTTTAAGTAGTTCTGTTTTAAACAATTTGAACAATGTGCTCTTCCCTGGAAAGTTAAGGGAAGACTGTACATGCCTTTACTTCCCCTAAACCTGTGTGGAGAGCAAGCTGTACAGCTGGCATTTCTTGAGCACTACTCTAAGTGTGTTGTGCGTAAGAACTTATTTATTCCTCGTAATGACCCAGGAGGGAGATACCATTATAGCAGAAATGTCAGAGTGGTGGGTACCTGATCTGAGGTCACCAGGTGATAAATGACAGGCTAGAATTTGAATTAGGTAGTCTGGCTCTATATCCTGCATTCTCAGCCCTCAGCTAGTCTAACCCTTGGTGTCTCTCTTGGGAACAGTATTACCGTATTCAGGCTTCCTAATTCCCAGAGTAGACCCTTTCCTCCCCACTATCTTCATGCGCGTACATCACAGAACTGGAGTTTATTTGCCAAAGGGAGATGCAATGATAAGGAGTTATGCAGATCAGCTCTGTAGTTGAGTCACAAAGCTGATCTTGGTGAGAGACATGGGGAAGAGAAAGCTGGCTCCTGCTGAGACCTGGGTTCCAGCCCCCCTTCATGCTTCAGGGAGTTCTGGCCAGGGAGGAAGATCCAATTTCCAGGCATGGTTGAAACCGGAGCTGGGCTGCCCCCTCCACTTGCCTCCTGAGTCCCTCCCCCATGTGTGCTGATGTGGAATAGGCCCAGGGCACAAGGGGAAGTATTGTTCCTGCCCCCACCTTATGCGACCCGGCTCCCAGCGGAGCGTGGAGGAGTTTGTGTAACTTTCCTGGGGGTTAAGAGCAGGTCAGAGTGGGGCTGCAGCCCAGGCTACTCTCCCAGCAAATGGAGCCTCCAGCTAAGCTGGGCGGCCCGTGGGAACAGCAACGCATACCTGCTGCCCATGCCCTGAAACGGGAGGGCAGCCTGAGCTGCTGGGTGTGAAGTTGCAGACCCCAAATCCCTCAACTACCCTCCACCTGGCCTGAGCCTTGGGCATGGAGGCAGATCCTATTCCAGCAGAACCAACGGGGAACCTGGAGACATTTGGCAGTGGACAGACTCAGTCCAGAGAAGAAAGAAGAGCAAACATGAATTGTATATCTTACTGAGTGCCATTCATTCACTCATTCATTTATTCAGCAATCACTTATGGAATGTAAGTTTGGACACTATCCTAGGAGGTTCATTACATTTCTCATTCAGATTGGCATTCAGAGAAGGAAATAGAGGCTCAGAGAGGGCATGAGATCTTTCCAAGGTCACACAGCTGGTTTGAGGTGGGTCGGCTGAGTGCCAACCCTAGACTCTCACCCGGGCAGCAGACATGCAAACATGTATGTATGGTACATAGAAGGTCAGATGGAGGAAGGGTCTTAAGAATCTATCTGATCCATTTTTCTATCTCCCAGCAAATATGACAGAGTCAATTGCACTCAACAATTTATTTGGTGTCTATTCTGGGTAAAGTACTTAATTGATTCTTTTTTTCTGGGAAGATTTCCAGGAACCAACCAGTCTCCTGCATTGGGAAGTTAGTCCCGATAATATCTTTCCTCCTTTAATTTAAGCCATTTTCCCATTTGTCATACACAGGATGTGAACATAGCGTGTGTTTCAAGCAAAGTTCTTCCCCATCACAGGGTGAGCAGAGGCTGGAATAGGATTACGAATGTGGAAGTGCAAAGGCGTGTTCACTCCCTGGATCCTGGTAGAGAGTCAAACTCAACAGATTAGTGTACACAACGAAAATGTACACAAATTTCAATATTTAAGCAGTATTTCAAAAGTTTATAGAAGATGTTCATGTACACTTTCTTTCAGTCCACAAAGCAATCCTGGAAGGCAGGCATTTTATCCCCATTTCACAGATGAGATAGTAAAAGCCTAAATAGCATAAGTGAGCTGCTGAGAGCCACAGAGCTCATGAGCAACAGAATTGGACCTGCAACCAGGCCTCTTGACTCCTAGTCTAGTGCTCCTGCTGTGATGCCAGGTACATGTGCATGGTACTAGTGGGCAGTATTGTAGTGTAATGTCAGTGGCAGGTGTGTGTCTCTGGCATTCTTGCAAAGAGAAAAATGCTCAGTTGGTCTGGAAGCCCAGCTTCATCCTCCCCTGGAGGGGGAGTGGAGTTTGGGGAGGGACCTCTATCCATCCAGATGTTTTGAAAGGAAGCATGAGTTCATGATTTGGGTTAATGATCCTTGCAGCCCACACCACCGGGCGGTGGGAACAGGTGGCCAAAGCCAGGCTGACCATCCAAGGAATGGGGCTGGCAAAGTAGGAGGTACAAGCCGAGGTTCACTCTCTTCCTTCCATCACAGGAGGACAGATATGGGCCATCTCATTCCACTGTTCCCACCTTAGTTCAGACTCTCATCAGCACATATCACAACCATTACAGCTGCCTCTCAACGGGCCTCATGTCCCAGCCCTATCCAGCCATGCTTCCTCCTCCCTGCCGGCAGAGCTGGGTTTATACTGCGTAAACCTTTTTGTGTCCCTTCTCTCCAGAGAATCCTTCAACTTCCCTCTCTTTACCCCCAGTACAGGGCCCAAACCCCAAGCAGACTCTCATCATTTGGCCCCAACTTACCCTTCTAAACTTGACCACAAAACTCCCCTTTATGCACCTGTGCCTCATAGAGGCTTCTCGCCCCGACACCTTTGTCTTTGCTGTTCCCTTTCCCTAAAGAGCCCTCTGCCTCCATCTCCAGCATTGATCTTTCCCTCTTTACAACCTGCAACTCAGTTTTTCTCTTGTGACATTTACTACCTTCTTACTTGTGTTTCTGTGCATTTTGCCTCCTGCTCCAAACCGTAAGCACCTCAAGATGTATCTCTTTTAGTCCCCTCTGGCCCCCAGCACAGCACTTACTCATGGTATGGGCTTAATAGCCTACAATGAACATGGGCTGGGTGGAGGTGGGTTGGGGAGGGGTAGAGGGAGCATAGAGTCAAACTGTGTTTCGATTAAGATCCTGACTCTTCCCCTTACTAGTGGTATGACTTTGGGCAAGTTGCTTAACATCTGTACCTCAGTTTCCTCATCAGTCAAGTGATGACAATAATATCTACCTCATAGGGTACTTTGAGAATTAAATGAGGTAACAGATATAAAACATTCAGAACAATGCCTGGCACATAGTTATATTCAGTAAATGTTAGGTTTTAATTATAATTTAGTCACATCAATGGGTTAGATGAGATTTTATTGTCAAAATGAGAATTTCAAGTGGAGAGTGAGAGCTAACGTTTACTGAGCACCTGCTATGTGCCAAGCAGGCGCTAGGCATTTTCATACACACTTCCTCATTCAGTCCTCACAGGGATGCCAGGAGATAAATGGACAGCATTCTTGTTTTGTACATGAAGAATCTGAGGTTCAGAGATTAAGTGGTACGTCTGTGGACACAGATAGGAAATGGTAAAGCTGAAGTTGAACCCAGATCCATGTACCTTTATGCTCTGTCCTTTCTTCCTGTTCTACCCTACTGCCTTGGGAATGCAGAGGGAGATTCCTGTGAAGTGGTCCCTGGAAGGAGGCACACCCCTGCCACCCCCTAAGGCTAGGTGCCCTTCCTAGTCCCTCTCCAAGGGCTACCCCTCCAGGGAGCAGTGGAGCTGGTTCTGAGGTTAAGGTGGGGTCCCAGAGGCTGGAGAACTTTCCTGAGTCCCTGTGGATCCTCCTCTTCTCTCCCTCTCTCCTCTAGCAGCCGAGCCAGGATTGCCTCTTGGGCTTAGCCTGATTGGCTCCAGGCCAATTCCATATGTCGGAGCCAGGATTGCCTCTTGGGCTGGAGAACTTTCCTGTGGATCCTCCTCTTCTCTCCCTCTCTCCTCCAGCAGCTGAGCCAGGATTGCCTCTTGGGTTTAGCCTGATTGGCTCCAGGCCAATTCCATATGTCGCACATCAGGCCTGGGCTCCCAGGAGGCTGCAGGGTATGGGCGAGGTGCCTCCTCCAGGGGCCATTGCAGAGGTGTCATTGTGCCACTTACCCAGGGCCCAGATGGGCTGAGAAAGCAGGAACCTTTAGAACCTAACCCTTCTATGCTAGAATCCTGGCTCTGGTCCCCCTTCAGCTGGTCTCAGGCAAGCCACTTAAGGGCAAAGGGACTCAGTTTCCCCATATGTAAAATGGGGAGAATAATGCCTATTCTCCAGGTTGTTGTGAGCATTAGTTAAGAGGGCAGACTTAAAGCACCAGTACCTGGTGAATAGTAGTTGCTCAGTAAACACTAATTTCCTCTCTCTGGAGGTCTCGACCCAGGATCTTCCTCTGAGGTCCTTTTGAAAGGAGACTTGCCTGAAAATGTGCCTGCCCGCCTGCCCCAACTCTGCCCCGGGAGGCAGAAACTGCCTAGGAAGCTTGTCCTGGGCACCTTCTTCTCTCCAAGGCCCTGTCACTTTGGCCTCTCCTTTTGGGAGTGAAAGGACTCAGTCTGGCCCTGCCTGGACCACTTTTCTATCTCCATGGGGTGTCTTTAACTTCTCTTGTATGCACCATGAGCCCCAGGTCCTGGGCTGGCTGAGGGAGTGGGGTGCACTGGGCCTCCATCTGCCTTGCCGCTAGGCCAAATCCCTGCATTTGCACTGCGACTCCCAGGAGGTGATCTCACTCTTGCCTCTGTCACACCTAGAGATCTGCACTCCTTCCCCCTCTCCCTACCCCATGCACTTTAAAAAGGCCTGTTCTGGACCCCAGTTAGTTGCTTTATGGGCTTCATGCCCTTGGCCCCCAACATGCTTATTCACAGACGGAGAACTTGAAGCTTGGAGAGGCCAAACGGCAGGCTGCACCACTGGGAAGTGCCAGGACTAGAACCCAAGCTTATGTAGCTCCAAAGTTTATGGTCTTTCTCCCACACCCCATTACCTCCCTGGATCCTGGCCCTGAGAGGAAGCACAGCAACCTCTCCACCTGAGGAAGGAAGCACCCTTACCACCCAATTAATGTGTTTGAAATGGCCTTGCTCCTCCTTGCCTAGAATGGCCTCCCTTTGATCCACTCCAGAGAAGGGGAAAGAAGAGGTGATGAATTTCCGGGGGAGGGGGATTAATCTGAAGATCATAGTGGAAAGAATGGGCCACTACAGCTGAACAATAACAGCAGAGCTGGGCGTGCCCTGGACTGGCCTCACTGGCCCAAATGCCCTGGTGAACACGGCAGCCCCTGGGAGGGAGCCGGCTGCTTTGAACAGAAGTGAAGGCAGATTAGGGGTACTCTTCTGGCTTTAACTTGTATGAGTTTGCTGAGTTTCTTTAGATCCCTGTGCTAACCATGCAACACACAATGTCCATGTCTGTTGGGACTCTTGGTTGCAAGTGACAGAAAACCTTCCTCAGACTGGCTTCAGAGGGAATTATTGGTTCTCGTAATGAAAAAGTTCAGGTATAGGTCTGGGTTCAGATACAGTTTGATTCAGAGCCCAAACGACATTTCCAGAATCTGTCTCTCGGTTTGGTTGCACATGATTGTCTCCATTCTTCAGCTCCATAAGGCGGCAGAAATAGCTGTGCTGCACTAGGATAGATGTCGACTCACTACGGTGGAAAGAAGGGTACACTCCTTTCCCAGAAGCCTCAGCATTTCATTGGCTCTGATTAGTTTATATGCTCATCTTTGAGTCACTCACTGTGGCTGGAGGTGAGGGTAGGGTGACACAAAGATTAAATTAACTCAGAGCCCATCTCTGGAGCTGTGGATGATACAGTCCCTTTCAACCACCTGAGGGGTGACGTAGGAGTAGTGTCCCAAAGGGAATTTGGGCTTTGATTTTTGAGGAGTGGTGAGTCCTGGGCATCCAACAGCAATATAGTGCCCCACATCATCTCCCCCAGCAAGGAAGACAGTGCCCATTCAAATAGCCCAGCCTTGGTTCTGGATTCTCTCCTTTCATCTTATCCCATTCTGCTCCTGAACTTGCCTGTTCTTAAGTCCGGATCCCTAGAAGCAGAGACCGAGACAAGGATTTGGGTACATGTGACTTATTTAGGGGTGTGGTCTTAGGAGAAAGGGTATGAGAGAAGCAGAATTAGGCAAGGGAAGGAGCTTAGCAAGGATGCGGTCTCAGACTCTAGCTTCAGTCTGACTCCCCAGAGAGCTCTGGAGCATTAGCTGCACCTGGGTTGGTCTCTCCTGGAGGCAAAGGAGCCTGCCTTTTGCAACCCCCTCCTTCCCTTGTGTCAGTCATTCATTGGTCGTGCGTTGCCCAGGTATGTGTAACCTCTCAGGGGAGGCAGCTCCCATTTGCCAAAGGCAATTCTCCAGAGAGAGGGCAGCTAAGAGCCATTAGCAGCTAACACAGCAGCAAAGAGGATTTGGGCAGAGCATCCACTACAGGCTCCTTGACTTGCCCTTTTAGACTGAACACTTAGTTCCGTTTCCCTGGCAATGACCTGACTCCCTCAATGACCCCCTGAGCTAAATCACATTCATATTCCTCTGGTTGCTTATAAATGCCTCTCCAAACTTGGTGGACTCTGAGGACCTCCTGCCTTTGACACTGCCCCCAAGGTGGCCTGTGTTTCTGCCTGGCTCCTGGAGCAGGATCCAACCAGAGCTAGCTGCCCTGCACTGGGATGGAGTCTGCTGTAGAAGCACTTTTAAGGGGCTGCCATGCAGGAGGGCAGAGTCCCCAGCTTCCTCCCTTCTCCCCAGTCTGACCATCATTTGCTACCTCCTGCCTCCTAGTGGATGCATTTGAGTCTCTTTCCAGGATAGTCAGTTCTGTTGGCCCTTCTAGTTCCCTAACCCTGGATTCTTTTTTAGGCAGCTTGGTCCCTTCTGACAAGAGTAGTTAACTCTCTGGCCAGGATTCAACTGCTTCTGAAGGCTTATACTCTGCCTTGTTTGGGGGCTATGCATATCTAGCTTAAGAGTGGCCACCCTTTATAAACTTGAAAGACAAACAACAAATGCTTATAGACTTATGACCAACAAAGGGTTAACACTGTAATATACCAAAAGGCTTTATAAATCAATGATAAAATATATGAATGCTGCAATAAAAAAATTGGTCAAAGGACTTGAACAGGCAATATTACAAAAGAAGAAATAAAAGTAGTCAATATGTATATGAGAAGGTGCTTGACCCCACTAGTAATCAAAGAAATTCAAATTAAAGCAGTGATGAGGAATCATTTTTTTCACTTTTCCAATTGGCAAATATTCCTGTGCAGGTGTGGAGAAATGGCCGCCCTTGTGCCCTGTTGATGGGACAATAGGAGTGTAAAGAAGTATGTTTCTGGAAGGCATTTAGAAAAGAGATACACTCTGGAAGGAATTTAGAAATCCTTGGCAAGCTTTAAAAATGTGCATAACCTTAGAATCTACAATTCAACTTCTTGGAATTTATCCTAAGGAAACACTGGAAGTTGAGCCCAGGGATGTATGTGCAGTGATGTTTATCTCAGCACTATTTATAATAGAAAAAAAAGAAAAAATGGAAATCACTTAATGACCCATCAATAGAGAACTGGTTAAATCAATTATGGTTCATTCGTATAATGGAATCTTATGCAGCCATTAAAACTGATGATGTACATTTGTGTCCACTGATGTCAGAAGAGCCCCATGATCCATTACATTTTTAAAAGTTACAAAATATCTTGTAGAGTGTACTTTATCTGTGATGAATCTTATACCTACGTATGTACATAGGCCCAGGAATGTGTCTGGAAGAGTATTCATCATTTTCTGGGTGGTGAGAATGGTGGGTTCTGTGGCTTGTGCCTTCTTTGGATAACCAGTCTGCGTGACCTCTGATCTTGCCACTCACCCTCTCTTCTCATTCTGATGGAGCTGACTCACCCTAGGGTCAGAATGACTGGCTCTGCTCCTTGTATAAGCGCAAGGGGATTGCCCATGGGGACCCGAACCAACGTGGATTGTTCTGGAGCTCCTGAGAAAGACTGTGTTGCATAACAGCCCTCTAAAACTTATTGATATAAAAATCAACCATTTTATAACAGATTCTGTTGTCAGGAATTTGGAGAGTGCCAACTGGAATGGCTTATTGCTGCTCCATGAAGTCTGGGCCCTACCTGGGAAGTTGTAGGTGACTTGGACAGCTAGGAGCTGGAATCATCTGGAGTGTTCTTTACTCACACATCTGACACCCGGGGTGACTTGAAAACTGAGCTTAGCTGGAACCGTTGACTGGAGTGCACACTGCAGCATGGGCTTCTAAAAGCATGGCAGCTGGATTCCAAGGGGAAATGTCTTCAAGAGGAAAAAATCTGGAAAGTGAAAATTTCAAGAGACAGGGAGGCAAGAGCTACAAAGCTGCTTCTGACTTAGTCTCAAACACCTCGCTGGCATCACTTCCGCCACATTCTGTTGGTTACAAATGAGTCACTAAAGGCAGCTCAGATCCAAGGGGAGGAGAATTAGACTCCACCTCTTGGTGGGGAAGTGCAAGGTCACATGGCAGAAGAGTATGTGAGATGGGAAACATTGTGGCCTCCTATGGCAAGGACAATCTGCCACAGACAGTCTTTCTTCCTTGCTGTACTAGAAGCTGAGAGATGTGAGATTTGGGATAGCCACTGCCACCTTGGAACCACAAAGGAGAAGCCCGTGCATAAAACCACCTTGGAGGACAGCCAAGGGATGCAAGAGAGCAAGAATACGTGTGTGTATATATCTGTGTGCATGTGTGTGTGTGTGAGGTTGCGGGCGGGGGTGTGGGGTGAAAGTCTGGGGAGAGGAGAGAAGAGGAAAGAGGAGAGAAGAGAGAAAAGAGAGAGATCGGGTCCAGAGGGCATCATCTGAAGCCAGCTCTGTCCCTGACTCCTCAGTCCCATGAGCCAATAATCCCCTTATACTTAAGCCAGTTTGAGCTGGGTTTTCTAGCTCTTGTAGAAGAAATAGTCCTAACCAACCCAAGCAAATTTTACAAGTTTTACTCCCTTTTTTATACTTTTACATATTGCTTGAATTTTCTACAATGAGTTTATCATGTTTTCAGTGTTTTAAAATTTTTAAATTAAGCAGCCATTTGTGAATCACCAATGTCCATAACCATGACTTTAACAGCTTCACATTTTGATTTATCTGAAGACAAATCCTTTAACCACCATTATCTTTTGTTTGTCAGGGTGTAGCACCCACACTTTCATCCTCTCATCCCTCACTAATTCCCAAGTTTTCTCTAAGCTGCAAGCACCTTCCAACTATTTCATTCAATACATGGCCAACTGGTGAGAATGATTCTGGCACAGCATGGTTCCTGGCCTCCAGAAGCCCTGTCTAGACAAGAGACAGAAGTAGGTGGAATCATTTTGATCAAAAGCTATGTGTTCGAATAGAAGTACAATTGCTATGGAAAAATACAGGGGAAGAGAGGCAAATTCTTACTGAAATGGAGATGAAGGGAATATTCCTGGCAGAGGGACCAGCTTGAACAAACGGCTGGTAGTGAGACAACACAGGATGTATGGTTAGCATGGTACAAAACAAGTGACTGCAAAATAGGGTGCATGATATGAGGTTTGGGGAGAGACTTAGATGATAGGTTGGAGCCTAAGCTGGATAAGGTCTTGAATGCCTGGATAAAAAGTTTGGCTTTATCTTGAAGATAATGAGGAGCTGCCAGAGGGCTCTAAATAGATGTGTCACCAGATTTTGAGATGGGACGGTAGCTCTGATGATGGTGTAGACCAGTGGACCCAACCTTTTTGGCACCAGGAACCCGGTGCTCCTATGAGAATCTAATGACTGATGATCTGAGGTGGAGCTGAGGTGGTGATGCTAGCTCTGGGGAATGGCTGCAAACACAGATGAAGCTTCACTGGCTTGCCTGCCGCTCACCTCCTGCTGTGGGGCCTGGTTTCTAATAGGCCACAGACTGGTACCAGTCCATGGCCCGGGGTTTGGGGACCCCTTGTGTAGATAATGGATAGGAGAGACCTGAGACCAGATAACCACCTACTGCAGTAGTCTAACGATCAGTAGGAAGGACCTAAGTCACCTTGCATCCTTACAGCTACTGTGTCCCAGCTCCAGAGAGCAGGCATTCCTTGCTGTCTATTCCCAGGGCCAGTGCTTGGGGAGAGAAGTCATTCTGATGTTCTCCAGAGCCACACCTTGCCCTTGTCAGAAACCTCATCCTGCCAGAGCCCCATTCATTCTCTTTCCCCATTATGCCTGGATCCTGGCTCTAGTTAGGGCGTGTGGAACACAGAAGGTGTCTATGTATCTACCCTCATTCAATCCATCTGACTGAAGAATAGCCAGATTGAAAGCAAGTCTTCAAATAATAACAGCTTAAAAAATAAAGAGAATAACCACCATCACATACCGTAAACAGTATAAACCCTTGACATGGATTATCTCATTTAATACCCTCAGCAACCCTTTGAGGCAAATTCCAATGCGCTGTCTACTTCACAGATGAGGAAAATGAGTCTCTGAATCATAAATGCAATAGCCACTCACTCTGGAGGCTCCCACACCATTTGGCCTCCAGTCGGGCATTACCTTAAGATTCCACCCCCGGCAACTGTGGAGTCCTTGGCCTTCACGGCTGGAATGCAGTGGCCCACTTTCTACTGCTGCTCATCTGTCCAAGCCCAACAAGAGTGTCCCTTCCTCTAGGCAACCCCCAAACACCTCAGTCCCATGAGAAACCTGCCCCAGCATCCATCATGTACTGTAATGCTTTGCTTGTCTGTACTAGGGAGCCAACTTCCCAAGGAGAGCGATAGCTCTCACTCACCCTGTTGTCCCAACGCCAGCAATAAATGGTCAGATGTTGAAGTGAAGGGTAGGAGGCTCCCTGCTTCTGCACCCACTGCGGGCCTTCTGGCTCTCCAGAGGAATGGGCTGCCTCCCATGCTCACCTGAAACCTGTCCCCTCCACCCTGCACGGAGGACTGAGAAGGGTCTTTCCCAAGTAGTGTCCCCCATCATTGTACTACCTCCCTATCCTCTGCCTTCTTTCTTCCAAATAAGGATCCAAGTTCAAAGGTTGCCGATAATCTCTAAATGAAGAGATGCTGGTATTGGCTCAGACTCATAGACCAGGGTGCCCAATCCATGCCCAACCAGGAAAAAATGAGAAAGAGGGAAAGAATTGCGATGGTCACTGAGCTGGAGGCAGATGAAGAATTGAGAGAGCGTAGCGCCTTTTTCGGGGCCTCCTTCGAGTCAGAAATGCTTAGGGGTGGGGGAGAAGTCAGTGCAGCCTTCAGCAGACAAAACAGGGCAGTTGTGTGTGGCAGCCCGTGATCCTTAAACGCAATAGCTGATCTAATCACTGGTCTTGTTCTCTGGGAAGCTTTGCTGCATTTTAGCACAGAAAAGTGTTGCCTTTCTTTCTTTTGTAGCTCGAACTGCTATTTAAGAAAGCAAAAAAAAAATCAATATGTCTTCTCTGGCTTTCAGTCTTTTTCCCCCAAAAGGTGTTTCTTTGGGGAAGAGGAAGAGGTGGTGGGGCGGGGGAAGTTGAGGAACGTTTTTGTCATTCATAAGCCATGGTGACAAATCCTTGACATCATTCGCGGTTCCTATCGATCAGCTCCATCCGCGGCACCAGAGGACAAATAGAAATCATTTGTCTGTCTTGGCTCCCAAACAGCCTGAGACAAAGGGCTCCTCGGCAATCAGCAGCTGGAGGTATTAGCAGCAGGTCAAGTTCGGAGGTCAGAGGTCAAACAGGTTGTCATCAGTTTCTCACAGCTATCAGAACAAGGGCAAGGGAGGGGCCAAGTAAAACCCACTAACAACACAGCTGGTTCTTATTAGCCAAATCCTGCCTCCCTGTGAAGAGAGATAGGCCAGCCGGGTCCACACCCACCCCAGGGACACCCCGGGGTGCAGGGTTTCATGGGATGGCGGCAGGGCTGGGGGTGGTTAGGGGCCGAGGAAGAAAAGAAGCAAGATCTGAGCTCTGCTTCTCACTATCCATCCCTCACTCTCCCAAGGGAAGCCCTGAGTTATTCTGTCCTGGGCCCTGAAAGAGAGCCAGAGAGAGACCTGTGTTTCCTGGGGAGTCTGAGCAAGCAAGTTAATCCTGTAAAATTGGAAGTGGCTTAGATGGCCTGGGAAACAGGGGTTGCAGCCAGGGGACAGTTGAGTCATTTTAAGTCCCTGATTACACACCACCTGTTTTGATTTCTCCTCCCACCCTTGGGAGGAGGAAACCCAACTCTTAGGGCGATTAATCTCTTAGAGAAAGATATGGAAAGATGAGGGTGGCAAATCCAGCCCCTGGGAGTGACACACATAGGAAGTGACTCAGGAATTCAGGAAAAGCATGACAACAAATAGGATGGCAACTAACAACTCTTTTCAATGAGTACTTAGCTCCAAGGCTCTGGGCCTACTGCAGGGTGATCTCACTTTAGTACCAAGAGAGCCCTGTGAGGGCTCGTTGGTCCCATTTTACAAATGGAGAAAGGGAAAGGGGCACTAAGAGATTGGATCGCTGGTATCGTCGAAGCCACAAGGGACCCCAGCACATACCTGAGAATGAATACCTGAGAAGTGGACTCCATGGAACAAAGGAAGAGGCACCTTTGATGGGGTCCATTCCTCAGTGACTACAAGGCCACCTGATGGGATTATGGTGAGAATTCTGGGTCTCTGGTCTTACGAGTCATTTCCTTGGCATGCCCTCAAACACCTAGGACTCTATTGCCTCATGAGGATGAAAAGACCCAGAACAAACTGGCAGCTCCAAGGAGGACCCCCACTTAGGGAGAGAAAGATGACTCAGGAGTGTACAGCTGGCCAGTGTGAGCCGTCATTGGCCCAGGCTAGCCTGCAGTACTTGATCACACTAACCTGGTAAATACAGCTCCCAGGAGTCTTCTAATCACATAACAAGAGTGATGGTTTCTCTTCGGTACCACAGTGTCACAGAGAGACAGGAATGGGCAGGTGTAGTGCAAATCAGAAGACATGAGGGGCCTGAGGGATCTCCACTGGAACAGGGATCCTGCCTGGGCCCAAGGGGCTCCAGGGGACATAGGGATGCACTCCAATCCAAATGATTAGGGAATTCTCTGACTCTCTAAAGGACCTTTAAGATGTGAGAGGAAAAGAAAGGTAACGGGGTAGTGGTGTTGGGTAGATTGCAATGTCAGTGATCCCTGGGGTAATCTCCTGTCCTTCTGAAACAGGAGCCCTTAACAATAAGTAAGGGCTGTGGCTACAAAGGGGTAGCAAGAGGGATTTGTGAATCTGCACGTGCGATAAACTGCATAGAACTAAATACACACACACCCGTGCACCCAAAACTGGTGAAATCTGCGTAGGGTCAGTGGATTGTACCAGTGTCAATTTCCTGGTTGTAATATATTGTACTATCATTATGCAAGATCTTACTATGGGGGGAAACTGAATGAAGGATGTATGAGATCTCTCTATTATTTCTTACAACTGCATGTGAGTCTATAATTATATCAAAAAGAAGAAGGATATACAAAGGGAAATGACTAAGGAGCATTCTGTTCCCTGAACAGAGTTCTGGTCTCTGCTGCTTGACATAGAGACAGGAAAAAGCATAGGCAGGAAAGGAACAAGCCCTCCATCCATGATCTCTCGCAATGTAGAAGACAAATAAGAATGATCGACATTGTATTTAATCACACATTGTTATCCCATTTTTTGGAGGGGAAAACTGAGGCTCAGGGTGGAGTAGTCATTGGCCTTAGGCGATAATGGCTGGGCTGGCATCTCAGTCCTGATGGGCTGACTCCAAAGCCTGGGCTCTTTCTACCACACCACCAAGTTGGTAGTGTTCCTATTTCCAGAGCCCCAGAAGGTATGCTCTCCCAGGGTAGACTCAACCCAGGAAGCAAAACATGTCCATCCCATCAAGTGTTCGTTAGGTACTTTGCCACCATGAGTATGGAGTTAAAAAAAAGAGAGAGAGAGAGAGAGAGAGAGAGAGAGAGAGAGAGAGAGAGAGAGAGAGAGAAAAGAAAGAAAAAGGAAGGAAGGAAGGAAGGAAGGAAGGAAGGAAAAAAAAAAAGGAAGGAAGGAAGGAAGGAAGGAAGGAAGGAAGGATGGGGGAAGGGGGAGGAGGGGAGGAGAGGAAGAGAGAAGGAAAGAAAGAAGGAAAGAAAAAGCAAGGTCCCTGTCCTCCAGAATCTGAGACTGCGGTTGGGCACAGAAGACCAGCATACCTGGGGATAAGCTGGACTTTCATAAGAGCAACACAGGGTCAGAGAAGGGGAAATTTTGGGGGCATAGGCAGATAGGGCCTCTTGGAAAGTGGGGGCTATGTCTTTTTTTCCAATTTTTAAATTGTGTTAAAATATACATAATGTAAAGTATACGGTTCAGTGTTATTAAGTACATTCATTTGGTTGTGCAACTATCAACCAACAGCCTTCTTCAGAACTCTCCATCTTACAAAACTAAAATGCTATATATATTAAACAATAACTTTTTATTCTCCCATCTTCCCAGCCCCTGGCAACCACCATTCTACTGTCTGTCTGTGATTTTGACTAGTCTACTTCATGCAAATGGAATTATACAGGATTTGTCTTTCTGTGACTGGTTCATCTCACTTAGCATAGTGTTCTCAAGGTCATTCCGTGTTGTAGCATGTGTCAGAATTGTCTTCCTTTTTAAAGCTGAAGAATATTCCATTGTATGGATATACCACATTTTGCTTATACATTGACCTATTGTTGGACATGGGTTGTTTGCATGTTTTAGCTATTGGGATAGTGCTGCTATGAGTTTGGATGTACAAATATCTCTTCAAGACCCCGCTTTCAGATCTTCTGAGTATATAGCCAAAAGTAGAATTGCTGGATCGTATGGTGATTCTATTTTTAATTTTCTAATGGAGCAGTTATATCTTAAAGATCTTAAGGTTCTGGTTTTAGTTTTTAGTTAGGTTTATTTTGGCTTTTTGTTAGTTTTTTTTTTAAATAAGTAATATGTGTACATACCGTTCATAATTCAAAAGGTCCAGAAAGTCTCTCTCCCACTTCTATTCACCGGCCACCCAGTTCTCACCCAGTTACCTCCCCAGAGGAAACCAATGTTATCAGCTTCTTATTCTTCAAGAGAGATGTTGGGCATGTAGAAACAAATACATGTATTAGAAAGGTTTTGGAAGGTGGGAAGAGAAGGAAGAAAGGGCACCAGGAGGGGTAGAATTGTCATGGGGAAACATCCTTGTACTCATTTTTTTTTTCTGTCTCTTTGTTTGAGGAGTGTTTCTTATAAACAGTATATAATTTTATTTTAGTTTTGACTCAATCTTTAGGTCTTTGTCCTAATAAGGAGGTTTTACTCATTTACGGTTTTTTTTTTCTTCCCCTGTATTTAATTTAGTCTTCTTGATAGACAGAAGGGAAAGAATCCAAATGCCTATTGGTTTTACCTCATGATTAATTTTTGTTCTTTTAAAGATTCTGATCATCTGATCTTTACTGTCTCTTTTACCATTCTTCTCTAATGTTTTGGAAGAGTCTTTTATTTTTCGACGGGTTAACTTTAAAATTTTGTTTAAAAATTACTTAACTTGTAATTATTTAATATTTTTAAATTTATGATATCCTTAAACTACAGAGAAATATATGATGAATAATATAATGAACATCTACATTCCCACCACCCCTCACTAGCGTGCCAGTTATCAATGTATTGCCTCTCAGCTCCAAATCCACCATTGTTCGCCCGGCTTTGTGATGCTGGAGCTGGACCCTGTAAACACTTCTCCTTTTTCAGCTGACACAATGTTAGGCATTGTGAGTAGGGGGTGCTAGAGCACTGCAAGGCATAACAGAGGAAGGAGCTTCTCTCCCTGGTTCCTAAATCGCTCCCCCGCTGTAGCTGCCAACAACATATGGGAGACCCAGCAGTTCTCACCCTCCAATGAATTACGCTGGCACCCTTGTGGGCAGCTTCCTGGTTGCCAGCCACGGCCTGCCAGCTGTGGACCAGCTCTGGCTGAAGCAGCTCAGTGAACTTCTCTCTGGGGTCCACAGTCACATCCTCAGTCCAGTCTGACTTTCAGTCTTGGGTTGGGGGACCCTCTCCCAAGTGTGTTTCTTCCTTGGGTACACTCTCTTTGCCCTGGGCTAGTAGTAGCTGCTCCCTACATTTCCTCCTCCTGCATCCTTTAGTGGTCTCTTTTATCCTTTGTAGTGATTAACCATCTTTCATAAGTTAATAATTTTTTATATTAGATTTTCCTTGTGTGGTTCCTGTCTTCTGATTGGATCCAGACTGATAACACTTAGTAAAGTTAATATTTTGTCATATTAGCTTGCTTTTGTTTTAAGTAAATGACATTATAAGTATAAAGTCTGCTCTAACTGACTTTCCCAGTTTTATACTCTTTCTCCAAGAAAGAACCATTATTCTGAGTTTGGAGTGAATTTTTCCATTAAAAGAACTTTTAAATCCATTCATATGTATTCACAAATAATATATACTAATTTTACGTTTAAAAATATATGAATGCTATACTTTCCATATCATTCTGAATTTTGTTTCTATTCACCCAACATTACATTATTTAAAACTATCCATGTAAATATGTACAAATTTAATTCATTCCTTTTAAACTGTTATGTAATATCCCATTATATAAATATATCATATGTCATTAATTCATTCCCCTATAGATAGTCATTTAAATTGTTTCCAATATGTAGTATATATGCTGTATATACACGTGCTAGAATTTTTCCAGGAAACATACCTAGAAATGGAATGTTTTGATTAGCTCATAGAGTATATACATTCTAAAATGTTATTAGATGCTACTTATTTTGTCTCTGAGTGGCAATATTTATACTTCCACCAGCCGTGTATAAAATAACTATCGTTTTTCTTACATCCTCACTAACACTTTATTGTGCAACCTCTTAATTTTTCTCAGTCTGACAGGTGAAAAAAGTATATCATTTTTCTTCTTATGGCTTTAATGGTCATTTGAGTATTCTCTTCTGTGAATTGTCTGTTCATATTGTTTCTCACTTCCCTGTTGGGTTGTTCGTCTTTGTCTTACAGATTATAGGAATTCTTTATATGTTCTCATAGGTACATTATATATTGCAAATATCTCCTAGTAAATTCTCTGCCTTTTAATCTTGCTTGTGGTATATTTTGCCTTAAACAAGATGTAATTTCAATAAAGTTAAATAAATCTACTTTTTTATTTTAAAGGTTATTCTTATTGTGTCTTTCTTGTTTGAGAAGTCTTTCTCTATCCTGGGCTATGAAAAATACTTTTCCCTAATTGTTTTTCACATTTAGGTCACTAAAATATCTACATTATATTTCTGGGAATGGTGTGTCACAGCTTTATTATTAAGTAGTCTCTCTTTTCTCTAGTGATTAGTTGGTGACATCTCAAACATATGCAGTGTTCCCATATATCTACATGAAAGTGTTCCTGGGCTCTCTATTCTATTTTATTGGTTTATTTATCTATGCCTGTGTTAATTAGGATTCGAAACCAAGGTGCTATAACAAGCATTCCAACAATCAAGTGGCTTAAAGAATGAAGTTTATATTTTATGCACATAGTAGTCTAAGGTGAGCTCTGCTCTGTGGAGCCATCAGGAACACATGTTCTCTCCATCTTGTGGCTCAGTCATTCCCTGTTGCGATCTGGGCCGTAGCCATATTTGGGTTCCAGTCCGAGAAGGAAGAAGAAAGCATGGAGAAAACACTTCTGCTGCTTTAAGAATTGTAGCCCACAAAGGGGACATATCACTTCTGCTCATATTCCATTGGTGACAACATATTTTCATAGCCTCAGCTAACTGCAAAAAGGACTGGGAAATGCAGTGCCCAGATAGGCTGCCATGTGCCTAACTACCACTCAATTACTGTACAAAAAGGAAACACTGGATTTTGTTGGACAGTTAGCATCTCCATCACAACCTTGGCCAGTGTCACACTGTTTTGATTACTATCCTCACTCATTAGCTCCCTTCATGTTGGTGAGTGGCTACCATGACTCCAAATGTCTTATCCTCATACACTGTTACTTAGTTATCTATTGCTGCATTATAAATTACCCCCAAAACTTAGTAGCTTAAACAAGAAACCTACAAGTGAAGATGGCAGAGCAGAAAGTGACATCAGTGAGCCTTTGGATGAACTAATTCTGCTGCAGAAGATCTAATGATAGAGATAATAAATATCCCCTTATAGTTTAAGCTAATTTGACCTGGGTTTTCTGTTTCTTCACAGCTGAAAGTAACCTGCCTGATATGTATTTTTAGATACATGTGGTATCAGTCAAGATGAATTAAATTATGCTATAGTAATAACCAGCAAAATCCCAGTAGTTTAAAACAGTAAAGACTTATTTCTCTCTTGTACTACTGATCTATCATGGGTTGGCTAGGGGCTCTGCCTTGTGCCATATTTACTCTGGGCCACCAGCTAATGGAGCGGCTGATATCTGAAATATTGGTGGTTGCCATGGCAGAAAGAGAGCACTGGATGATCTCGCTCCAGTAATTCAATGTTCCCTCCTGGAAGTGATACAAATCACTTCAGCTCACAACTCATTGGCCCCATGTAACCAAAAGGGAACAGGAAGTGCAGTCCTACCAGTGCCAAAGCACTGGATATAACTCGTGTACAGCACCAATGACTATGACGCATACATTTAGTTTATAAATTTCCCTCTAAATATTGCTTTAACTGTTCCTTACAAATTTCAGCTAGTGCTTTCATTATCATTCTTAAATAAACTTTTAATTTTAGAGTAGTTTTAGATTTACAGAAAAATTGTGATGATGATACCTAGAAAGTTTTCATATACCCCACACCCAAATTTCCCTATATTAATATCTTACATTAGTATTTGTCACAGTCAATGGAGCAATACTGATACATTATTGTTAACTAAAGTCCAAACTTTATTCAAATGTTCCTAGTTTTTACCTAATGTTCTATTCCAGGATCCCATCAGGATACCACATTACATTAGTCATCAGTCTCCTTAGGCTCTGTTTGGCTTCGACATTTTATGAGGCTTTCCTTGTTTTGCATGACCTTGACAGTTTTAAGGCATATTGGTCAGGTATTCAGTAGAATGTTTCTTAACTGAGATTCATCTGATGTTTTGCTCATGATTAGACTGGGATTATAGGTTTTGGGAGGAAGACCACAGAGGTAAAGGGCCATTCTCATCATATACCAAGGGTACATAGTATCAACGTGATTCATCTCTATTGATGTTGACTTTGATTACCTGGCTGAGGTAGTACAGATTTCTCCACTGTAAACTTACTCTTTTCTCTCCCTTTCTACACTGTACTTTTTGGGATAAAGTCTCTATGTGCAGGGGAGCTATGCTACACTTCCTTGAGGGCAAAGTATTTTCATAAACTATTTGGAATTCTTCTGCACAGGAGATTTGTCTATTCTTCCTATTAATTTATTTTTCTAATTATTTATTCATGTCAGTATGGAGTCATGGATATTTGTTTACTTTGGGTTATAATCCAATATTACGTTATTTATTTTGTTGCTCAAATTGTTTCAGTTCCAGGCCACTGGGAGTTGTCATTTGGCTCCTCTGTCTCTTAGACATACCCCCATCAATGTAAGTTGTTTCATACTTGAGTACTTTCTTACTTTCTGGCACTACAAAATGCTTCAGGATCATCTTGTATATTTCTTGCCCCAGTCCTAGAATCAGTCATTTCTCCAAAGAACCCTGGTTCTTTTTATTGAAGAATGATATTAGAAACCAAGATCTGGGTGCCAGGTCTGATTGTTGCTACTGGGGTCATTCTTTCTAGGCCGTCTTGCTAGCGGAGCAAGAAAAGATCTGTGTATACTAACCCACGTATGCACCCATATCTACATAAAATTCTATATGTAACATCTGTATTTATATTAAACTAAAAGTAAGTCCATTCTGATGTGTTACTGCCACATGGATCATTTTAGCCTCAACCCCTGGTTGTCTGTACCCTCTCACTATACCAGTGAGAAGCCTGGCTTCTATCCATTTACTTAAATGTTCATTTCCAGTATACATGTACAGTAGTTCAGAATTTTTAACCTTCAGTATCATTTAATTCTAAATATTTAATTAATAGTCATTGACTTACTCTTTAACCATGAATTACTTAGAAGTTTGGTTTTTAGTTTCAAAACATAGGTCTTATTCGCTCTGTGGCTGATTTCTGATTTCTTTGCATCGTGGTCTGAAAATATGTCCTGTATAATGTTGATTCTCTGGTATGTTTTGAGATTTCCTCTATGATTTAATATATGCTCAGTTTTGGTAACAGTAACATATATGATTAGAAAAAAATGTATAAATTTTGATACATCTACTCTATGCCATTAAAAACATCATTATGAAAATGTAGAAAATACACAAATGTTTGAGATAATGTGAAATGGAAAAGAGCACTAAACACATGCAATGTTTCAGCAATGTAAACTATTCAGCCATAAAAACAAAGAGTGGAAAAGAGTAAGCAAAAATGAAAATAAGTATTGACATATAGTGGTAAGATTCTAGATCATTTTTTTCTCTTCTCCTAATTGCATTTAATGTTATTGTTTCTATAATTTATTTCTAAAACTCTAAGAACTGTATCCCAGAAAATATTGGTTTGATAAATTAACAAAGGAGCAAAAGTATTTAATTCTACGGACATTTTTTGAGCCCCTACTATGTGTTAGGCACCATGCTGGATCCTAGGGATCCAAGAACGAGAAGTCAAGGTCACTTTCTTCAGAGACTCTTAGATCAAGTGGGGCAGACCAAGCACAAGTAATTCCTACACATGGCAGATAGTGAGGGGCCCCAAAGAGGTTCATACACGGTACAGCTGGAAGACGGGATTGGGAGAAATTAAATTCAGCAAGGAGGAGGGGATATGCAGTGTCCCCGTGGGAGTAGTGGCAACTATAGAGGATCTCAAGGATCCCTGTGTGGATACAGGGAGGTATACAGGCCAAGGGGAGACCTCGAACAATAACAAAATTTGATGTTTGTATAAGACTTTGTAATTTACAGAATCTCCCAACACACACACACACAAAATCTCATTGCTGTTTACCAGTCTCTATACTTTTTATCCTGTGAGGCAGATATTATTTTTATACCCATTATTTATTTTTACCAAGTTGGAAACTGAGGTTCAGAAAGGAAAAGCAACTTGTCCAAGGTTATGTAATTAGTAAGAGACAGAACTAGGACTCATATATTAGTTTTCTAGCTCCAGGCAGAGGTTCCTTTAGGTAAAGCCCTCTTAGATAACAACTTTTGCAACGCACATTAACGTGGCTCAGCAAGGCTGTCCCACTCAGCAAGAGGAAATATTATCAAATGTCCTCTCAAGGAGGAGCTACTGTGAAAACAGGAATTGACGCCCAGCTGCCTTTCTGGTCCAGCTGTAAAAAATATAGTGTTTACACTTTGGTATATTAGTGTATATCAACACAATTAAAATGATTAAAAGGTTATAAGACTTGAAAGATGAAAAAGTTGCCCGGAAGAGAAGAGCATTTTGAACTGAAGGAAGACTGCATGTGAGGGCCTTGGCAAAGGCGGGAGCTGCAGGCTTTGGAGGCGTCGAAAGCCTAAAGATGGCAGGGTGGCTGAAGCGAGAGAGGTGGGAGCGGGCAGGCTGTGGTAGGGGTGAGGTAGGCAGGGGCCGATTTATAAGTAAATTATTTATTTATATGAAATATAAATTCATTTATAAATGAATATAAGTGAATAATAACCAAATTACATTGTAAGAGCCAATTTTCCTCCAAGTTCCTACCTCCCAGCCCCCACCCCACCCTCAAGAAGGTGCAGTGTGGCATAGACTTCATCCTGAACTGATTTAGAGTAAGAAAGACAACTTAGAGGGCCAGCACATCCACAGTCCCTGCTTCCCACCTACCCTGCACCTCAGCCCCAGGTTCCTCATGTGGGGGTGATAATATCAAGGTTCAGAACTCCAGGGAGATTGTGGCTGGAAGGCCTGCCTCATCACAGGTTTTCACAACTGCCAGTGCCCTGCTTCTCTCCTGCTTCTCTGTGTTCTTTCATCCTACTTGGGGGCTTCCAAGTGGAGGTCAAGTTCGGTGCTGTGAAGGGTTCCAGCTGTGCAAATCCCACTCTCTGTTAGCTGTCCCTGGCTCAGCTATGACTTTGGGTGCCTCTGTGTCTGCACCTGTGAAAATGGAGACAATCACTAGATCCACCTCATTTGTTGGGGGGTGGGGGGCGTTCAATACGAGAATAACTCACTTTAAGCACTTGGCATTGAGCCTGGCACACAATAAGCACGCAATAAACGTGCATCTAATTTCTGCTCCACTACCACGGCTGGCTAAATGATAACTAGGATGCGGGGTGGTAGCCGCTGCGGAGGGGCCTTTGTAGGGAAGAGGGAAACCCCTATCCCCCGCCCCACAGCCCCATCCCTTAGGCCTGGCCAAGGGCAGCGCCAAGGGCGGCTGCCGAGGGAGCAGCTGCCCTGGCGGAGCGCCACCCCCGCCTTTGCGCGGATCCTCCGGAGCATCCAACTTCATTTCCACTTCAATTTTATCAGCGGCCCGGGAGCCGTGCAGCAGATAGGAAGCTGGCCCTGACACGAATTACCCCGGAGATTGCCCGATACGCTGGGCCCAGGCTCAGGCGCCCTAAGAACGCTAGCGGCCCTGGCCTCTCCTTTGTGTCGCCTGCCTCTTTCGGCCAGCCTCACGGCTCCATTGGCTCCATTCTCGCTGTGCCTGGCCAGGAAAAGTGAGCTCGTTTGCATTTGGCCACGTTTACCAGACGGAGGTGAGGCTAGTGACTGCTTGGGGCTCCCACCCCTGCAGGGCCGGGCAAGGTCACCTTGGGGCCACCCTGGGGCACAGGGGCCTCCTCTAAGTCCGTCTCACATTCCTGGGGGAGAGGGTAACCGAGGAAGCACGTTGGGCTGGGATGTTCAAATGAGCAACCTGTCCATGTGCAGTGCCTCCTACATACCACCCCACATAATCTTCCTAAGAATCCTAAGAAATGAGGAGACAGAGAAAGGGAAACTGAGGCTCATAGAGGCAGCAATACTCACCCAAGGTCACACTGCACTTTAGTGGTCTGGTCGAGATTAGAACTCAAATCTATTCATTTCAAGAGCCTTGGTGAGGAGTGGGTCAGGCATGGATACACAATAGGTATTTTCCCTTTTTCCTACTACAGAAGTAGAGGGAATTAATTATTGCCCAAATTTATTTCAAGAGAGGAGGCCATGTAAGATGGAAGTGATGAGGCCCTGGATTTTCCAAAGGGGGTGGATAATGACTTCCTCCCACCCTGCCCCAGCATGGCCCCCACCAGGACACACCCCTCCCAAAACCCCTCCCCACTTTCCCTTACAATCCCCACCCTCTAGACCTGACCCAGAGAAACCACTTCGCTATGTTCTGGCTAGATGAAAGGCAGAGGCCCAGGAACCAACTCTGGGACCCAGGCGCTAGCTCCCCAGCCCCTCTGCAGGGCCTGGGGGAGGGGAGGCTGGCCCTGCCCAGCTCCCCACCTCCATTTCTGGGGTGCTGCTGGGGAAAATTTATGTCTCTCTCAGGTTTGGGAACAGATCCCACACTAAAAAGAAAGAAGAAAGAGAGAAAGAAATGATTTTAATTTTTTTTAGGTCCAGAAATGAAGCAGAAGTGAGTAAATTTTAATGAAACGGTGCAAAAATGACATCATTTACTCAGAAATCATTAATTTGTCAGCATTAATATTTCAGCTACAACATTGCCTGTCATTTTGTGCCTGCAATGACTGATAAATCTATAAAAGCGTGCTGCTAATTTACTGAATATTTATGTGCAGTGTCATTTGCAGAGTAAGAATGGAATTTATTTCGTGCCGAGTTCTGCGGGAGAACATTCCCCACAAACCTTCACCCTAGTGGGTGGGGGAGGGCAGGGGGAGACTCCAAACTTCCTGGAAAACTGGTGGCAGGATGAGGACAAAGGATGCCCCAGGGCTCAGGCCCCCAGCTCCACTGTACTAGAAAGGGACCACCTTACTGTTGCTCTGGTGGTGCAGAGGCACTTTTGGAATGCCCTTCCTGCCCCCATCTTGGCAAGTCCAAATTTTACCTCTTCTCTACTGCTTCAAATGTTTCTGCTCCTGGGAAGGTACCCTGGCTGCTGCTGCTCCTACAGGGCAGTGGGGTGGGGCTGCTGCTCAGGAGATGTGGCGAGGGCCCTAAGTAGAGAGGATGGCAGGTCAGGTGGGCTCTAGGTCCAGGGGGAGTTATCAGAAGAGGGGATCAGAGAAGAGGTTAAGTGCTGGAAGGGGGAGCCAGGCAGCCTGAATTCTAGTTCTGGCTGGTCTCAGTGAATGGTCTCAGAAATCTGAGTCTCAGTGTCCTCATCTGGAACATGGGGACACTATCAGTAGAAACTGAGGATTCACCGATCTAATACATGTAAAGTTCTAGCAGAGGACTCAAGAAACATTAGCTGCTATTTTTGAAGGAATCGCTGCCACAATCCTTGCTCATGAAGTGTCCCTTTCCTTGACCCGTTTCCCCAGGTGGGAAGTAGGAGGCCCCGAGACCCCACCCCCACATTCCTGAGAGGAACATGATCCCTGACAGGGCTCCTTGCTCCCCTACATGGGTCTGCCTCCCCAGCATCAAAGGAGAGCATATCCCAGCTCTCCACTCCCTTCTCATTTCCACATGCTAGAATGACCAGAATTCTGGAATATCTTTCCAGAGCAGCTCCTTGAAGCACCAATTTGTGTTTCCCTGGTCTTAGGAGCTGTTAGGAGATAGGATGACTGTCCTTTGAAATGCCTCCATTTTACAGAGAGCAAACTCAAGGCTCTGAGAAGGATCCCGGAGCCTATCCCTCGCCCCTGTTTCCCCATCCCCCATCCCAACAAGAGCACAAATCACAAGCTTTCAAGTTTTGCACAATTTTGCTCAATTTCCTGCCTGAATGGCACAGGGCCTGACCCTCTGCAGGTGCTCAGGAAATGTTCGTGGAATCAATAAAGAACAGCTAAATCTCCCATCTTCTGAGAGCTCTTTGTCTCCTCCTCCCCCCTGCTCTCCATACTCCATCAGCTACCGATTCCAGTGGCGTCCTCCTCTGTGATGCCTCTCAAATTGTTCCTTTTTTTTTCTTTGCCACTGCCCTTGCTCCAGGAGAGTCCTCTGTTAGTGCTTCTCTGGACCACTGCGATAGTCTGTTCGCAGGTCTCCCTGCCTCCATTTTCCCCATTCTGATGTAGTCACCACAGAGCTGCCAGAGCTTTCTAAGGGGCAGTCCTGACAATGCCGCTTCCCAAGTATAAGAGCTCCCGTGGCTCCCTGCTGCCTGAGGAAATGGCACCAACGTGCCCATCCAGGCCCATCACACTGGCTCCTCACTATTTAACATACATGTCCCGCGCTTTTCGATCTCCGAGCCTTCGTTGACCCTTTTGCTGGCTATCCCTCCATTCCTCACGGCCAAATCCAGTCTGTCCTTCAAGGCCCATCACAGCCACTCTAGAAAGCTTCCTGATTTCCTCAGAACAATGCCTCCTTATTCCACACAGGGCCATGGATAGGGAGCCACCTTCCCTCCCAAGTGGAGAACCTGTCAACTTGAGGAGGGAAGCACACCCATTGTCTGAATCCAATGGTAAATGTTGGACTGGTGGTCAGGGGACCTGGGCTCTCATCCTTACAGCTTAGCACTGTGTGGCCTTCACCTTGCCATACTCTGTCTATGAAATGGGCTGGTCCAGCTTTCACTGGTCTAGACTGCATCTGTCGTGTTCATGGCTGCATCCTGGCACCAAGTATAATGCTAGGCATACAGTCATCGCTCAGTAAATATGCACTGAATGACCTCCATGCCAGAGTTCTGAGGTCCTGTGACTTGGTATGGTCCAGGCAGACCTTCAGGGGCTCACTGAGGAACAGGCGGAGGAGAATGTTCTGATCCTAACACTGAAGAACAACACGCTTTCACATAAATGATGTTATTTAACCCTCATGGCTGCCCTGTGTGCTGTCCCCATTTCACAGATGAAGAAGGTGAGGCTAGAAAGTAAGTGACCTGCTCAGGCCTCACACCCAGGCCCTTGGTTCCAAATTCAGTGCTTTTCCTGCTGTATACAAATACTTTTCTTTGCTCTTAGAATAAACTCCAAGTCCTCTGAGGCCCTACATGATCAGACCCCCAAGACCCTCTCCAACTTCACTTTTCCCCTGAGTCAGAGCCACCCTGGCCTTCTGGCTGTTCCTTCAATACTCTAAGCTCGTTCTCACTGGTAGGCCTTTGTACTTGCTGTTCCGTCTGCCTGGGAAGTTCATCCTCACCATCCATGTCTCAGTTCTAATGTCACCTTCTCAGGAGGCTTTCCTTGTCCACACAAACCAAAATAAGTATTTCCTTTCCCTCATATACCACCTGCAATGGTTTTATAGAGTGGTTCCCAACCTTTTGGCACCAAGGACCAGTGCTCCTATGAGAATCTAATGCCTGATGATCTGAAATGGAGCTGAGGAGGTGATGCTACCCCTGGGGAGCAGCTGCAAATAGAGATAAAGCCCCCTGCTCACCTCCTGTGTGGCCTGGTTCCTAACAGGCCACAGACCGGTACTGGTCCATGGCCCAGGGATTGGGGACCCCTGGTCTTATATATCTATGGCCTGTTTATTGTCTGTGTCCTCCCTGAGGGCAGGGACCTAGTTGCCTGGCTCACCCTGTGGGCCCAGCATCTGGCTGAGAGTGGCTGTTAGTTAGATGGATCTATGCTTTGTGTCTTTGCCTGGATGTGTTGGAAAGTAAAACTGAACTCTTATCTTCCACGAGAAGTGGCGGAGGCTCTGTGCTGGTGGGGAGGTAAGGGTGCTTGGGGATAGGGATACAGGGATAGGTTGAGGACACCAAGAATAGAAGGTGCAGCCTGCTTCCAGAAGCTGGATCCAAGAGAGGCCGAAGCTAGGAGGCACCTCCCCACCTTTGTCCTCACCATTGCCCACTGCCCCCAACCCCATGCCTCACACTCATTTCCTTCCTGGAGTCAGTCTCATTTGCTTTCCCTAAAAGCCGCTGGAGGAGCCAATATGTACGTGATGAATATTTTATCTCCTGAGCGTGGGTTTGAGAGAGAGCTGTGACCGCCCAGGGAGGGAACACTGCCCAGCCGTGCCTGGGAAGGAGGGGGCCCGGTAATAGGGTCTCAAAGATGTAGGTTCTAGGGCCCACCCCCTGCTCCTGTGGACACCCTCGGCATTAGGAGGCTCAGAGTGGATAGGGCAGCCCTGAATCTGGGCAGATACTTCATGCTCCCTGGGGTTTTCAGCCCTTTCTTGGAGTTCACTTCTGGCTATGGGAAGATTTTGCCATTAGCTCAGAGGGCCCAGTGGCCTAGGCTGAAGGTTCAATAGGCGTGGCAATGGCCAAAAGTGTGGAGTCTGTCCTGGTTGTCATATATAGTGGCTTCTCAACTTGGATTCTATGAATTATCTTACCCCAGAGACTGAGGCTGGGAAACTGCAGACTGAGAAAGGAAGGAGGGGAGAGATAAAGCAGTGAGGAGCAGGGAGGCGTGAGGAGTATGAGTCCATCTCTCCCATGTCATGCCCATTCCGAACTCCTCCATCACCCATGGCCACAGAATCCCCACAGAGATGGCCAAACTGAGCTCCTCCGGCTTTGGAGTCTGATGGTGCTGGCTGCCAGTCCTCTGCTCCTTCATCAGTCGAGCGACCTCTGAGCCTCTCTGAGCCTCAGTTTCCCCATCTGAAAAACGGGTTGGTCTCACTACTTGCCAGGGTGACTCTGAGGGGCCAGCAGAGTGCCTGGCACATAGTAAGTACTCAAAGGATTTAGTGTTTGCATACCATACACCCCCCCCCACACACACACACCCCACCATTACAGTTCCTCTAGCATTCACCTGCAGTTGGAAAACAAAGGACCATTCATTCTGTCCTCCTTCACCCAGGTTCTCTCTCTTCTCCCTCTGCCCTATCTGCCCGCTTGCTGCCCACCCCACTTTACAACCTTGAGCCTCTGCTCCCTAAGGAATTGAGGTGGTAGAGGGAAGGAAGGCACCTTGCTTCCTGGGCCTCAGCTAGCTTTGGGTCCAGATGACCCCTTGCCATGTATCCCTTGCCCCCAGCCCCAAACCTCTGCAGCCAGCTCCTGCTCCTCCCCCACTGTCCACACACCGCCATCCCATTGCTCTTGTCCCCACCCACCACATCACCCTCTGAACACTCTCATTATACCATTACTAATTAGGGCTGCTCAGCAAATTGGCGGCTGCATTAGAGGGAGACAGTGTGCGGGAGCATATGGCATAATATCGTATTAATGAACACTCTAAATTCAAACCCGGGTCAGCTGCTCGCTTCTCGCCGGTGTCACCCACGCTAAAGGGAGGGAGGGGGGGAAAAAGGCATTCAACCTTTCCCTCACTTTCCTTCGCCTCTCCAAACACACATTCCCCAGCGTAGGCTGGGCCGGCATAGGTTTTTATTATACCTGGCAAATGCGGAGAGAAATGAAAGAGTCTGGGCCTCCATGGGGGCTGCAGAAGGATCTCCCCCTCCCTGGTCATGTATAGTGTATGCTTAGCATGGTCAGGAAAAATAATAATAACAACCAGGGCCTGGAGCCAGACTTTTCACCTGGATTATCTCTGCCTCCTAGTATTTCTTGCAGAGAGTTTTAGCTCAGAGGGACAAACTGAAGGCCACAGAGGTCACGGAGCTTTCTCAAGGTCACAGGGCGGCAGAGCTAGAGAGTCAAACTTGAGTCTCTGCTTTTGAAAGGATGCTTTTCCTGTTCTGTCCAGGGGTAAGGACTAACTAGCCTGGGAAGGCTCAAGAGAGTCCTGGTACAATACCCTTCCCCATCCCTGCCCCCCTTGTTCCCAGTCCTGTAGCATACATAGACCCACAAAGCACCAAGGTCACTGATTTTGCCAGGAGGCAAGGGGATCTGGGAGGTCCCCAGTGAATTCAGAGACAGAACTCAGACAGGCTTCCTTATCTTCAAGCCCCTGAGGTGACGCTCAGGGTCCATTCTCCCCGACCCCTATCCAAATGGATTGAGAGTTTGGCTTGTAGAGCTCAAACCGGCAACCTGGGAGTAGACAAGGGTCCTTACTCTTCTCCTTCTCTCTCCCACACCTCTTACCCATGTTCCTCAGAGGAATGCAGGATGATGACTTTACAGGCTGTCTGTAGTCATGAAGATGCCTTCCTGCCTCCCTGAATCCTGGGGTGAGGGGGTGAGGAGGAGACATCTGTGAATGGGGCCATGTTGGGGTCAGTCTGAGGAGGCCTCCAAGAAGAGGTGAGCTCTAACCGGGGCTCCTGAGTGATATTGAAAAGACATGAATTAAAGCTGTCTTCTCCCATCTCCCCGGGGCAGGTAGGGCAATGCCCACTGGTGCTGGGCCTGAGCCTGTCCAAGGTGCCCTAACTCTGACCCAGCTGTGAGCCCGAAAGGGCCTCCCCGTGCCATCCATCTCACTGTCTGATGATGTCAGTGATCTGCTAACGGAAACCAAGTCCCTGGGCTTGGAATTCCTGCCTGCTGTCTGCTGAA
>NW_006443570.1:14235732-14238009 GCF_000325575.1 Pteropus alecto
GGGGGAAGGGGCTAGTCCAGTCAGGCCAGGGTCTCTCAGCTCTCTGCAAGCTCGTCCTTGCCCTGCTCAGAGTACCCTCGACTTTGCCTTCCCTTCCTCTGGCAGCCTTGGCCTCCTCCAGACTCTGGCCAGGATTGTCCCCTAAGTGCACATCCAGCACCCCAACCAGCTGCACTGGCTCATGTCTGCACGTGCTCCTGTCCCCAAGCTCTGCCTGCTGCCACTCATGCTGCTTTGGTCATAGGATCATTTTCCTTCACCTCTAGAACCTTGAGACCTTCCCCATAGCTCCCCGGCAGGGGAGCCTGGGAGGAGTAAATAATTGTCACCCTCCTCAGCTCTGGCCAGCCAGGCAGAACACAGGGGGTGTCCTCAAGCTGTGGATGCCAATTACTTTATCCAAACCCCCCAAATCTTAATCACCACCACTTGCAGCTGGAGTGCCCCCACCCCCTTGTAGGGGAGTAAACAACCCTGGGAAAGATGTTGGCTGGTCTCTGGATTTTAGAAACAGCTTGTCAGGACTTGCCTGGGTGTGGGGACACCCGCCCCACTCCATCACTCCAGAGGCAATCATGCATCTCTGTGTTGAGGCTTTAGCTGTGTGTGTGTGTGTGTAACCAAGATTCCAAGAAGGTCGGGCCTCTTCCCCACTGAGCAGTGGCTGAGCCAGAAGGGAGCAGAGAGGTCATCTCCTTGGAAGCCTGAACCTGGGACCCAGAAAGGCGAGGTGACTTGCTTTCCCAGGTGACAAAGCCAGCAGGACAGAGCCCCAGGTCTGGGTACAGTGCACTTTCCAAAAGTGATCCTTGTTGCTAGAGTTCTGTCTAGGGATGCCCTAAACAACAGAACCCCAAACTCACACTTTGCACACAGCCTTATCCCACTGGCCCTATGTCAAGGGCAAGAACAGGACTGGCTACATCATTTGGGGTGCCCAGTGCAAAATGGTAATGCAAGACCTTTTATTCAAAATTATTAAAGCTTTGAAGACAGCAGCAGAAGAGCGTTAAATCATTAAGCCTTCTAAGCATGGGGTCCTGTGCATACACCACTGGCCCTTAGACCTGGCCCTGGGCTAGGACTGTGTCGATCTGTCTCCTCTACAGCTGTGGAGGCCTTGGGTAGAATCCACACACACTTTCTAGAAGGCTCCCTGCCTGGAATCGGGGTTCTACAGCCACAGTGGCCCCACCACAGCCCCTGCCAGGTGCAGTAAGCTCAGCTGACCCCCAGAATCAGACTGGATCTGTCTCTTATAAGGGCAGCAACATCCCAGGGAGAAGCTGCCCAGAGCTAAGGCCCTGTGGATCTCAGAAGAGTACAGGGGCCTGGGATTCCTAGGGGCTGTGCTTATTCAGTGTTGCCATGTGTCTTGTAGAGGGCATGGGCCATGCAGGTGTCATTCATTTCTGTGGGTGCGTCGTGTGTGTGTGTGTGGCGGGGGGGGAATGCCTGTGCTGGGTGTTCCTTATGTGCACATACACCTGTACGTGTGCTCAGCCCATGGGCAGGGTGGCAGGCTTACCTCTCCCCACCCATGCTGCCCCCACAGGTGCCCTGGCCTCTGTTATGGAGGGCATGTTCCTATCCTCAGGCATTCTGCATTGGAATTCAGGACCTTGCCACTCTGTTCCCTGCTTGCTAACTATAAACTATCTGATTTATATTCATTAACCAGTACTAGACAGCGGCAGGCGCAGCAAACTTCGGTGGGGGACATGCCTCCATCGACAGGCGGACTGCATTTCAGTTAATTAAGGTGCTGTAATTGTTGTCCAGGACAAGGATCCCCAGGGCACAGGCTTTGTAAATAACTACCTTCCACTGCCCCTTCCTCTCACCCCACCCCTGCCCTCCCTCCTTCCCTCCATTCCAGGCCTCAGAAGGCACTTTAAGGGACATGGGGGCAAGAAGGCTGTGTGTGTGTCAGGGGAGGGGTGCGGAGGACTTGGATGTGGGGGACGCCCTTCCTATATCCTTGTGCCCAGAAAGGCCACAATTCCAGGGCTTGCGGAGGGAGTGGGGGCTAGGAGGAATCCTGGGCAGAGCATGGTGGCGCTGGGTCATAGAAACCTGAGTTTTACTGCTCAAACTGGCTCAGTCCGAGAAAGCAGGATCCACTTGCACATGTGCACAGGTGTGCACGCACACACATATGCCCTTTGAGGCCCAGTTATTTATGCTGTTTTCTCCTCATCTTCCTAAGAGCTCGACCCTGGAACCTAGGCACTGGGCAGGCTTTCTGGCAACTCATGGGCATTGGGGAACTTCAGA
>NW_006443570.1:14238028-14248147 GCF_000325575.1 Pteropus alecto
CAGAGAGCTAAACAAAAGGGAGGTGTCATCTCACCAGCCCAGATGAGTGGAGGAGGGACCCTTTACAAGGACCTAATGAGAAAGGCTTGCTCCCTTTGGAGGTCGTAGACTAATGGGAGAACTTCCAGTCTGATAGGGGAGTGGGATTACGTCCAGGAGCTCCCCCTTTGACAGGAGGGGGGCCCCTCCTCTCAAGAAGCTCCTGGTCTGATGTAGAGCAGGAAGTAGGGGGTGGTCTGGGAGGACAATTCTGATGAGGCATGCTAAAGACGCCCAGAGCAACCAGTGTAGGTGTCACACAGGTGAGTAGGCAGTCCCTGAGAACATGACAGAGCCGGAGAGACCTCCTGGGAGAGGGAAATCTTGAGCAAAAGTTTGAATTAAAGGATGACCCAACTATGTGCACAGATGAGCTTTGCCGGAGGCGTGTCTCATCCAGCTCTTCTTCGCACAGACGTTTCCAAGTGCCCACTATGTGCCAGGGATAAAATGGCAAGTAAGACCACCAGATTCCCTGCCCTCCCAGAGAACAGAGGGTGGGAGGCAGTGAGCACTCACGTGTACACATGCCTCTGTGTGTGCAGGTCACGTGTATGCATGTGCATGTGCTATCTGTTCAGTTTCCAAATATCTATCGAGTGCCTGCTACATTTCAAATGCCCTATGGACGCAGGAGAAAACAGCAAGCATGACAGGTAGTGTTCTGTCCCCATGATGTAACTTACACTGGGCCGTGTGTGCGTGCGTGGGCACGGAGTACCTGTTCCCACTGTGTCCTCGAGTCTGCGTGTGTAGGCCCCTACGCAGCAACTTCCTTCTGCCTACTCAGGACTTGAGCCAGGACTTATACTACTTTGTATGAGTAGTAGTAATAATAATAAGTAATAAGTAGTATTCATAATAATCCCCATGGAATTATTATCCTTGGATGTTTTGAACCTGTGACCACTTCTGCTCACACATTACCACCTACACCTTGCTGGGGGCCCAGGGAAGTTTGGTTTTGTTTGAGCTGCCTTTGAATCGCTGAATAGTCACCTTAAGCCAAATCCGAATTGATATTTGTTACCCTCACTTGTAGTTTTGGATTATTTGTGCTCCTCCTTCCCCCTACACCCACCCAACCCCTGGCGTGGATCTCAGGGTTGGCTACAACCTTTAAAATGACCTTTGACAAGATGCTCCTGGGAGTAGCTATTTAACTTAGATCTATCTAGATAGAATCCAGCAAAGAAGAGAAAATAAGTTTCCATGTCCCTCCCCTACCTCCTTTCCCCCATTTCCACCTATCAGCCCTTATCTGATAGAAAAATTAGAAAGTTATTAGGAGTTTCATTAGGGGTGAGCAGGTTAGTAATGAAATTACATTTTAGCTCCTTCTCAGCCTCTGTAAGTATTAACTGGTTTGATCAATGGTGTTCACACAATTAATTCTGCATGATTGCAGAGAGTGACTCTATCGACAGTTGGGTTTCACACCTCGAACTTTGTCTCTTAGCCAAAACGTGCCTTCGGGAAGCCTAGGGGTGAGGGTGGGGGCCCCTGTCAGTGAAGGCCTTTGCTGAATGCCACATTGAAGCTCATATAGATTATTTTGTGTCTTGAAGCTTAAAAGAAATGCAGGTATCACACTAAAATTAAATTATTAAATTCTAGACCAGGAGAGATGGGACAACCCATGGTCCTGCCTGCAGTTTATTCAATGCGCCTGCATTCCTTGAGCAGCCACGCTAACTCAGACCTAATCCGTTGCAGGCCTTCTTCTTGGGACAGGGCAGCACAGCCTTCTTCCCTCAGCCACTCCTGCATGTTATCCCAGGCTATCGAGAGAGCCTGCTTTGTATCCCACTCAAATCTCTGCTGCTTTAATTTAATCCACCGACTCTCTCTGGGTCTTCTGGGGATATGGAAGGCGGCTCGGTAGGGCCCTCTGTGAAACAACACTACCAATGACAAAGGTTGTGCGCTTGAGGTTAGGGAACCTCCAATTCCTGGGACCCTGCCCATCAGGGCCTATGTCCTCCCTAGTTCCCCCACTCCACTTCCTCATGGCCTCTGGATGCACTGCTCCAGCAGGGATGAGTGGGCCCTAATACCAGGGCTTCAGTAATGTCTCCCATGGGAGAGTCCAGTTTACTGGAGAAGGCTGTGTTGGTGACAGTGAGATGCTGGGAAAGGGAGAGAGGGGCAGAGAGAGGGGATGAATAGACTAAAACTGAGAGATGGGAAAAGTCATAATAATGGCAGGAGCTACATTCTTTGAGCCCTCAACAAGGGACATGTGCTGTTTTACAGGCGTGGTTTCATGAAATTCTTCCAGCTGCCCCAGGAAGTAGATGTTCTTGTATCCCCCTTTAGCAGATGAGAAAACTGAGGCTCAGGGGAGTGAAAGTCTTTCCTAGATTCCACCCTATAATGACTACATATTGTTGGCCAATGCTTTCATATTTATAATCTTATATAAAAACGGTCACCAGTGAGCATGCAATAGGATATACAGATATCGAATTATAATGTTGTACACCCGAAATTTATGTTATTACCCGGCATGACATCAATAAATTTAATAAACAAAATAAAATATTCTCATCAGCTCTACGAAGCACCTATTAATGAACACATTTTGTAGATAAAGAAATTGAGAGAAAAGTTAAGGGACTTGCCTGAAGTCACAGTGCTCATCTACTGTGGCAAAGGAAGGACTCAAACTCGAGTCTGTACAGATGCCAGCCCTGCACTATTTCAAGGAAAAAAAAGAAACACAAGAAAAGCCAACGCAGACAGACATCACAACAGACACAGCAGAGACAGAGCAAAGCAGAAATCTGAAAAAGGGAAGGAAAAGCATTTGCCTCCCTTTGCCTGTCTCTGCTCAAATGTAGAGGGAAAACATCATTTTAAGCAGGTGCCTTGCATTTAAGAAAAATGCGTGGAATTAAGATCCTAAAAAGCTAGGAAAGCTGAACCAAACCATCATTGGGGCTTGAAATGAGATTTTATGTTTTTCCTGTTCTGGGCACTGAGCCATCAGTGGTGCCACGTGCCAGGCTAGTGAGGACCACTTGTTCCTTAGGGGCACCAGGGGCTGGTGGCTGTCCGCCCAACCTGGCCCTACCCTGGTGAGTGCCAGCTGCTTGCAGGCCCATCAGGGAACAGCCATGGGGGAGTTCTAGCTCCTTGCTGCTCAGTGTGGTCCACAGACCAACAGCATCACCTGAGTGTTGTTAGGAATGCAGTGTTGGGCCCTGCCTAAGGAATCAGAATTTGTATTCTAACAACATCTGGGGGTGATGTGTCTTCCCATCCCAGCTTAAAAAGCCCTGCTCTAGCTAAAATCTGAATAGATGAAGGACAAGTCCAGGTTTCAAAGGCCCCTCTTTGCCCTGCCCTGGGCCACTGAGTTCTGAGCAGCTCACACAGACTCAAGGTTTGCTAAAGCCTAATAGCATATGGCTGTGGGCCCAGGGGAAGGAGGGAGGGAGGAGGATCACCCCCTCCTGACCCGCTTGGGGTGCCTGTCAACCAGAGAGAGTGGGGGTGGGTGAGTTTGTCTCTGTCAGCAGATCTTTCTGGAAGGAGAGTCAAGGTGCCCCTCGTTCCCTCCCCTCCTACTGAGTGTAAGAACGCTGTGTGCAGGGAGGCAGGGCAGGTGGCCAAGGGCACTGGGTTCACCTTCCCCACAGGCACCATGGTTTGCGTGGCCTTTCCCTGCCCCTCCTGGCCTGGCTCTCCCCGAGCTGACCCCAAAAGGTCAGACCAAGGAGCTGCTTCTCTCCAGAAAAGGAGGACGCTCAGTCCTCTGCTCCTGCCCCAGGCCTGTTGGAGTTTGCCCTCCTTCCTGGCTCCCTTTGGAAGTTTGCCTACCCAGCTCCTGTTGAGGCTGCAGCTCCTCCCCAGCCTTCTCCCGGCCACCTGGCCCACAGGGCTGGGTCCTCTGCTGGCTCCCAGCATGTCATCTCCTTAAAGAGACAGCTGCTCCATGTTTCTGCACCATGTAACTACCCTGAGAACAGACTCAGAGGCGATAGTCTCCAAGCCAGGGGAAGGTCCTGGGCTCTACCCTTAACCCCCAGGAACTAGCCATCATCTAGTCCAAAGGGTTCTCAGCTCTGACCACACAGCTTAAATCACCTAGGCAGCTTTAAGAGATACTGATGCCTGCAGCCTAGGCCTGGCCAATTAAATGAGAATTTCTTGGGCTAGATGGGGGACGGGGGAAGAGGCATCAGTACAGTAAGTCCTCACTTAATGTCAATAGGTTCTTGGGATTGCGGCACGATGATGTATAACAAAACCAGTTTTACCATAGGCTAATTGATATAAACAAGAATTAAGTTCTTTGGCATCTCATTAATGTTATAACGAAATGACGTTATTTGAGGACCTGTTGTGTTTTTTAAGTACTGACTAATATGCAGCCAGGGTCAAAAGAACCACATACTAGTCCATCAAACTCACTTTACCAATGAGTAAATGTGGCCCAGATAAAGATGACAGTAGTGTAGCTGTGTCCCAGGAGAAGGGCTCGCTCAGGGTCCCACAGCAGAGCCAAGACTAGAACATACCAGGTAACACAGTGAACTCTGAGCACTAACTGTCTGCCAACCTCACCCTGTGATCTTGGGCAAGTTGCCTCACACCCTGACTCTCAAGTTTCCTCACTTATAAAATGAGGATAATCATGCATAAGTTATAGAATTGTGATGAGAATGTCTGACACATGTATGTGTGCAATAAAAAGTTGCTGCATCAATGAATGAACAAATGAAGGGAAGGATTTACACCTGGACCATTCCCTGGGAGAGATATGGCATGCCCACTTAGAAATCTAAGATCTGCAAACCAGTCACAAGAGAATCCTGGCTGTCTAAGTTTCCAGGCTTTTGAAACTTCTCCTACTGGAAGGGTGGAGGCAGAGGACCAGGCAGTGGAAGGCTTTTCTTGAAGGGGCAGAATTTATCCATGTGGTTGAGGCCCCAGGATTTCAGGCCAAGGCATGGGTAACTCGATAAAAGAATAAGCACGTACGTCATTCATCTTCCAGCCACCTCCTGCTCCAACCCTGTTCCACTGGAGTGGCTCTGGCCCCCCCTGTGGGAGGGGCTGGGATGCTCACCTTCCCTTCACCCCTCTCCTCCACTGGATCCCAGCCAGGGCACCTGTGAGGTCACTGAGATGCTGGCACAGCCAGCCCCTGGGGTAGAGGGGCTGGGCAGGGGCCCCCCTCCTGTGCTGGCAAGGATGAGGTCTAGCCAGCCAAGGAAGAAGAGGGGAGGGGACTCTCAGGTCTGGTGACATATAAGCAGCCTCCTCTGAGAGCTCGAGCAGGGCAGGAAGTGAAGTTCCTCTCAGCTTTCCCCCTGCCTACAGGCCCCGGCAGGCACCTTTCTGCCTCTTCTCCCTGCCAGTTTCCTGGTTCTCAAACCTCTCTGCTTCACTGCCACTGCTCCCCCTCCCACTAAAGCCATAGTTCCTGGCCTTCCTTTCCTCTCATTCCCATCCCCCATCAAGTCACCATAATCCCCAGGGCGGCCTGAGCTGGGCAGGGCCCACCCTAATCAGCCACTTTATCACTGCTTTGATGAGAGGAAAATCCCGCAGTTGGGGAGATCAAACTAGTTGTGTTGGGGCATGAAGGGGGGCAGGGAGTATCTCCTAGGATCTGAGCTGCCATCTGGGGCAGGAGGGGGCACTGGATTGTTTTCCTTCCTTGAGCAGGTACAAAGGAAGCCACATTAACACAGCCCTGCCTTTGAAGCTCACCTTTGAAACCCGGACTCCTGGGTCTGAGCCAAGGGGACCCAGACGCCAGTGCCCTCTCCCTAACCACCACCCAGCGCTCCAGAGATGCTGTTGTGGTTTCTGATCTGTGAGATCAAAGGGTCCTGGACCCCTCCCCCCATGAAGTTAGGTCCCTGGGTTGGGGGTGACTTTTAGGGCAGGGTACACAGGTTCCCCTGCAGGGGCAGGAACTCAGATTTCAGAATCCTATAAAACGCATATGCTCCCAAATATGTATGGGGCGTCTCCACAAAGGGTTGAGCCCATTTCTTCCTCATAGTTGTTATTGTATCCTAGGTCCCATTTTACAGGTGAGGAAACTGAGGCTTTGGGAGGTTAAAGAACTTATCCAAGGAGTTAAGATTGGAAACCTGATTGCAACTCCAGGGCTGTCTCTCTATTGGAAAGTCCTATCCTCACCCCAAAGATGAAGATAATTTCCAATTCCTGGTCACAAACCCGGTTTTATGCTTCAGTCTCCAAAGCCCACGACTCATAAAAGGCTGTCCCTTTCTTATTTCAAAGCGCCCTCATTTCAACGGGCCCCTCCCTCTCTCCCCGACCTGCACAGGCAGATGGAACATCATCCAGGGCTCCACCAGGGAGCCCAATTTTCCTTCTTCTCCAAGCACATCAGCTCTCACTTTGCATTTGTATTTGTTGTGTGGCAGCTAGGACTGGAGAGCGGGCGGTAGGGTAAAGAGTGGATACCCAGTCTCTCCACTGAACTCCCCTTAGAATAATGGAGGGGGTGGGAGGGGTAGGCCCCTGGGCAGGGTCTCAGCTCTTTCCCAGGTGGAGAAAAAAAGGGTGGAAGACACCCCACCCCCCCATACAAGCTCAGGCAGCTGCATCTTACCTGACCCCTCACCTGGCCCTCTGCTTCCTCTCTTCCTCCCACCACCCCATCTCCTGGCCCCTCACCTCATTCCAGACTACCTGATCAAAGGCAAGAATCTGGGAGCCATTAATGATCTCCTCTTCCTCCTCCTCCTCCTCCTTCCCCCACTCACCCTCCCTCTGCTCTTCCTGCCAGGACACAACTAACTGTTACCCGAGGTGGAACCAGACTGGATCAGAGATGGAAGGGCCTTCTACATCAGCTCCCTCATTTTATAGGTGAACAAGCTGAGGCTCAGAGGGAGTGGCCTTTCTCAAGGTCACACAGCAAATTAGTGGCTAAGTTGAGATTGGGCAAGCCTTTGGAAGCCTAAATAATGAAAATATTTTGTTTCTCCCCTGGCACAAGTGTTTTAAAAGAGAAACAACATTAAGCTGTAAAACACAGGACTAACACAAGTTAGTACTGTCCAGTAGACTTCTTGCAATGTTGGAAATGACCTATATTTACACTGTTCAGTATGGTAAACAGTGGCCACATGTGGCTAGTGAGCACTTGAAATGTGGCTAGTGTGACTGAGGAGATGAACTTTTAATTTAAATTAATCTAAATGTACGCTGAAGTAGCCTCATGTTGCTACTGGCTGTCAAATTGGACAGCTCAGAGCTACATGCTAAATTAATATCACTTCTTTCTAGATCTTTTGCTTGTAAAATTCTGGTTAAGTTTATCAATGCTGAACTTTTGGCTTTTGTTCTAAGGGTACCCTAAACCACTAAGTCTGTAATCTTGTCCTGTCTAGAATTCAGTTAGGGTCTATAAAAGGTTAGAAATGGTACAAAAAGAAAATTTTATGGCCTGTCAGAAGAGTGATTGATTGTATCCAGTACGGGACAGGAGGGACCTGAAGGAAGGTTTAATGGAGGGGACATTCGGGTGGAGCATGGAGGCAGTGGGAATAGCACAGGCAAAGGCACAGAGGCCGGCAGTGCCGGGTATACTCGGGATCAGTGTCCGATGCACAGGGCGCATACAGGCTCAGCAGAACACAAAAGTTTCCTGGTCCTCCCAGCAGGCTCTTTCACCTTGTCACACTCTGACCATTGTCTGTGTTTCCCCTGGGGGCTGTGGTGGCCTTGTGTGCTGATGGAGGAGATCCATCTGAAGCGATGGGAAGGGAAGGAGGAAGCAAGAAGGGAAGGCCAATGGCTGTGGGCCATGTGAGAATTGAACAGTGATGAGGAGCCCCTGGTCTCTCCATCTGTACCCTAACTCTGGCAGAGACATCTGGGGGGGCAGCACAGACGCTGAGATCATTTAGAGTCATAGCCCAAGGAACTTCAGTGTCCCAAACTCCCTACCTAAGTTTCTAGCCTCAGGGCCGTCAGTAACAGCCTTCTATTCCAGGGGTTTGAGAGTGAGAGATATTCCCTCCACACTTAGGTTAAACATTTAAGAACTGGGGATCCAGAAAACACAAGCAACTACAAGTTAATATGACAAAGAAAAATAACTTGACAGAAAGATGGGCAAAAGATAGGAATAGGCAATTCACAGAAGAGGAAACCCAGATAAACGATCAATAAACAGGAAAAAATGACATTTTGTATACTTTAAACTTACATAATGTTGTTTGTCAATTATATCTCAACAAAGTTGGGGGGAAAAGAATCAACCCACTGGTAATCAAGACAATACAATGAATCAATAATGTGACATCATTTCACATCCATTAGATTGGCAAAAATTAAAAGTCTGCCGTTACGCGTGTACGGCAGGTCCTTGAATAATATCATTTCTTTCGACATCATTTCCTTATAATATTGATAAGAAAAAAGAAATCTTTTCCCCACCAGGGCCGCTGTGTGGAGTTTGCACATTCTCCCCATGTCTGCGTGAGTTTTCTCCCGGGACTCCAGTTTCCTCCCACATTCCCACGATGTGCACATGAGGTGAATTGGCGTGTCTGAATTGTCCCGGTCTGAGTGAGTGTGGGTGTGCGTGAGTGTGTCTTGAGATGCAAGGGCCTCCTCTCCAGGATGGGTCCCTACCTCACACCCTGAGCTGCTGGAATAGGCTCTGGCCACCCTCAACCTGGAACTGAAATAAGTGCGTTGGAAAATAAGTATTTTACTTGTTTTTCTTCATCTTTCTTAATTGTATGTATAGCTCAAGTTTATTTCAGTGTTTAAAATTAGAAGTATTTTCAGTCTTTAGTTAGAAGTTTAGTGATGTTTTTGTGGCCAGAAATATGCTGTAGGCACTTAACTCTTGTTTATATCAATTAGCCTATGGTAAAATTCATCAGACATTGTTTCACTTAAAGTCACAGTTTTCAAGAATCTGTCAATGATGTTAAGTAAGGACTTATTGTATTGGTATGGATGTAGGACAGCCTGGACACTTGAGAGGGGGATATATCAGGGTTAGGAGATTATAAATTGATACTATCTTTGGACAGCCATTTGACAATATCTCATAAACTCAATGATGCTACACCCTATTATGGTAGACTACTATATCACCTGTCCCCAGTGAACCACACCTCTCAGTATCCACACCCTCCCTGAACTATAGGCCTGGCCATGTGACTTGCTTTGGGTTTGTTAGCATGAATGAGGCAAGCAGGGGTTCAGTTGAACTGTCCCAGATGTTCAAGTTGCCCAGGCTAAGACCCCAGACATTGTGGGAAAGAGATAAGCTGTTGCCACTGTGCCTGGCTTGAATTCCTAACCCACAGAATCGTGAGCAAATAAAAGGGATGTTGTTTAAAGCTACTAAGTTTTGGGATGGTTTATGGTGCAGCAACAGAAAAATGATAGACCTGTCATCCAGCAATTCCATTCCTAGTTCTGTATCCCAGAGGAACCCTTGCACATGTGTACAAAAGGATATGTACAGGGTGCTTATCGCAGCCTATCTATAAATGAAGGATAAATCAAGGCAGATGTTGTCATTTAGTGAATATGGCACAGAGTGACGTGTCACAAGAAGGCTAAAACCAAAAACATACAAAACAAAACACCCCAGGTGTGGAAGTTTACATACTGGATGCACTTTGTATCGAGTTTAGAAGCATGCAAATCCATACAATATGATGCTTCTGTATCATCTGTAATGAAAACTTGTGTGGAAAGAATAGACCCTAAATTCAGGAGGATGGTTACCTCTGGGGAGGGAGGGAGGAATGAGATTCAGGAGGAACAGACGGGGAATTTCCATTGTATCTGTCGTATAATGTTATGTTTCTTTAAAAAATAAATCTGAAGCAAATATGGCAAAACGTTAAGATTTAACAAAGCTGGGTGGAAGATACATGGCTGTTCATTATATTATTTATAGTTTTCTCTGTGGGAGAAATATTTCATAATAAAAAAAGATAATTTAAAAAATAAGAATGGAGATGGGAGGCTCTGAATGGTGAAGGATAATTTAAGAGGGCGTAGATATGGAGAGAAGGTTCTGATGCCTCCTAGGCCTGGTCCCAGCCTCCCCAT
>NW_006443570.1:14248163-14292382 GCF_000325575.1 Pteropus alecto
CATTCCTGCCTGTGGGTTCCTCAAGTATCCTTATTATAGAAGCTCCTTTCTTTCTTAAAACGTTTTTAAAAATATGTTTTAATTTCTTAATTACAGTTAACATACAATATTATATTAGTTTTAGGTGTACAACATATTGACTAGACATATATATAACCTAAGAATTGATCACCCTGATAAGTCTAGTACCCATCTGACATCATACATAGTTACTACAATATTATTGACTATATTCCCTATGTTATACTTTACATACTCATGACTTGTTTTTATAACTGGCAAGTTGCACATCTTAATCCTTTCACCTTTTTTACCCATTCTCCCCCTAACCCTCCTAGAGGCCACCTTCTATTAAAAGAGAAAAAACTTCAAATAGTTGAGTTGCTTCAGCCAGTGGAGAGGGCACAGGGAAGCAAACTGTCTATAGGGTACCTGACCAAGACTTAGGAGATCTGAGCTTGGGTTCCAACGCTCACAACTCCTGCGTGATCTTGCACAAGTGCTGTCTCTCTCTCAGCCTCAGTTTCCTTATTTACAATATGTGATTAGTGGATTAGATCAGGTACAGTTAACTAGGCAGAGATGTCAGAAACAACACTTTCCACCTCCACACCCAGCCAAGGTGACCAGAGCCTCTCTCCATAAGGGAAGGGAGGGCAAGCATTTGAAAAAGCCCCTGGGGATTGCAGTACCCACACCTGGCTGAGATGATCTCTCAGGAAACCTCCTGTCCCAGCATTGTAGGATTCAGTGATGCGGCAGGCTCTATCTAAATTCTGTTAAGATTATCAGCAAAACTTACAGGCACATCTGAGGTGTCCACTGTACACGCTTCCCCTCAGACTAGTCTATCCATCCATCCATCCATCCATTCAAGAAACATTTATCGAGTACTTACTCTGTGCTAGGCACTGTGCAAGGTGCTTGAAACTCAACGGCAAATGAAATAAATATAAAAAAATCAACACATAAATCTCAGGCCCGCTTCTAAGCACTTTACATTTTTAACTTACTTATCTTCACAACAACTCTATGAAGTAGGCACTATTATCCCATATTATAGATGGAGAAACTGAGGCACAGAGGTGTTAAGTATCTTATCCAACACCAGCAGGGTAAGTGATGGAGTCAGGATGCAGTTAAGCACTCTGCAGTATCATCCTCTGCCCACGCCCCAGTCTCCCACTCAGGTCCCTCTTCCTGGACTTTCTTCCCACACCTCTCTACACAGAGGAGAGCCGTTCTTTCCTCCCCCACCTCTCACCTCCACCAGGCCTAAGGCCTTTTTTAGAGGCAGGGAGGAGGGACTGAGCAACACCGGCTCCTGCCGGGTGTTGGTGGCCAGCTTTGTCCCTTGCGGTTGTGAGGTCAGAGAGGGCTACTCAGCTCCTGGACAGAGAAGGGAAGGATAGAGCCTTGATTTCCAATTGGCAAAACCCAGGGGGCAAGAAGAGCTGAGGCTTCGTGGGAGGTGGGTGGGACAGGGCAATACGGGACCCAGAAGTCATCAGTCATAGTGACTATCATTTACTGAGTGTCCAGCAGTGATTCAAGTGGGTTATTGACAAATATCTCATTTAATCTTTACAAACTCCCCTGTAAGGTAAAAATTACTACAACTCCCATTGTATAAATGAGAAAACTGAGTCTGGAGGGGCGGGGTTACTCTTCCAGGTTGCCAAGCAGGGATCTGAACCCAGGCTCTCTCACAACAGATGCTTCTCATAGGACCCAGGCACTGTTCCTGGTGCTGAGGACAGCAGTGAGCCAGGTGGACAAGGTACCTGCCCTAGTGGAACTTACATTCTAGTTGGTACAGGCATGTAAACAAGTAAACAATTGATTATTGTCATTTCAAGTAATGACAGGTGCTGGGAAGACAATAAACATGGGGAATATAATTGAGAGTGCCTGAGGGACTTTCATTCCTTGCAGTGTAATGAATTACATACCCTGCCAAAAACAAACAAACAAACAAAAAACCTTTCAACACAAACCACCTAGAAATACTGGGTAAAATATACAGATGTCTCATTATAAGTATAGCTGAGGTGGCCAAAAATTGAAGAAATCGTCAGGGGTCAAAACCAAAGAAGAATCCAGAAACCTGAAGCTTCTACTGCTGATTCAAGCAACATGGAACTTGGAGTGGTGAAGGACTTAAGAGGGACAGGAGAAGAGGTGGGGAGATGGGATTGAGACACTCATCTCCTACAGACACCCATAAAGCCAAGACTCTTGAAGTGCTACACCCTCAGTAACAGGATAAACAATGGGGGAGAATTTTTTCCTACTCAAAGATCAACAGAGAATCAACAGAGAAACGACTGTTCCTGTCTTCACCTGGACTCTGAGTGAAAATGAAAAAGTCTCTCCTGAGAATTCCATAACCGCAGGCCTGACTTCATATGGGGTGAGACTCAACTCTCCACTGCTCACTCATGAAGAGCGGGAAAACCCAAGGCAGTAAGTGAATTACAATGAACCTAAGTTGGAATCAGCTTTAGGGTGGAGACAAAGTCACATCCTCTCTGAAGGGACATACGTCCAACCCAGGCATCTCAGCATTCTCATAAATAAAGCTCTTTAAGCGGGAGTCCACATTCCAAACTACACATCAAACAAGGAAAGAAGCAGCTGTGAGTGAGTCTGCCAAGACAGTGAGCACCAGATATAGTTAGTTCCCTGTGAACTTCATCTCATGGAATTATCAAACGGAGAACCACGAAATGTATATATTTGACATGATTAAAGTGATATAAAAGGGAATTAAGTATGACTAAAGAAGGCAACATTGGATTGGTGGTCAGGGAAGAGCTTGTGAAGAAAAGACTATTGAGATAAGACTTGAATGAGGTGAAGGAACCAGCCAGGCAAAGATGATGGAGAAATGCATCCCAGGCAGAAGAAATAGCAAATGCAAAGGCCCAGAGGCAGGACTGAACTTGGCCCCTTTAGGAGTGGACAAGGGCCAGTGTGCTGGCTGGAATGATCTTGAGGGCATGAGATGTGAGAGATAAGAAGGGGCCCAGGATCTTGGTGATGGGCCCTTTAGGTCCTGGTGAGAAGTCTGGCTTTTATTTTATTAAAAAAAAATTTTTAGTATAGTGACATTGGTTAACAAAATCCAGTAAGTTTCAGGTGTACGATTCAACAGTAGGGTATATATCTATATATATACATATAGATATATTTCTGTCACCACATATTTGACCCCTTTTATCCCATCTACCTCTTCTCTCCCCCTCTCCCTCCCTCTTACCCTCTGGTAACCACTAGTCCATTGTCCGTGTCCATGAATCTCTGTTTGTTTGTACTGTTTGTTTGTTGCTTTTAGGTTTATATCCCACATATAAGTGATACCATGTGGTTTTTCAACTTTTTCTGTCTGGCTTATTTTGCTTAGCATGATTATCTCAAAGTCCATCGATGTTGTTGCAAATGGCAGTAGGGCTTTTATTTTAAATGCAATGGGAAGCCCTCAGAGCTTTAAGCAGGAGCTTGACATGATGTAATTTGCATTTTTTTAAAAGACCACTTTAGACACCAAGTAGAGGAAGGATAGTGACAGAATCCGTGTTAGAGCCTAATATTCCAACTCTAATCATCTCTAGAAGAAGACCCTCTACAGCAGAGAGGAGCCCCAGAGGAGTATGTGGGGAAGTACATGAGATTGGAAGGGGGAGCTGCATGAGAAGAAGCTGTTGATCGGTGAACTCGGCCAGAGGCAGAATTTAGGAGCTGAGCCTGGATAGCCCACTCTGACCAAGCCCCATTGCCCAAATTAGTGCCTTAATTCATTGGCTCATTCATTCAGTAAAATGCTCTTGAGTGTTTTCTATGTGCCAGGAGTAACCATAGCAATGCTACCTAACCACTGGGGATGGAGAGCTGAGAAGCCCAATTTCTGCCCTTAAGGAGTTTGCAATAAACAGTGACAACCTGTGGGTAAGATTCTGGGAGCACAGAGGAAGAGTGGGTGCCTGTTCTCAGGCAGGGAAGTGTCAGGAATGATTTCCTAGAAGAGGCGATATGAGCTGCTCTACCCCTCTCTCTCAGGACCCACTGCATCTCCCAGTGAACCTTGTGCCTCTCCCTATAAAAGACAGAGAGCCTCCAGCTGGAAGGAGAACTTCGCTGCTGTCCACTGAGAAAGGAAGAGAGGAGACAGCGGTACATGGCAATAACCACGAGCCTTCACTCTGGACCTCTTTTGTCTCCATTCTCTTGTTTGATGATGTCAGCAGAGAAGTGATCATTACTTCCATTTCACAGATAAAGAAACTGAGGCCCCGTGAAACTGCCTTATTTAAGGTCTCCCAGGGAAGAAATGGCTGGGCCCAAACCAGAACCAAGTCTATACGTCAGTGCTCTTGAGAGGAATGACCGCGTGTGGCCTTCCTCTGTGCCCACCGCCCTCACTCCCAGTCCCACCTGGGCCCAGTTTCCCTCTGCTCGTGACCAGGGCCCTGAGAGCAAGAGGTGGTGACAGCTGAGCTTCTGACAGAAGCAGGGAAACTCAGAGCAGCCGAGCCGACTACCCTGACTGGGCGTCCCAACTTCTTCACAAGTTCCTTAGGAAGAGTCCTCTGGAATGGGGTGCAGAGAGCGAACTTTATAAAATTCTCCACAACCAGCCAAGCGGAACCTATTTTCCCTCACAATGCAATTAACGGCACCAACATTTACAAAATATGATTACAAGCGCTTTGGTTAAGTAGAGGAAAGTATATTAGATAGCAGCGAGGGGTTGATCTTAATGTGCATTTTTTCGAGAGACTTGCATTTTCTTTGTGCAAATAAAGAGGCCCTAAATTCTCCATAGGCACTAAAATCAATGCAGTGGAACCACGATAACAAACACAGGCTCCACTTTTTGCTACATCCCCCAATTAATTAAGCCTTTCACGGGCATGTAATTAGGAACATTAGCAAGTCATAAAATTGCCGTGAGTCTTTAAATTATGTGCTGGCCCTCAGCAATTTGTTTTTAATTCCTTCTGAAGACAATGGCACTGCGGGGCCCAATAGATCTTCATAGCAGCCTACTGTGCTCTTCTTTATTGCGGGACAGCCAGCCTGCCTGGGCTCCCCTCCAGGCGCCAGGGAGCCCCAACTTTGGCTCCTAGGGCCCCAGAGTACTGCATGGCTCCAGCTTTCTTTCTTCCTCTTCTCACTTTCTCTTCTTGTTTGTTTCTTCTTCCCTTTTACTTTTCCTTTCTTTCTCCCAGCCCCTCCCAGCCCTTCCCATGATTCCTCAGGAGCAGGCTGAACCCACAGGGCGGCTTACCCCGTCATCCCATCCTCCCGTAGGACCCAGCTCTTGGCCCCTTGATTCCTGTCCATGTTGTAAAGGACCTCAGAGGCCACCTAGCCTGACTTGCCACCTCTATGATTTGTGGTATCAGTTAAACTCCTTGGATGCCAAACCCTGAAGCAATCTGGAGGTGTTTGAGGGAATGAGGGGCAGGGGTTATAACCACACTCCCACCCCCTGACCTCCTCTGAGGGAAAGGGAAGTGGGAGGCAGTGCAAAGGGCTATTGTGTTTGCCTTGCTGACAAAATGCCCCTGAAAAGGCATTGGCTCATCTGCCAGGACTCCTTGGAACCTAAGCGAGTTTGGTGAACCCCGCTACCTGTCTGCACCACCCAAGCACCCCATACCCCCAATTGTTGCCCTTCCAAGCCCGTAGCCACCAACCTCAGGACTTAGGGGAATTAGGGCTTTGTGTTCAGGCCTTCTAAAACCAGCCCTACCCTTACATCTTCCACTCAAGACTTCCTTTTCTGCCAACCAGAGGTTTCTAACTTACGAATCAAGATCAACTAGAAGATCTTGATATGGAACCTGGAATGGCAGGCCCATCAGCACAATATTACTCTTCTCCAAGGTTTGCTGAAATTCTGGGTAGAGAATGACAGACTTATATCTAGGCCTCTTCCCCTTTCTCTATACTGTCAGCATCCCCTCCCCACTCCTGGTGATCATAAGGCTCCTGTGAAATCTTAGGCTCCCCAAGGTTTAGAACTGGGAGGAACATTACAAAAAAGTAAACTAACGCCCATACCAAACCAGAAGCCAAGAACAAAAAGACTTGCTTGCCCAGCAGCCAACCACTATAACCAACTCTAGTTCACACCCACCATGGGATCTGTAGTTCCTCTCCTTTTCAATCTTTTTTCAGTTTCTCTCTTCTCTCAGAACTAGCTCTTTCTGTATTTCCCCAGTATGATAGACATCACTGGTGTTCAATAGTATTTTGGGTTCTGCTTGCCTTATGGGCACACAGGAAGATTGTACTCTGCCTCATGAGGTTAGGCATAGCTACGTGACTTGCGTGGGCCAATGAAATGTGAGCAGAAGTGGTATGTGTCACTTCCAGGCAGAAATATGTAAGAGCCCATGTATAGTTCTGCATGCCTTCTTCCCCAGCCCCCACCAAAACACTTTTTGGTATAGAGGTGCCATGGTGGAACTGGCTCAGACTGCTCAATCTCCACATGGTGGCAGCTACTCGGAAGATTGCCCTGATCCAGCAAAGAATTTGTGTGAGCAAAAAGTAGATCTTTGCTGTGTTAAGCCACTGAGACTTGGTGATGTTTGTTACCACAGTGTAACTTGGCCTGTCCTTAACTAATCCACCGAGAAAGAGCCCCTGGCTGGTCCAGCTAATCTTTTGCCCAGGCCAGGACATTCATGGAGCCAGTGTGGGGATTAGTTAGTTGCCTTTGGGTCAAATTCATACCCTGCCCCAATCAGGGAAAAAACATTCTTCAATTTACAAGTTTCCCATACTCAACAGAATAAAAGTTTAACTTTTTTCAGCTGACCCCTGCCTACTCCTGCACCCACATTTCTTGCTGTTCCCAATCCTGGCCCAGAGGCTCTGAGCTTCTCCTCATTCCCTCATTGCATCAGGCTTTGTCACGATTTCTCTCTTCACACATGCTGTTCTCTCTGCCCAAAATCTTTTTCCACTTGCATCTCCTCCTGAGGAGATTCCACTGATTTTTAAAGCCCTAGGTCTTTAAAGTCCTAAACCTTCCCTGGTTAGCCCTGATCTGTACCCCTCATAGTACTGTGCACATACAACAGGTCTTTGAATAATGTCTTTTTATTCAATGTCCTTTCGTTATAACATTGATGGCATGCCTTAGGAATTTAACTCTTGTTTAGAACAGTTAGCCTATGGTGAAATTGTTTTCCTTACATGTTGTTTTACTTAAAGTTGTAGAACCTGTCGGCGACATTGTGGGGACTTACTGTACTTCTATCGTAGACTTATCATGTGAACTTGTACTCATTTGCTTCTCTGTCTGTATGCTCAGTCCTCCCTAGACTGTAAGGTTCTCATGGCATAACCAGAACCTCAGTCATCATTTAGCCTCCCCTCTCATTCCAACACATTGCCTGTCAACAGCTATAATGAGGCCAACATTTATTGATTGCTTACCACTGCCCTTCACTGGGCTACATACCTAGCTGATCTCTTTGAATAAGTCCTGTTTATTATCTTCACTTTATATCATCCAGAACCTCAACTTTCTACTACCTCCCCTTATGGTCCTGCAGTTTCTCAATAATACTCTGTTGAATCAATGAATGTTGCCTGCTTGAAACTAATGAGTGAATAAGTGAATTCTGACTTATACACAAAGAAGAGGCCAGGACTTCATATAACACACCTGGGAAAGCACACCTCCTGCCCCAGTCATATATGCCTGCTTTATAAACTGCCCAGGCAGCTGTGAGCTTGTCTGCAGTGAGTCTATAAACAGTCGGAGGTGTCTCTAGTGGGAAGGACACACATTCTCCCAACATCTCTCCACGCCCCCCCCACAACCTCCAGCTGGCACATGCAGACATTCCCTGACCAGAACCAGCAACCCCAGAAGACTTCCAGCCCCAAGCAGGGCCCACCTGCTGGCTCAGAACCAAGGCAGGTGCTCCAGGAGCTCAGGCAGCCACATTTCCTTAGGGACAGGGAGCTGTGATTGGGAACATGGCAAGCAGAATCTAACCTTGAATAAGTGTTTTCTTGTTGTCATCCACAGATCTAACGCAAAGCCTGCTGAGAATACGCAGTAGAGACATATATTACACCCAGAGCTTTTTATCTCGCACATGTGACCCTGCCCATCATGAGCTGTAGGTTTTATTCTCGCTGGTGGGACAAAAACCACCTCCCACTGCAGCATATATCAAGGAGAAGAATGTTGAACTTTCTTTGCATTAATATAAATAGCTGTTTAGGTCTCATTTCCCAGCCTGGGACCCTCTATGCACCTGTCCTTCATCTACTCTATTTCGAATCTGGTTCAAGTTTGGTTTATTTAGAGCCCAGGTCGGCAGGCTTTTACATATTAAAGGTGCATTTTAAAGAGCATTTTCTATTCTAATTTGGGGGAGCCAAGCTCTTTAGGGCTTTCAGAACAGTGTCCACCTGATTTACATTTCCCCCAGTGGAGCTGAGCCACAGACGAGCATTAGAATGTAAATAATAGTGATGGATACATGTATCTTTAAAGATCCATTTTCTCTCCATTTTTTCTCTCTTTGCGGGGAGGGGGCCAGCCAGGGAGAAATGCAAGTACCCAGGCTGTAGAGGCAGAGGTAAAAAAGAAGAGGGAGGAAGGATGAAATGCGTTTCTTGGACAGGCTGGCTCCAAGGGAGGAGAGGTAGTAGTTGAGAGGGCTGGGGTGCCAGGGTTTCTGCAAGGTGGCCTTGAGCAAGCTTGGCAAGACCAATGCCTTCGTGTGAGGAGAGGGCACTGTGTTGGAATTAAGCCAACGTTCAAATATTGGCTCCAGTGTGACTTTGGAAAATTCACCTATTGGGCTATGGGGCTCAATGTAGTTATCTCATACAGGGCTATCGTGAGGAATACGTGAGATGACACCTGTAAAACACATAGCACAATGCCCGGCACATAGTACATGAGCAACTTAATACATGCTAGCTGTTGTTTGTTATTATCCTTGTAAATCCTGTGTTCTATCCCAAGCCCCAGTGCCCTGCACATGGTAGACACTTGATTGGCATGTATTGGCTGGACTTCATTTATTCAATGTCAAGAAATGTACCTGGCTCCTACTCTGGGCTATAGACACAGCACGGGCTTCGGAGAAAGACGATAATTGAGGCATGGTTCCTCGTCTCTACCCACCTGCCACTCCTACCAAAGACGCCTGCCTTACCTACCTCTTCGGGTCCTCATCTGTTCCATGCTCTCTCAAGCTTCCAATGCCCGTGGCCAGGACCCTCCTCTCCCCTCTTCTTCGCCTAAATAAATCTCAGTCATCCTATTCCAGGAAGACTTTTCAACAATCCCAGCTGGGTTAGGTGCCCTCCTTGGGGATCCGGAGTGCCTTTCACTTCCCTCCATCACACTGCTTACCATCCTCTGTGATAACGCTTCTGTGGGTCCATATCCCCTACTAGAGAACAAGCCCCACGGGGAAAGGAATTGTGTGTTTCGGTTGCCATTTTATCTCCAGCCTGGCACAGTTGGTGCTCAACAAAATTTTGCTCTAAAATGATGAAGTCGATGCTTTCAAAGGATTCACAGTCCCAGCAGGGAAGGAACCACATACAAGTTGTTACAGTGCAAAATGAGCTTAGAAGGGGCAGCTGGGCAAGTCAGGAGGGCTTCCCAGAGAAGGTGACAGTCAAGTAGGGCCTCAAAGAAGAAGTAGGGGTTGTTCCAGAGAAAGAGAGAGAGACTCTGAAGGGAGTAGAGCTTTTGACAGAAGAGAAACTCTGAATGGGAACAAAAAGAGATGGAATTCTTTTCTGGACCTTGGATCAAGAAGTGGGATGGGGCCCACCTGGGAGGTGTTCTCTAAATGTGGGCAGTAAGAAGATCTAATTGCAGAGGGCAAGGGGAGGTTGGAGGGAGTGAGAGAGAAGGCACCTGGCCACAGCCATAGCTATAAAGGAGGAAGTAGAGTAGGGAGAGAATGTCTACACCTTACCCTGAAAAGAGAACTGGCTTACTTAGGTGCTTAGCTGGCCAAGACCACACCTGATTCCCAGATCCTCTGAGGGGCCACGACAGCAGGGATTGGGGAGGAGTTGAGAAGAGGGGCCCTTCTGGCTTCTAGTTCCCCAGACAAGAAGCTTCGGCTGATATGATTGCTTCAGAAATCCAGGAGAGAAAGTCTATGGCCTCTGCTCATGACCCATCATGGGTGGCAGGGGCGATGTCAGAAGTAATGACAGTGGGGTGGGGGTGAAACCAGAGAGGGAAGGAGAAGGAAAGAGAATCAGGTGCTAGAGATTGGGTACTTGATCCAGAGAAACAGGAAATTAGGGGGAAGGGTGGGAAATGGGGAGGGAGGACAGCAGGGGCAAGGTGGGTACAGAAAGGCAGGCGGCAGGGAGAGCCTCCCAGGAAGGTTCCAAGGAGGTTTGATTATGTATGGCAAGTGCTGAGAGAGGAGAAAGAGCAGGGAGGAAGGGAGGAGGGAGGACAGGAGGCAGAGAAGGAGATGAAGATGTTCTTTCATCTTCTTCCTGGAGAGAAGGGGCCAGGCGGTGATAGGGAGAATGACGGAAAGTCTCATTGGAGCCGTTGGTTTGAAAGAATTTGTCTTTGGAACAAGCTTTTTATCAGTCAGCCTTAAAGATCAGGATTCCTCGGAGGCCGCTCCATCTTCCCCTCTCTCTGTTTCCCTCTGTCTTACCCTCGTTTCCCTGTTCCCTCTGTCTCCCTCCTCTTTTTTGGCCCTGCGTCTGTCTCTGTCTGTGCTTTTTGAAGTTCCTGGGACTCCCTTGCCATCTTTCTCTGCCCTGCCTCACTGCTCACTGACAATGGGCCAGGCCCTCCTCAGAACCTCAAGGGATCCATGGGACCAAGAGTGGCAGAGCCGCCTGTCCATGCTCCATGTCTTCTTTGGCCAGATCAGGGAAGCTCTCTGGACCTCTGTTTCCCCCTCTATAAATTGATAGGATCAGATGCCATGACCCTTAAGACTGAAGTGGTAGGTCCCAGAGAGGAGATGCCTTCGAGCTGGTGGACCTTTACCTTCCTTTGTTATATGAGGTCCCAAGAGGGAGGTGCCCTGCCCCGAGTTCTACAATCCTGTGCTGGCTGATACCCTTGTCCAGGGACGGGGCAAAGGAGAGGTCTGTGCCTCAGCACCATCTGCGATGGTTGAGTGTCAGGGCCACATTAAAACCTTTAGATGCTCCTCCCCAAATATAATTTATTTTATTTTATTATTTAGTATTATTTATGCCTATAGCATCTGGTCTTCCTAGGTGGTCTCCCATCCAAGTACTAACCAGGCGCGATCCTGCTTAGCTTCCGAGATTAGACATCGGGCTCGTTCAAGGTGGCATGGCTGTAGACCATGGACTGTGGCTCCACTGAGGTACAAACTCAGGACCTTCTGCGTGTAAAGCAGATGTGCTAACCACTACACTATGCAACCACGCCCCCAAATATAATTTAAAAACCCAACAACTCAGTGATAAATTCATGTAAGGAAGGCCAACAAATTTCTGATTCCCCCATGTTACTTATATGCTTGCTTTGGGATATTAAATCCTTTCCAAAGCTGTATTCAGGTGGCCCCGTTTTGCTGGTGCTCTCAGCATGTGCTTGGCCTGCCTAGTGTGTAATTCAGCACAATCTACCAGGACATATCAAAACTAGATATCATCAGTGAGCCAAGCGCATGGCTACAAACCCTCTTCCAAGCTGTACGTGAGGCTGTGAGGTTAGAGCAGAGGGAGACAGGCCCCTCCTGAGAAAGACACACTCTGGGCTAGGCTGTGTGCAAGGCCTTGAGTCCCAGGGAGGAGAAGGGGTGGGGACAGCATGTGGGCCATGGGGGCCCTTGCTTCTGCCACACACCTCCCCAAGCCAAAGCTACATTTCCCATCATGGCCACTGTCCAGATGTGGCTCTTACCTGTCCTGTGTCCTGTGTTCAAGGAGCAAAAGAAGAAGGGACCTGGTCCTGACCATCCCCACCCCCACCCTGCAACCCCATCAGCAGGCCTTGGAGATGGTAGATGGCAGGAAGGAGTTAATGAAAAAATATTCATGAGACTTGGTAAAGATGGCTTAGAAACTTGATTCAAGACCATCACAATAAGTATAGGGCCCACTGCAATGGGATTTTACAGGGATTCAGGGCTCAACTACAAATATAGCATGAGCAAGTGGGACTTGATAGCTAAGGAGCAAGGTGGGCGGTCAGTGGGTGGAAAATTACTAAGAGGAAACATTAGAGATAAGGAGGTTCTGGCCAAACCAACCCAAAAGGATTGTCACTGAAGATAGGCCAGGGTGATTAGACATCACCTGGGGGTAGTGGAGGGTGAAGAACCTGAGCAGGGTTTGAGAGTGAGGGGTTTTTGCCAAAATGACTTAGGGTTCTTGCTAAAACTGGATTTTACAAGGATGGGCATAGGAGAAGGCTCAGGAGCCTGACTAAAGTTTGGTCAAGCAAAGAGTCTTTGTCATAGGGAGGGGAGGAATGAGAAGCCATTGAGACCACCAGCATAGATGGAGTGTTTACAGTAAGCCAGGTGCTCCCCCGTACTAGTGGAGAAAGAGTCTTGTCCCATCTTCCACAGGGGAAACTGCAGCATTTGCCCAGTGTCATGTGGTACATGAGTGGAATCCAGGCAGAATCCATGGCACAAAGTGCAGCTGGCTTGAAGGCCAGAAGGAAACCAAGCCAGAGAAGGTGGAAGATTGGGCTGCCTGCCTTTTTCCACTTACCTCTCCCTGAGTAGTAATATTTTATATTCCAAGATAACCTGGCTCTTATCTGTGCCCTGGCTGATGGCCCAGAGGACTCTGGTGTCCCCAGGGGTTAATGCTAAAATGTTAATGATTTGTTTTTCTTGGAAGGGATGAAGCATGGGGTCAGGGGTTTCCTCGGAGCCATCAGGAGCTTCCTTCTTCCTTCTTCCAATTCTGACTCTGGGCCTGAGGGCCCCCAACCCAGGAGGGGCTGTGACCTGGGGAGGAGGGAGAAGGGAGGGTGATCAAACGGTGGCCTGAGTGTCTAGCCTGAGCTACAGTTCCAGAATCCCCACTTCTGGGCCAGCAACTCTAAGCCATCTCTGAGGTGCCTGATCTGCACCCCACCCTCCAGAGTTGGTGGTGATACTGGGGGCAGGGGGGCACCCAGGGTCCCTCCCCATGTGCAGCCCTGCTTTTCCCAGGAGCCTGGGGTGGGAGGGGCTGTGCTCAGGGAGGAGCAGGGAGCAGGCCAGGCCATGTTCAGAGAGGCCTCAATTTCACAGGGCTTGCTCCTGAGTGAGTTTCACATAAAAGGATTAAGGCGAGAGGAAGTGCAGAGGAAATGGGATGTTGGACACCTTGTTAAACGGGCTGTCAGGACTCCCAGAGCGTGGGTGCTAACTCTATTCTCAGCCTCCGCTGAGAGCGGTCCAGGCCATTACCTGAGTGATCAAAGATAGGGCCTATGAGGCCATGCCTGGAGGACCCAGAGGCTGGAGGAGCCAGAAGAAGGAGGCCTGGACTAGCGGCCCCCCACCCCAACACACACACACACCCTCTTCTTCAGGCTCCATTCCTGAGAGAATTCCAAGGGGTCAGAGAGAAGGAGAAATGGAGACTCAAAGAGTCTTTCCACCTGGGCCTGAAGAGCTCCCTGCCCTGGGATTAAATCACAGCATGTTTTGGGTGTGAGGGAATGGGAGGCTGGAGTTAGGATGGGAGGGGGGTGGGGCGTGTCTCTGACCTAATGATGTGTAGATTATCATTTCCTCCCTTAGCTTCACACCAAGGGACATTCTTTATCTTGAGCCCAGGGAACTGGCTCAGTTTGTGAATGAGTCTGATTGGATCAGCACTTTTCTTGAAGAGATAAGGGAGTTGTCAGGATGGGGGGAGTACTTCCTCTGGGGAGAAGGGCTCCTGAAGACCCAAGCTGGGTGGAGGACATGCTGTGGGGAGGGTCCCAGTGGCCTGCGGGCTGGGGCAACTCACACATCCATGCAAGGAATCTGTGCCTTTGTCTCTGTCTGTCCTCTGCCCTGCCTGGACCACCTTCTGCCCACTTTATCCAGCCAATTCCTATTCATTCAATTCCTGAACATCCAGATCACCTAGGAGACTTGAAAACCTAGGTCCAGGACCCACCTGAGACAGATGGAACCAGAATCTCTGTGGGGCTCGGGTATTGGTGTGGTTGTCGGAGCCCTCTTGGTGATTCTCAAGTGCAGGTGGGGTTAAGCTCTACTTGTCCAGGAAGCTTTCCCTCAGGACCCTGGCTGGGTTAGGCCCCCAACCCCCTCTGTCTCTTCTGCCCCCTGGGGCATATCTCTACAAGTCACACCTACTACTTGGTGGTTTTGTTTACCTATCTGTCTAGACCTCCTGCCCCAGACTGTGAACACTCTGGGTATGGGGGCAAGGGGCACTCACCATTGTCCCTTGGGCCTTAATCCTACAGGATGTGGGCCACCAATACCCAGTGCTAAAGGAGGGAATGCTGGAAGCAGGCCTTAGTCATCTTCCTATCTCCACCCCCTATCGAGTATGTGCTCCCGATTAGAGTGAGTGCTCCAAGAATATGATGACTGCACCAAATGCCTGATGGTCACATTTCCCCTCTCTGATGTGGAGATGTGGGGAGAGTTGGCAGATGTTCCTTCATCTTGCTTGTTGAGGGAGCGGGGGACTTCTCTTCTGTTCCCCACTATCACCACCGGCAACAACTTTTCCATGTTTTCACTTGGGGGAAATGAAAGTTTAGATTAGGAGTTGGCAAACTCTTTCTATAAAGGGCCAGATAGCAAATATTTTAAGGTATGTGGGCCCTACTGTCTCTGTCTCAACTACTCTGCTGTGATAGCTCAAAAGCAGCCATGCACAATATATAAATATGTGGGCATGGCTGTGTTCCAATAACATTTTATTTATGAATGCTGAAATTTGAATTTCATATCATTTTCATGTCACAAAATTTCTTCCGATTTTTTCAGAAGTCCTTCTTAGCTCGTGGCCATATAAAAACGAGGGTGGGCTGGCTGGATTTGCAGATTCCTGATTTCAATGAAATCATGGGTTATAGTAGTTCCCAGATTCCGAGCTTAGAGCCGAACACCACTCTCTACCCATACACCCCTGAGTTACCAAGGACCTGGGCCAGGCTACCTGCCCCTCCATAAGATAGAGGTCTGTGTGAAAGGACACAAGCGGAAGCCTTGACCCCTTCAGGAGTGTGAAGGCTGTGAATCCCAGAGACACCGCTGATAAGTAATGTGGTTTCACTTCAGGTCATTTCCTGAAAGTCAGATCCACTTTGCACGTGTGGATGAAAGCGGGAGCTTCAGAATTCACTCTCGGGGCCTCCAAATTAAAAGCCAAATAGGATGTAGCTTTTGCCTGCGCTGCATCTTCATCTGTCAAGAGAGGTTATCTTCATTGTCCACCACTGGGGCCTGCTACTGTCAGTCACCCCCGCCCAGTGCCTGCCTTGTTACCTCCTCAGCATGGCACGCCCAGCAGGGAAATATGTCCAGTAATGGGCCCAAGAGCCCACTGGTTATTTAAATGGGAAGGGAGGTTCCATTGGGGGCTCCAGTGGGGTGACTCACCCAGCTGGGTCTTTAAAGGAACCTGCCACTCCTGGCCCATACTCCTAGCCAGAGCCTTGCCACTTGGAGCCCGTGCCAGACTCCTAGAGGTTCTCTCTGGGGAAAAGGTTGGGAATTCTCTATAAAGGCCCAGCTACCTTGGGAGAAGAGTAGCAGAGTCCAATGCTTAGAAACTGCCAGCTCCAGCCCCTAGAAGAGAGATGAGAAAAGGAGTGGGAAGATAGATATGACATAAAACTCAGAAGAGCAAGAGCTTCTGAGTTTACACACTTAGTTCCAGTCCTGGCTCAGACCTTTACTTGCTGTGTGACCTTGGGCCAGTTGCTTCACCTCTCTGAGTTTCAGTTTCTTCAACTTGGACAGTCTTACCAGCCATCCCTCTCTCGGGACTGTACATTTTAAAGCTGACAAGAAGCCCAAGAGAGCATCATGTAAGCCCCAAAGTGCCATTCCACTCAGAGCTGTGAGTCAGTGTGTCCTGGAGGAGAGCTGGGGGCAGTGGGTTCTGCAGTGGGACCATCGAGGTGATGGGGGCCCTTGTTTTCTCTCTGTTCTCCCACCACAGCTGTTTGGAGGAGGGGGCTTAGAAGCTGTCTGGAGCTGTTTTCTTTGTCCCCTTTGTGATCCAGAACTCTTGAGACAAACGGCATTATAGAAAAAGACCCATTGTAATCAGAAGACTTTGTGTTAAGAGTCATCTCATCGCTAGTGTGTTCTCTGGCAAATGACTTCACCTCTCTGAGCCTCAGGATTCTCATCTGTGACATGGGGATAACGTCTCATTGGGCTGTTGGTGACAAGTCCTTAGGAATGTGAAAGTGCTTTGTAACATAATGAGCCATACACATAATCTTACAGCTTTCTATATCCCCTCTTCCTTCCAGGCAGTTACCTGGGTCTCACCCAGTCCTCCTGCCATCCCTCAGCCTTGCTCTGCTGACACTTCCACCCTGCCCCACCCCCAGGCCATTTGTCAATGCTGAGATATGCTAGACTTGATTCACTGGAGAATAGGTGGGCTCTTTTCTCACTGACTCAAACCCTCCCGGGGGTCCCCTCACTCCCTGTGACTGAGCCAGCCCAGAATGAATCCCAGCCCTGCTCTCCCCACTCAGTGGCCCTGGCTCATTACCTCAGCCATCACCCCAAGTCATCCAAGGCCTTGAACCTGGACTCCCTGTGTTACTGCCTAAGAGTCACATGCCCCCAAGACTACTGAAGCTGGATCTGGGAGAGGGGGCAGGCCTCTACTCCACCTTCTCTCAAGTCTCCTGCAAAAGGGCACCATGCCTGCTGGGTAAAAATTTCGATATTATTTGAAAAATTACAAGAGCAAAATGTGTTCTTTAGAAAACATTTAAATATAAGACTATATAGAGAGAAAAAAAGAAATGCCTTCAGCCTGCCTTCCCATCCCCTCTGCTCCGTCTCTGTGGTGTGCTTTGTACCCACCCCTGCTGGAGCCCACCTGGCTCAGAGCTGCTACCAGCTTGCAAGTAGCCAGGGCAGTGACCGGGCCTCCTGGTCTCTGGACCTTCCAGTACCGTGCCCTGCACACACATAGGTGCTCAGTAAATGTTGACTGACCAACTGAGGGCAGATTTCCTCGGGCTTCAGTATAATCCTATTGAGAGCAGGAGGGCCGTTAGGGGGCCAGAAGGATTTAGATACCATTAGGGGTTCAAAAATTAAGATATGGAGTGGAATAACTCAATGTCAGCAAAATAATGATCCTTTTCATGACGAGACAAAGATGGGGACTCTCAAGCTCTGTTTCTGTACCATGGGATGGAAAGCGATATGTTGTCGTTTTTGAATAAAATTTTTTTTCTTCATTCATGCACTTGGCAAATACTCATTGAATCTCTACTGTGTGACAGCATGGCGGGGGGCTGCTCAGCAGTGGAGAGGGAAGGACACTCAAATGAAGGAAACATGACCTCTCAGTTGTTAGAGTCAGGACATTTCCTGGAGTCAGGACATTTCCTGGACATTTCCTGAGTCAGTGAGAAAAGAGCCCCATTCTCCAGCGAATCAAGTCTAGCAAGCTGAGTGGAGGCAGGGGAGGCAGGGAGGAGAGAGAGGCTAGGAGGCTGGCTTTTTGCAGAGCATGGGAGAGCCCTGGTGGTCGTGGTGGATAGTGAGTGTGGGAGGGGGCCCTGGATGGAGCCTCTCGCACCTGCCTCCCACTCTCTGCTGATCCATGAATGGAAGCTGCCCCAGCCATGGAGGAGGGCTCGCCAGGGGGTCCCTTGGCATCCAGCTTCTGAAATCCAGTGATGCTTATGGGGAGAGAGAGGAAGGACTGGTTTGATCTCAGTTAGCCCTATGAGCCTGGAGTTAGGTGGAAAGCGGAGGGAACATAGTTTAGGTTTAAAACAACAACAACAACAACAACAAAACCTTTGTGAATGAGTTCTCAACTGGAACAGCCTGACAGCTAGGCCCAAAGCCAGGAGGTCCCAAGATCCAACACTTGCGTCCACTCTGTAAGGCTTTGAGGTGGGGGGAAAGCTGCTGCTTCCTCCCCAGACCGCCTCCAGAGCTCCACCTTTTCTCTGTTCCTCCAATCTCATGTCTCATTGGGCTCCTTAGTCTGGGGTCTCAAGAAAGGGAGGGCTTAGGCCCAGAGACTTCCAGAATGAGAGGGCAGTGACTTCTCACTACATGTGCCCAGCTAGACCTCAAATGCTTACCGCCTCCTACCCCTGCTGGGCAGCCCCATGCCAGTCCAAGGCCAGCATGAGGCACCAAGGATGCAAAGACAATAAAGCAGGTCCTGCCTGCATGGAGCTCAGCCGGGCACAAAAATTGCTCAAGATGGTGTGGTTTTGGTGTCTGCAGGTGCTGTGCAGGCTCAGATGGGAACAGTTCCCTCTGCATGGAACTAGAGAGAAGAGGGGTATCAAGCAGGATGTTTATGATTGAGTGGGAGTTTCCCCAGCAAAGAGGTAGTGGAAGGGCATTTTCTGCAGAGGCAAAGACTGAGCAAAGCATGCAGGGATGAGGAGGGCTGGGTGTGAGAAACTGTGAGACCACTGTGTAGGAGTGGAAAGAACCGGAATGTTTGTGTTTGAAGTCCACTCTGCTTTCTAGCTGTGTAACTTTGGGCAGTTTGCAACCTCTCTGAGCCTCTATAGCCTCATCTGTTGATAGGTGCTAGTAATAGTTGTGGTAGTCATTAATGCTGTTTGCCAAACACTTTTGGCACAGGGAGAGGTGCATTTTCTGGCCTCATTGTGGTTAGCTGGGCTCATGTGACTGGTTCAGGCCAACGAGTTTGTGAGCATAAGTCATTTCCAGGCTTGGATGTTTAACGGTCAGTGGGAGGACCTCCAGACCTCTCTTTTTCCTTTCTGGTGCAGTGCAGAGCCCAGCAACGTCTGAGATGTGGCTTTGTGATCAGTCTGGGACCTTAAGTCTCTCTGATGAGCAGAGTCTCTGACCATGCATATGGGACATGTACTTTAGAAAGATGTAAACTTTGCTTGTTTAACTCACTAAGACTCGAGTTGTTTGATAATGCAGCATAATTTAGCCTGTGCTGACTGAGGGTTGTGATGAGGACACCATGAGTTAATACATGTAAAGATTTTACACATAGCACTGGCAATTTACATTCAATAAATGTGAGCTGCTATTATTAATAATATTTTTAGAAAGGGGTGGCCACAGAAGAGGCTGCAAAGGGAAGCAGAAGCCTGCTTCTGAAGCATCTTAGATGCCAAGCCCAGGAGCTTGGAATTAATCATGAAAGCAGCAGGGAAGTAAGAAAGATTTTTTAAGCAAAAGAATGACATCCTTTACAGACCACTCTAGGACCTGGCAAATAGCAGGCATTTAATAACTAATTCTAAAATGAATGAATGAATGGATGGATGGATGAATGAATGAATGAAGCTTGGAGGAAGAGAGACCAGTGAGGAGACCATTTTAGCAACCCAGGTGTCCATGGTGAGGGCTGGACTCAGGGCAGTGCCATGCAGTTGGGTGGGTCCCACAGCCAGGCACGGGCTTCCATGCTCACCCCCACCCCAACCCAGGCAGGTAATTCTAAAATGAATGAATGAATGGATGAATGGATGAGTGAATGAATGAAGCTTGGAGGAAGAGAGACCAGTGAGGAGACCATTTTAGCAACCCAGGTGTCCATGGTGAGGGCTGGACTCAGGGCAGTGCCATGCAGTTGGGTGGGTCCCACAGCCAGGCACGGGCTTCCATGCTCACCCCCACCCCAACCCAGGCAGGCAGCTTCACTGGCACTACTACTGGTGTGCAGCGCACAACACCACCTCATAACTCACTGTGTTTATGATGAAGCGGAGCGGTTGTTTGGGAAGACAGCCACTCTGATACCCAACAGCCCCCAGGGCCATTCCTGATGTTTCTCCTCCGCCATCCACTGCTTAACATGCCAGCTCTCGCTCCCACACCCTGCTTCCCACACCTTCCGTCAGTGGCACAGATCTCTCCCCCCATACACGCACACCCTCCGCTTGCCTCTCCAGTACTGCAGCCAGGAGGAAATTTATTGCAGCCCCAGACTGCTATGGGCAAATACTAATAAAATGCTGTTTTGCTGCAATTTGTTTAATTGGCCACAGAAGAGACGTCTTGAGCATGTGCAGCCTCTGCCTGCGCCCGCCTGCCTGCCCGACTCACAGATGCTGTCTCCTCCCTGCACTTTGTTTCCCTGGCTGTGACCAGTGAGAATGGGACAGTGGGGAGAAGGGGAGAGGGGAGGCAGGAGGCTGCTAGATTGGACAGTGCAAGAATGAGCCCACCTCCATTTATTCTTAGAGCACTTTATCAAGCTTTTTCATTCATTAACCTCAGGATCCTTGTGATCAGCCAGGCTGGCTGGGTTCAAATCCCACCAGTTCCTCTTCCTAGCTGTGTGATCTTAGGCAAGATACAGAACCTCTCTGTGCCCTGGTTTCATCTGTAAAATGGGAATGATAACAGCATTGTGAGGATTAAATGAGCTAATCCACATAAACTCAAACAATGCCTGGTTTGTAAGGAAGCACAGGATCAATGTTAATTTAGATTAACATTAGAATTTACACTTTGTAGCTTGGTTTCTCCATCTGTGAAGCAGGAATAATAATTGCAACTACCTTATAGAGTTGTGTGAAGATTAAACAAGTTAACTCGATGTAAAGGGATGAGAACAGAGCCCAGCACATGCTAAGAGCCACAGAACTGTGAGCTGTTGTTACTTGACAGACCACATCAGGATGGTGATCCAAGTGCTCCAAGGATGTTTGGGAAGCCTTTATATTCCATGTTTCTTCACTGGAGTGAATTTTAAGGTAAGGGTGAGTCTCTAGAGAAGAGAATTCCCAAGGGTAAAAAACTTGAGCTGGTTCCTGGTGCTTTGAGGCCAGCTGGCGTGGCTAGCAGGGTAGTGGAAGACCCTTACTGTTGCTCAGGGGTTGGGAGGCACAGCTCCCCAGGCAGACCCCCAGGGCTGGCCTGCTTGCGGGGTCAGCCCAGCCTCCCAGCTGCTCCCCTCTTGGCCCCTGGCACCCACACCCTAGGGGTGGGCACCTTGCCACCTGCCAGATGGCACCAGCAGAGGCTGGGGTAAGAGGGTGGGGTGGGGAGGGTTAGGCCAGGCTACAAGAGCTGGGCACCCAGGTCTTGAGACAGATGGGCTTGCGTCTGTCTCTAGCACAGGATGCCTGGGGGCAAGGTCAGGCAGCCCCTTCCTCACAACAAAGCTGGGCTTCAGGATTTCCCTGTGTGGTGGCAGAAGAGTGTGGGGGGAGAGTTGGGAGTCTCCAGGCCCATCCTTTCTCATCTCTGAGTCTGTTCCTCATTTGGAAAAGAAGAGGTTGCACTAGATGATTTAATCTGATTATCCAGGTGAAATGGTTAGCCCAATGCCTGGAGCACAGTAAATCCTCAATGCCTGTGTTATTGTTGCTGTCATTTCACAACAGGGCAGAAGTTGAGACCGTGGACTCAAGGGTCAGACAGCCCGAATTCAAATCCTAACTCTACCACTTTCTAGCTGTGTGACTTTGGGCAAGTGACTTAACCTCTCTGTGCCTTGTTTTCCATCTGAAAATGAGCCAGCAGTAGAAGGTACTTTAGAGAATTGTTGTGAAGTTAATAGTATTGGATCCTTCCTTTGTGCCTTGTCAGGTAGGTGCTATTTTTCTCCATTTTTCAGGTGACAAAACTGAGGGTCAGAGAGGTAAAACCAATTGCCCAAGATCTCATGACCACGTAAGTGGCAGTCTGGCAGCATTCTCAGCCACTGTGGTCTGATGCTGTCTATCTAATCCTGTATCCCTCTCAAACGGGGCTCCTGGTTGCTGGCTGTTTTATGCCATAAGACGTGATGCACATACACATTAATACATGCACACACACCTAACCGTGGCCCACCTGGCTCAGGAACCTTTGTCCAGAGAAAACGCATGCCTCCTGAAGACCCCTTTCACCCTGACCTCTAGGTCATGAATGCTAGGGTGTGCCTCACGTTGCTGGAGGCAGTGTAGTATTTCCATATGGCCTTAAGTCTGCTCTACCTGAGATTGAATTCTGGCGGGCCTGACCACTCTGAGCTCTGCTTCCCTCCTCTGTAGAATGTGGAGAAGCTACTCTCTTGAAGAGACAGCTGCCCTGAGAGGTCTTTCCCCAGACTCCTCCGGGAAGAAGCAGGGCGGCACGGGTTTGGGAGAGTGCCCCGGAGCCAGATGGCCACGTTTCAATGCAGGCTCTCCCCTGGGAGTTCAACTGTGTGCTCTTGGGCAAGTAATTTCACCTCTCTGTGCCTCACTTTCCTTATCTATGAAGTGGGGATGATGACAAAGCCCCTACCTCACAGGGGCGTTGTGAGGGTAAAAATGAGTTAATGCCTGCCTGCAAAGTACAGCAAACAACATGGCACACGGGCATTCCATCTTTCTGGGCCTCTCAGTTACTCGTTCCCAGGGCAGTTTCTGTTGTTATGCTGGACTCTGGTGGCCAGGGGCAGAGCCTTGCCCCTTCCCTGGCACAGGATGGGCATGCAATAAATGCTTTTTGGCTCGTTGGCTAGGTGAGTGGCCTCTGCACTGCCAGCGTGGACTGGTTGCTGGACAGCACACCCAGCCCAGCCTCTGAGGCCCTCAGCCCTGCTGGGTCACGGAGGATGGTGCCATTTGCAGTGCTGTAGGCAGCTCCACCCTAGCTCTGAATTGGGGAGGGGTTCCTCTACACTGCAGCCCTGGACTGGCTGCTCTGCACTTCCGTCCCCTCTAGACTTTTCCAACAGCCCTCTCCCTGCAGCCTCCAGACCTCTGGCCACTCCCCTCCTCTGTTAAGGCAAAACCTCCTCCAAGCAGGTCTCCAGTCTCAACTCCCACCAGGAGATTTTCTGCTGATTCCCTGGGGCTGCTCAGTGGAGTGAAAATACCCTCCCTGGCCTGTCAAGGCCCTTGCCCATAAGGTAAGGACCTTCTCAAAGCAGCCTACATCCCATTGTACAGAAGAGCAAACAGAGTCCCCAGAAGTGGGGATGGTACACCTCTCGCAGTCCTGAGTGAAGGCAGCCAGGAGAGCCAGGCCTTAGGAATTCAAGAAGGAAAGGAGGAGGTGACACCATCGGTCTGAGCCTAGTACTGAGCAAATGTGTGCTGTTCTGGCTAGGAATGTCTCCAGGTTCTTTTCACCCTCATCCAATCTAAGGCATTAAATGGAGTGGGGGGAGGAGGAGGGCACAGCCTGCCCTCTCAAAGCCCGATGCAGCCAGCTGTGGCAAACAACAGCTGGATATACACACCAGGATGGTCGGTCCCACGCCCTCTGCCAGGGCTGTGCAGTTGGGGAGGAGAGGGAGGGCCTGGGCCCCAGCAAGTTCCGGAGAAGGCTGTTCGTCAGCTCTTGAGCTGGGGGTGGTGTGCATTGGGAGGGATGAACACTCAGCCAGATCCAGAGTCCCAAGTCTCCTCCAGGAGGCCACTGGGACTCAGACAACCACACCCTTACTCGTGGGTGACTTTAGGGGTTCTGTAGAGGCAGCCCCTATCGGAGCCACGTTCCCCACTCCCCATCTTTGGGTAGTGGGCTGCAGTGTGGCAGCAGGAGGATGGTAGGAATGCACAGGATAGGACGGGTACCAGGAAGATAATATTATGAATAATCCAGGTTATAATAGCAGAAAAGTGGAAACAACAGAAGAACAAATACATAAATTGTGATAGAGCTATATAGTAGAATACCATACATGCATAAAAAGAATGTGTCAACTTGGGTGCGTCTCAATAGATAATGTTTAGTTTAAAAAAAGAAAGGAAGTCACAGAAGAATTCATAAAGTATGATTCTACATACATAGTTCAAAAATATATAATATTAAATAATATATTGTTTAGGAATTATCAATTTGTGATAAAACTACAAAGAAAATAAGAACAAAATTAATTGGTTATCTCTGGCAAGAAGGAGAAATGTAATATGATAGGAGTTCACACAAACTTTCAAAGTTTTGGAAATATACTATTCTTAAACTGGGATGTTTGTACAGGGTTGCTTGTTTTATTCTTCAAACAGTCTGTATATTTACATGTTCTTTTGTACAAACGATATATTTCATTTTTAAAATAAAGATTTACACTGTATATCAAAAATATCACAAAACATTTAAAGACAAATGACGAAGTAAAGAAAAAAAGGCCACCTGGGTGGTCTCTATGCCCTCAGTTCCCTACCCCCTAGAGCTCTCTGCCCAAGTCCCTTTCAGGAGGTGAAGGAATCCAAGAGGAGAGGGGATGTCGTCAAGCACTTGTTCCCTCACAAACATTCACTGAGAAGTGACCTGAGTAACCAGGAACACAGACTTGGCCATCACGGAGCTTAGAGTCTAATGGAAGAGACAGACAAAAGGCAAGTTCACAGGTAGTTCCCAGTCCATGTTGAAGGGCTTTAATAGGTGTGTGCAAAAACTTACGTGGAGAAGTGGGCGCCTAATTTGGTAGGGGTCAGGGGAGGCTTCCTGGAGGAAGCAACACCAAACAGACCTGGAGGATGAGGAGGAGCTAGCCATGAAAGGAAGAGGGCAGGGAGGAGTGTTTCTGACAGAGACCGGTATGTGCAAAGGCCCAGGGCACGGCGAGGGGGACATTCTGCGGGAACTAGAGTTCAGTGTAGCCAGAAATGGCAGGAGATAAAGCTGGAGTGGTGGGCCAGAGCCAGATCGTAGGGAAGTTAAGACATTTGGGCTTCATTTTGAAGGCCTTGGAGGCCCTGGAGGATTTAAGCAGAGGAGGGACGGACAAGCTCAAGTTTGCATTTGAAGAACACTGATTGCAGCTAGAGAGCAGACTGGAGGCAGGGAGACCAGTTAGGAGGCTGCTTCAGTCGTCCAGGATGGCAGCCCTGGGGGCCTGATCTAAAAAAAATATGTAAGATGCAGAACTGACAGGACCTGGCAGTGATTGGCTGGTGGGGTGAGAGAATCGAGGGGCCAAGAGGGAAAGTCAGGAGTCTGCTTAGCCAAGTCATGGCTATGGTGCCGGTCACCAAATATGGGAGGGACACCAGGGCATGAGCAGGGTTGACTGGTCGGGATGGAGCAGACACTGGGTTCAGCGTTGGTCCTAAAGAGTGTGAGGTGCCTACGCCTGCTGCAGTTCTTGTCACCTGTGGTTCCTTCCTGCCCAGTGTTCTAAGCATCATGTCCAAGTTTGAACATTCACTCACCAAACATCCTCAGCATGTCAGCAGTGTAAAAAAAAAACACAGTAATATACAGCCCTCTGGGCCTTCCAGTCAGCAGGGGATGTGGGCCATGTACAGAAATGGCAGCAACACAAGGTCTGATCTGTTCAAATCAAAATTTTATTGCTTTTGATCAAGGCTGTTTGCAAGGGCAGTAAATGATTAAGGGCCAGGTGAGTGGTGCAGATGGTAATTGCCTCAGGGGATCGGAGGAGAGGAAAGCCCTCCTCGTTACAGCCTTGGGGACAGAAAGGGCAGGGCTGCTGGCAGACTCTGAGCCACGGGTCTGGGTTCAAAGTCCTAACTATGCCCTAACAGGGTGACCTTGGCCAAAGGGTTGTATCTCTTTAAGCCTCGGTTTCCTCACCTATAAAATGGGAACCAGGATAAAGCTCAAGCTTCCTATCCCTCAGGCTTGTATGAGATCAGCAGAGTGAATGGACCCAAACCATCTCTGAGAATGTTAAATGTCACTTCTTCACAGGTGTTAAAGTCCACTCTGCCCAGGTCATAGGATTTTTCTAGAGGCCAGCGCTTTTGGAATCAGAAAGACCAGAGTTCAAATCCTGGTTCTGCCATTTTCTGTCTGAGCACCTTTAGGCAAATGATTTAACCTATCCAGGCCTCAGTGTCTGTAAGATGGGACAGATACTCCTGCCCACAGGGCGAATGGGATCACTGTCTCTGCTTGGCAAGGGCTCCAGCATATGACATCCATTGCTGTGGGGCTGGCGCCAAATCATTGGAACAAGTTGACCCCAGCCACCCCCAGGGGCCTGGCCATTCTACAACACAAATCTTCCCAGCCATACAAGAGACCCTCGTTGTCCACCCACCTTGCCATCCTGAAGCTGCTTACTGGGGGAGGGTGCCCCAAGTCCCCAGCCACTCTGGCCTAGCCAACAGACACACCGAGGACCCTGGCCTATGGAAACTTCTCAGATAAACACCGCCTGTCCCAGATAGCTTAGGCCTATCAGCCTGTCATCTTGTTCTCCAAACCACATTGCTGGTGATAAAGGGATTGTGTGGGGCTGCAGCTGCCTGGGCCCAGGTGCGAGCTTTTCGCAGGTTTTTTTTCCCTCTCACTCTTATTAACAACAAATGTTTGCCCCCTTCCGGGACAAACCAATCCTCTGGCAGCCAGAGTCTCCCAGTTCAACTTCTCCTCCCTCTCTCTCTTACAACTCTTTGTAAGAGGGCCATTTGTCCCCTCTGCTGGACTTCCACAGGAGGAGAGGAATGCATTGGAGATGGGATTAGGCAGTGGCAGACAGGCAAGTTCTCTTTTGGGGTCTGTGTTGTTATATAGACTTAGGATGGGGTGTCCTTGCTAAAGGGAGACCTATAACAATATTGAGTGCTTATTATATATTAGGTATAGATTATTTGATCATATGAGAGAAGCCTCTTGTTTCCTTTGTTTCCATTTCACAGGTAAGGCAATTGAGTCTCGAAAGGTCACAGACACAACTGGTGAATAAAGCTGGAATTAAAAGCCAAGTCTAGAAGCTCCAAGCCCTGTGCTCTTGCCCTCTGTATCCTGTTCCCAAAGCCCACCTCTGCATCTGACCATTTCTGGGGCATGGAGAAGAAACAGGTAGCTTCTCTCCTAGGCACAAGCAGAAAAAAGTCTGAGCCACACTGGAAGCTGGATTGGGGCCAGGGCTGGGATACTGGGCCAGAAACCTGGGCCTGAATTGTCAGCCCTCAAATCTAGGGTCTTTACATCCCAGGGCTGAAACAGCCTTGGAGGTCATCTAGAGGCAGGTTCTCACATGACAGATGGGGAAACAGTGGCAAAGAGCAGCGAGGTGATGTGCCCAGGATCATCCAGCCAGTGAGGTCCCAATTCACCAATTTTATAGATGAGGAAACTGAGGCCCAGAGAGGGGGAATGACTTATAAAAGCCGACAGAGGTTATTGAAGCAGAGCTGAGAATCGAATCTACCTGTAATGCAGGGCTATATCCACCCTGTCATAGTAGACATGCACCACCAGATACAGAAACCGCCACAGACCCTCATGGCAGACACTCAGCACAAGTAAGGGACCACCCAGATGGGCACAAGGCTGGTGCACACTTCCAAGTATATATGCTCACATGCTACGACAATGTGTGAGACCCACTGTCCACGTCTTCCCCAGGACCTAGAGGTGACACTGCTTGACTTGTTCTGACTCCCCTCCCCCTCACCCCCCCATCCCACTGGCCCCCACTTCCAGAACAGCACCAAGCCAGAGAGCTTCACACTGTGCTTTAAAAGGGCACTTAATTTTTCATTCTTAAATGCTGGGATGCTCTTGTCTTCCAGCTTCGCCCAAACCCCTTGGTGGAGATGGATGGGGGCGCGGAACACAGTTATCAGAAAGATTAAGCCGGGACTTGTCATTTTTTTATATCACGGAGCAGTCAGCCCTACGAGTGATGTCCTCCACTCCGCCAGGATGAGTCCAGAACCTTTAGTGCCAGTAGTAAAAAAGACTATAAAAAACACCATCGGAGAAAGGGTAATGATGAAATTTAACTGCTCCCGATCACACACCTGGGGTCTGCTCACCGCGGAACCAGAGGGTTCGGCCACATCATCCTTTACCGCTGTGTCCTTGCCTCAGAGTTTAAGGTCCTTCCACTGAACCAGAACATTGTGTCCACTGCTGGGACCCTGAGGCCCATCTGCCCTGCCCTGCCCTGCCCTGCCCTGCCTGGCCAGGAGTGCAGAGAGGGAGGAAGCAGGACAGACTTGATTCGGGGAGGCCTTGGGGTCTAGGCAGAGGGGTTGTGGGGCTGGACATCCCACTGAGCCTCTGGGTTATGGAGGAGCGCCAGCCACAGCTGCTATTGAAAACTGGCATGAGGCTAGACTGTGGTTAGCTCAAATTTTATTGTACTGTGTTACACACATAATGGCTACCATGGATCTTCCATTGCTCTTAGGACACAGTACTCTGCTTACCTAATTTCTAGCCACAGTGCTTCTTGTCCCACACTCCCATACCATCCTGCCCCTTTAACCTTCCTAATGCTCTGTTCTAGCCATATTAAAATCTTTCAGAATAATTTGCTGTCTCCAGGCTCTGGGCTTTGGCACGTGCTGTTCCTCTGCCTGGCACAGTTTTTGGCTATCTCCTACTTGTCAGCAGGTCTCAGCTGTAACTTCCTCCAGAAAGCCCTCCTTGCCTTTCTTTGAGTCCTCATTAGGCTTCCTCTCCAAGAGCTCCCTCAGCTCCCTGCATTTCCCCTTCAAGATATGTATCATCGCGGTGTATTGTCATTGTTTAATTGTAAGGTCTTTGAGAGCCCTTGTTATGAGTGCTGCTCTGGGCCTGGGGATTTAGTGGCGAATAAAACTGGCAAAATTCCTGGCTTTCCTGAAGCTCATATTCCAGTGGAGGTGGATAGACTATCTTGTTCAGCTTTTGTGGATATGTCTCTAAAGGCATGGTTGAGTTTAAGCCTCAAAAGTTCCTGTAAAGTAGGTGGTATTATCCTGACTGTATGACCAAGAGCCCTCAGGTCACCCAGCTAGGGAACAGTAGGACAGAGGTTCCTGCCCAGGTCTGCTGGGCACCAAGCTGGGGAATCTCCACTGTACAATACTGCTCCTCCTCGCTCTCCCTGCTCACGCCTCACCGGCCTCCTTGCTCATCCTTAGCATGCCAGGCATGGTCCTTCCCAGTTCCTCTCTCCCACAAAGGTAAAGATTCTCCTGATTTTTAACACTATAGGTTAAGTTTTACCTGTTTTTTGAACTTCGAGGATCCCTTTTTAACCTCTACAAAGAGCTCTTTTGATTTCAGTGTCTGTGGTTGCCTCCAAGATGACCCCAATGATGCTGGCCTGCTGGTATTCACATCCTTGTGTAGTCTTCTCCCACACTGAGTCAGGGTGGTCTTCGTGACCAATAGTATGGCAGAGGAGACAATGTATGGTTTCTGAGGCTAGGTCATGAAAGGCATTGTGGCTTTTGTCTCTATTGGATCACTAGTTCAGAGGTTCAGAGGTAGTTCAGAGGCAGCTAACCACTACATATGAGCCATCCTGTGGAGAGCTCCACATGAAGAGAAACTAAGACCTCCTACCCACAGCCAGCACCGACACACCAGACGTACGAGTGCACCAGCCCGGAAACAGACCTTCTAGCCCCAGTGAAGCCTTCAGCTGGCGGCAGCCCATGCCCACATAGAATTGTAACCTCATGAGAGAACCTAAGTCAGAACTGCCAGCATCCATTACTGAATCCCTGACCCATGGAAACTGTGAAAGATAATAAATGTTTATTATTATTTTAAGCTACTAATTTGGGGGGGAGGGAGTAATTTGTTTGCAGCAATGGATAAGTAAAAGAGTATTTATTGATCGGGGAAGTAGCCCATGAGCCAAACCTCCTAAGCTTTCAGTAACCATTAAAAAAGAATTTCTTTTTAAAAATTATCTTATTAATACCTACTCACACTTGAAAAAAGGACCTTTATTTTGGTCGTGACAAAGACTTTGTTCAGGCTAAGGACTGCAGTGACTCCAAGGTCCCTCCAGGGGCAGAGACTTTCAGGCCTGGGTCAGGGTGGGGAGCTACTGCTGACTCAGTTGACCTTCACTGCTCTTTTCCTACTAAAACTCTGGAGTCAGAGACTTTCAGGAACCTACCTCCCAGTCCTTGCTCTCTCCATATCATTGGGTGGTAGAGTACAATAGTGAGGAACCCAAGCTCTGGGGACAAGCAGGCCTGTGTTCAAATCCTGACTGCTCCTTTCCCAAACCTTTGTGACTGTGAACAAGTAGCTGTACTTCTCTGAATCCCAGTTTCCTCATCAGAAAAATCAGAGAACAGATGCCTCTTTCATATGTTATCATATAAGGTGAAAATTACATGTGCCTCGTAATTGTAACACTTCGGAAACACTCAAGGGGCATGGCAGCTGTAGTGATCATCAGACCGCAGAGTGACGAGTGCTCCCAGGGGTGTCGGGGACTGTTGTTCCCCTGTCACTGAGGCTGAGTTTGGTCCTCTTTGACTGCCCTGTGGGTTGCTGCACACCCTTCCGGCTCATCCTTGCCCGACTGAGTTCGAAGGGCCAGGTGAGCATATGGCCCCATGCAGAACTTGGTCAGAGGATGGTTGGCTTCCTCTCCCTCGTTAGTGTCGCTCGGGGGGCCTGTGCCCTCCTTAGCAGAGGCCTGGATGACGAAGGCCACAGCCTATTAATTGCAGTGACAGTGATAAAGGAAGGGGGGAGGCTGCTATTTGTCTTGCCCGTAACCTCTCGCATCATTCCAAGATGAATGAAAACTCATTTTCTGCTTTGATTCAGTCTAATTTCTCTGGGCCCCCTGGGCCTCATGGGGGGAAGGGACTCACAGCCCCTGCCGAGAAGGAATTGAGGGGAGGAGGAGGAAGGGTCAAAGGTCACAGAGGGAGGAGGACAGGCTCCACTAGGGAACCAAGAACTTGTGGGGTGGGGAGTGACTGGAGCATTCATTCATTACGCATGGGGCTTACACAGGTGCTAGCTGATTCGATTTCAAACAAATCCTGTGAAGGAGGGACCCTGCTACCCATTTCATGGGCCGGAGAGTGGTGATTGCAGAGAGAATGTGGCTTGCACAAGGTCACACAGCTAGTGAGAGCCAAACCCCAGCTTCAGCACAGAAGGTCTGTCCAGCATCGTCACCAGCTCTTTCCCGTCACTCCCTACATCGCCTCCTGTGTAGATGACTTCATCAGCACGGAAACTTCTCGAGGAGATGCTTGTCCGGATGAGGGAGCTACCCCACCTGTCCAGGGATCAAGGTGAGGGAAGGGAGGCTAAGGGATGGAGGATGGATCTTTTTCTCCATTAGGCAGCAAAGACTGACTGAGAACCTTGTTGCAGTAGCCATTTTCTTTTTTTGTAAGATGGAGCTAATGGTGCTTGCCTCCTAGGACCACAGGGTGGCTGGGGAGGGGATGGATGATGAGAGTATATGAAGGTGCTTGTGGAAAGGGAGAGGGAGCCAGTAACCTCCAACGACTTGAGCTGCTTTATCCCAGACTGATTAACTATCTATCCAGGGGTCACCTGCCTGTGAGTTTCTGTACTCACGCTGCCTGGTCACTTGCTGCATCAGGGTCCCCTCTGATGATCTGGAGGTCTGATGAGACCCAGAGAGTAGGAGGGGCCTGGGCCGCATCACCATCTGCTAATGGCAGCTTTGCAGCTTCAGAGAGCTGCATAGGCTGTGAGGAAGGTGGGAGATGCCCCTCGGTCTGGTTCATAGTAGAAACTCAGCAAAGTTTGCTGAACGTGCTTCGTACAACATTCTCCCGGGGGTTTGGGGCAGGAGGTGGAGGGATTGCAATTGGGAGGAAGTTTTAGGTGGTGTAACGCATGGGTAAGAGTGTGGTTCTGCAGTCAGGCGGCCTGATGGGTTTGCCTTCTCTGCCACTGACTACTGTGTGATGTTGGGTAAGTTGCTTTGGCTCTCAGGACCTCACTCCCCTTATCTGTAAAATGAGATAGTACTGGTATCTCCCTTGTATGACTATGAGTTTACTTATGAAAAGCACTTAGAGCAGCCTTGGGTATAAGTCAGAGTATCGGCTGTGCTCTGAGGGGTGGTGGCCAGAAAGGGCTGGGCCGAGGTTGGATGTGTGTGAGAAGTGAGGCAGCTGAGTCCCACCCCTCCCCCAAGGAAGTTCTCCCATCTGCTCCAGATCTGAATTGCAAATGGCCTTCCCTTTCCCACCACTCCAGCTCCAGCTGGAGCTGAGGACAGAGGAGTCTGGAGAAGACATGATTTTGTCCCTTCAGGATGCCGGTAGCCTGGCTTTGTCTCAGAGGGTCTGCAGGCGGAGCCCTCAGACCAGGGCCGGTTTCTAGCAGTCTGGGAAAGAGGAAGCAAGGCCCAGTTAGAACCCCCGAGCCTGGCATTCAAGGCCCTCACAGCCAGGTCCCACCTTCTCTCTCTGCTCCTATAGGAAACCTCTGTTCTTACCTCTTCCTGTTGCCTGGCTACTGTGCCAATCTCAACTGTGCTTCCCACCACCTTGTGGTGTGTGTACTGTTAATAGCCTCACTGTACAGATAGAGGGACTGAGACTCAGAGAGGTTCATAGCTAGCAGATGGCAGATTTGGGATGCACAGTCATGTTTTGCTCACTTCACAGCCCAGCTCTTAGACATTACCCTGGCCTGTCACAAGGCAGACTCTGCCAAAATATATAGGAGAAATGAAGCAAGGGAGTCAGAAACTATAATGAAGTTATAAAAGGAGCTTCTACGAGGGGTCATTTATTCACTGATTTGATATTTACTGAGCACCTACTAGGTGCTAGGCACTCAGAGACAACAATAATGATGATGAGAATAGTATCAATGATAATAACAACACTGATAATAGCAACATGACCATAATAATGTGAAAGCTATTACTGACATTTCTTGAGCTCCTACTATGTGCTTGGCACTGAGCTAGGTGTTTTGTATGTATAATCTTCATGATAGCCCAGCCAGGCAGTGACTATTATTATTACCATGGTATAGATGAGTCAACTGAAGGTCAAAGAGACTAAATGTAGCTGAGCGAGAACTGGAACTCTGGCCTGTCTTTGAATAACAACGACAATGATGATGATAACTATCTAGTGTGTGCTGGATTCTTCCTGTGTACCATATGGTTTGCTAAGCACTTAAAATGACAACATAAGCTCGAGGAAAAGTGACAAGTTCTAGACTCATTAAGATGATTTATTCACCTGCTTCCAGGCTTCCTGGGAGCAGAAAAACTGGCCTCAGCCTCTTTCTGGACAATCATGGGCTGCTTACAGGATTAGGCAGGCCTGGGTTTGAATCCTGGTTCTACCACTACCCTTGGGACTTGGACTTGTTGCTCATGTCCTTGCCTGTAAAATGGGAAAATACCCCACAACTCACAGGATTGTCGTGAACATCCAGAACCTCCCTTATTAGGTACGATTGACATTGTCTAAACTAAGAACAGGCCTCTCAGCTAGGGCCTGGGAACTGGGACATCATAGGTACCAGGACATCCTATCCTCCTCCATCCTCATGCCCCACCTCCATCCCTGTGAGGCCCTCTGTCTCCCTGAGAATCTCAGCTGCTTCTGCAATAAATTCATGCTGGATTTTTTTTTTTCTTTCATCAAGTTGTGGGTGGGGACATAGCAGAGGTACTTGGGGTTTCAGGTAAAGGAAGAGGAAGGGAGAAGAAGAAGAAGGGAGGGGCGGGAAAGAGAGAAACCAAGAAAGAAAGGAAATTGAGGGGGAAATAGAGAAAAAACCCCACAGAACCAAAAGACTAAGACACTAAGGGACACGACAGAGATAGAAAGATGGAAACAAAACAGTAAAAGAACAAAAAAGAGAAGTATTCGAAGCTAAAAAGATGCTGCTGCAGAGAAAGTAGGTGGGAAAGGAAGGGTCCCTCCAGCAGCTGGGCAAGGACAGAGACGAAGCTGACCCCCCTCGGCCCCTAGCTGAGCGAGGCTTTCAGACAGCCTTATGCTGCTGAGAAAGAAAAGCCTCTTCTTCCACATTCGAATGAATTTGATATTCAATCAATGAAGATTAACTCGCCCAAGGTAAGGGGGTTTTCACATCCATAAGGAAGTCAAATACGATTATGCAGATGAGAAAATTATCCTGAGATGAGGAGCGGCTCACATATGATAATTCTTGGAAGGGTGGACTCCCACACTGATTAGCATATCTTCAAGACCAGACAAGATGGAAGAGGCAAGGACCCTGCGATGGACACTCAGTGACATGCCGACCAGGGATCCCACTCGGAGAAGTTGGTCAGAGATGTCTGCTCCCTAATGGCCTTTTCTGGAAAAGAGGTTTGGTCAGTGAAGACCTTAACAAGACCCTTGATCCTGCTGTGTCCATTGAAACTCCCTGGACCCCAGCTTGCTTTTCTCTCAAACTAGAGAGCTCTCCAGAGAAGGCTTTCTCAAACTTTAAGATTAGGAAGAATCACCTGGAATTCCTCCTGAAATGCAAGTTCTGATTCAGCAGATTCTTGGGGAGCGGGCGGGCGGTGGGGTGGAATCTGCCTTTTTAATCAGCTTGAAGGTGATGCTGAAGCTGCTGGTCCCCAAGGCTACACTTCTGAAGGCTCAGCTCAGTGGTTCTAATGATGATTTTCATGTGTTAGCTGGGAACCTCTGGCCTGAATGATGCCCAGGATCTTGAGAAGTCCATGGATCTATTCCTAGTCTCCATGGACCTTCATGCCCTAGGATCCTCAGACCTGGGCAAGGGCCAGGGTGGGTGTCATGGAAGAAGCAAGGAAGGACAGAAGATGGAGTGAGTAACCCAAAGTGGGAATGGGCTGAGGACACTGCCCTGGGCCTGCTGGGTACCCTTGCTGGTAACTGCTAAAAATAGCTCTTGTGTATTAAATACCTACAGTATATATAAGTCTTACACATATAATTCTCTCCAGCCCTCAAGTGGAGACATTAACACTTCTATTTGACAGATAGGAAGTTAGGCTCAGAGAGGCAAGCTGACTTCTTTAAGGTTGTAGTGTCAAGATTCAAACCCAGCTTGGTCTGACCCCCCAAACCCATGCCCTTTCCACTCTAGCCATTGCCTCTCACCCACCGGGTGACCTTATCTCAACAAGTTAATGGCTGGACCCAGGGCCCCACAGCCTGACTGAGCCAGGGTGACCTCCCTGCCTGCTGTGTCCAAACTAGGCCAACCTCATACGGTGGAAGGGAATGAGCAGGGGCTTGGAAGTCAGGCAGCCCTGGTTCAGGTTCTGTCTCTTGTTAACTCTGACTTCGGGCAAGTCGCTAACCTTCTTGGAGTATCACTCTTCTGCTTGGCTAAATAGAGATGATAAGACCAACCTCCAGGGTTGCTGAAAGGAGATGAGCTCAGGTGGCACATGGTTGACATGGGATAGAGTCTGGCGAGCCAAGTCTTGAAGATTCCAGAACTCGTGACTCTTCGCTCCTACCTTCAGAGGTCCAGAGCCTTGGCCAAAGGACCACAGGCTCCTCCTCCACTCTGTCGGTGCGACACTAACACCAGTGGTTCCTCAGTGATGTGTCAGGGCCAATCCAGGCCTGTCTGAGCTGAGTCTGGGCTCATGACCAATATCCCCACAGTACAGATGGCCAGGACTGGGCCCTCTGCCCTAGGAGTCCATGGGGGCAAGTCTCCTCTGCCCTCTCTAAGAAAACTTGGGGTGCGGCCCCTAGCACCTCTCCCATAGTAGGCACCCCATTACCTGTTGGCGAGCAGGTGTGGGGGAGCTCTGGCCCTTGGGTTCCTCTCTGTGAAGACAGGCAGTGGGCCTGGGCCATCCAGCACCAGGCAGCCTTCCTTTCTTCTCCCAGGAATCTGCCTCAGAGAACTGTCCTATGTGCATGGCTCCCGAGTAATATGATACCCCACGTGAAGGGCTGAGTGGGGCTGAGATCTAGCCCCTGATCCACTCAACAACCTGGGCTTTGTTTGCTAATTGTCACTAAAGCTCCCTGTGTGTCACTGGGAAAGAACTTACCTTCTGTGGACCTTAGTCTCTTCCTCTGTAAAGTGGAGACAGTAACGGCGGCTGAGTGAAGGTTAACTCCCTTCCAACACCCCTCCCACTTTGTGTCCTCACAGCCTTCCTCACTGTTAATCCATCTCCAGCATCTCTTGGGCCACCAGTCACCCTAACGAACAGAAAACTAGAGCCTAGGGTGTCCTAGTCACCCAGAAGCGGGGGAGGGGTTGCCCCAGTGCTCACCCTGTCTATGTTCCTATCTTCATATCACTCCCCAGGATCTCCCCGCCCAGCCAGGGCAAGCAAGGGTGTATATGAAGAGAGAAAGAGAAAGAAAAGGGGGCTGTAGTAGGGGAAGCGGGGTGCCACCTACATTCGTGCTAATATGTCCCTGTGAGTGTATTTCTCTGTTTCATGTGCCTGTGACTCTGTACTGTCTGTCTCTGTCCATGTATGGATCAAGTCCTTGTCTAGGTACCTGTGTATATGTATATTAAGTGTATCACTGTGACTTTATGCCTGTGCCTGTTATAGATTTCTGTATGTCTGTTGCTATGTGTGTGCCCACCCATCTGTGTGCATGATGTGTACATGGGTCTGGGTATCTGTGTGTGAATCAGCGGGGTGGGTGGTCTCTGTGTACATGTGTGTCTGAATGGGAGTATATAGTGTGTGGCGTGTGTGTGTTTAAATGGTGTGTGTCAGTATGTGTAGGTGTGAGTTTCTGTGCATGTCTGTGTGGGTGCACATCAATGTGGGTGTAAAGATCTGATCACGCTCAGGCAGGCATGTATCAGTGTGTGGGAGGGTGTGGATATCTGGATGTGTGTCTGGGTGGGGTGTATCAGCGGGAGAAGTATATCCTGTGTGAGATTGGGTGAGTATATAGCAGTATGTGAGGTATGTGTATTTGTGTGTGTCTATGTGCGTATATTGCTGTGTGAAGTATGTGTGTACCGTGGAGTGTGTGTGTACCTTTGAGTGTGTATGTATCTCTCTATGGGTCTGAATGGGTGTGTTTCAGTGTGTAGGGAGAGTGTATATCTGTTCATGAATCACTGTGAAAGTGTCTGTTTATCAGTATCTGAAACGTAGGGTGTGTGTGTATCTTTGTGTCAGAGTGGGGTGTATCAGTGTCTCTGAGTGTCTGTGTGTGTGTCTATATATCTGTGTATCTGTGTGGGTCTGCGCCTCTCCAGCTTGGCTGGGCCCAGGCACTGTAAATCCATCAACTCCACATGATTTTGTCAATTCTGACAGCTAACTTCAACATGACGACAAATCTGGCCCCAGAGGATATTAAGCAAAGACACATGAGCCTATAATTTTCTGCTTCCACGTGTGAGATGCTATAATAATCAAAAGAAAATGAGTTTCTAACTACCCCAGCTCTTTGTGCTGTTGCCTTCATGCCGGCTGCACTAATTGAATCACCCGGCACCACTGTATCAATGGTAACTTGGGTATTGGGGGGTAATCAGGCGTGTGGGGGGGACCAGCTTGGAGAGGTGCGGGGGCTTTTGTGAAGGTCCCATCTGCCTCGTGCACCAAAGCCGCCCGCCGCCCGCTCGCATTTGGCTGGACAAGCAAGCGACTGAAGGGCAGCCCCTCACCCAGGGGAGGGTATGGGAGGGCATGCCTGGGGGAGGGGACACCTGTACCCAGACACTATGACTTGAGCCCCTTGGTCCCAGAAGGAGAACTGTGCAAAATAATCAAGATCCAGACCTTAGAGATAGCCCACCTGGGTTCAACCCTGGTTGAAGGCCCTTAAGTCATTTGACGTCTGGGGCTTGGTTTCCTCGTGTAGAAAATGAGACAACCTATCTCTCTCACTGGGGTATTGCCAGGATAAGTGAGAACACGCCAATTAAGCACTCCCAGTTGCCTCACATGGAGGAGGCACTTGGAAGTTGTCATCGTTTTTGCCATTATTAAATGTTAACAGTGCTTTACCATGCCTTGGCTGCTTGTCTCTTCACAGCATGATAGAGCTCATTATCCCATTCTATAGCTGAAGAAACTGAGGCTCAGAGAGGTTAAGTAACTTGGCTACCTGAGACACAGCTCTCTATACATATAATTGTGGGAGTCTGAAGTAGGATGTGTGTGTGTGTATGTGTATTTTCAAAGAGGGAGGGGAAACAGTTCCTGGTGGCTTCTGGAGTCCCCCCTCCCCAACAGCCTCGTGACTCAATAAAAATAATACTTGCTCACCCTTGTATAGCACTTAGCATGGGGCATTTACTGTGTATTAACTCATGTAACCCTTGCACTGAGTTTATGAGGTAGAAAGCAATTATCCGTTTTACAAATGAGAAGACTAAAGCACAGAGAGGCTAAGTAACTTGCCCGAGGTCACATGGCTGGTAGGTGGTGGAATCGGGCTTTGAGCCTAGGAAGTCTGTCTCCACAGACTTCATTTTTGTCCACCACTTGTTCTTCTTAAAGACCCAGCTGACCCCGACACCCCGCTTTTGCCTTTAAGAATCTTCTAAACTGAATCCCTCATTCTTCTACAAGAAACATTCTCTCTGCCCATGCAAGTAACCATTCTTCCTGAAGTGAGCCTCCAGAGTGGAATGGAAAGTCCCCCATCCCCACCCAATGTTTACCCCCACATCAGGATAAGAGATCAACCATGTCACTCTCTGGCTTATGCCTCACCACTTCCAATCAGACAAGTTTTCACCAAGCAGCTGCTATGTAACTGGGATTGGGTAGGGAACGGAGGTGTGAGGGGGAGCTACAAAGAGAAAATTATTAACATAACTCCACATTTTTGTACAAAAAAAAAAAGCGCTTTACCATTTTCAGGCTGGAAGATTTGGGTTCTGATTTTGGCACTGTCAATGACTAGCTGGGAGCTCCTGGACTTGTTACTGAACATCTGTGATTCAATTTTCTCAACTATAAAATGGGGATTTTCCCTCTAATCTCAGGAACAAGGCAAAGATGTCTATTCTTATCACTCCTGTTCCACATGGTACTGGAAATTCTGGCCAGTGCAATAAGACAAGAAGAAAAAATAAAAGACATACAGACTGGAAAGGAAAAAGAGAAAGCATCTTTATTCACAGACATGATCATCTTCACAGAAAACCCTAAGGAATCAACTCCGCAACAACAATAAAGAAAACTAGTAGAACTAATAAGTTTAGTAAAGTTAAAAGATACAAAGTCAATATACAGAAATCAATTGTATTTCTATGTGCTAACAAACAATTGGAAATTGAAATTAAAATTGGGATATTAATCACACCACAAGATTGCTGGAAGGAATAAAATGAAGTACTATTTATCTAGCAGTATCTAGCTCACCTACTTCCTGATATCTTTCTTGAGAGGGAAGAAAAGAAAGGCTGATGGAGAATCTCACCCAATACCCATTCCCTCCTGTCTGTGCCATAACCACTGGAAAGGAGAGTTTCTGATATGCCCTCATTAGTCGTGCCAATGAAAAATCTTAGGGCAAATCTGGGGGATCAGTGAGTGGGGAGAGGGTTCCTCAAAAATCCAGGGGCTCCCTGGGAAACACATTGCCATGAACATGTCAACATTGTCCATCACTTGGACTGCCCGGAGGAGAGCCACAGCCTGTGCGTGCTCTCCCTCTTCTCCCTTCACCTGCCCTCTCATTTTTCTGTCATTCTACACTTCTGCTAAGCTAGGCCTAGGCTGTACAATGCAACCCAGGTCAGTCTCAGCCTGGGTCAAATCCAAAGGAAACCCTAAAAGCCTCCGAAAGCACTGATATGCAGCAAAGCCTTTACTAAAGTCTCTTAGGCAAGAAACAAGTGGGGAAAGAAATGACATCACACAACAAACAGCAAAACTCTCTCAAAATCCTCCTTAGCCCGGTCTTTCCCCAGAGTCTCATAGGTCACTATGCTCTCACATCCTTTTTCCTTGTTCCTTTGTCTCTCCTAAAACACCAGCTCTACTCGCTCTTGCTTCTACCACTCGCCGCCTGAATCGCTTCTGTTCTGATCCAGCTTTTGCCACTGATAACTTTATGCTCTTTCCTGGATAGGAAGCTTCTTCAACTCTGTGTCTGTCCTTATGCCCCTAATCAGCTCAGGTGTGGGAATGTGAGGGGAGAAAAAAGGCTGTAAATATTTACACCTTAATATTTTGGTACCTGCTCATCAGAAGCCCTCAAGTCACTCCTGGCCTTGTACAGGCAAGATGAGTATGGACAGCTACATTACACCACAATGACAAACACTCTCCTCAAGGCAGTTCCAAAGCACCAGAGATGTAGAGAAGAGGCCTGATTCTTTGAGGGGGTGTGATCAGGATGAAGCGACATTGACCTAGGGCTTAAAGGACAAGTAGGCATTCATCTGATGGGAGGACAGGGGACGGAGTGAAAGAGGTAAGGGGGTAAGGGTGGAAAAGGAGACTGATCACCGAGACATAATAAGTGGAAACAGTGAGGTATAGACCAGCACGTGCAGCATTTGTAGAAAAGGCAAGAAAGACCACATTTGTTTATTTTGGTATAATAAGTCTCTGGAAGGATATCCAAGAACCTGGGGGTATTATTTTTCTTGGGATGGAAACGGGGGGATGGGGGAGACCTGAAGGACTGATGTAAGGATGAGAGGGAGCCATTTTACCCCTCCTTTTTATACTTTTTGCAATTTGAATCATGCGAATGTGTCACCTGTTCTTAGAAAATAAACGAGTAAAAGAACAATCATGCTGTAACATTAAAATTCAAAATAAAATAGTGCTCAGGCATTGCCCATCAGTTAAGGAAAAATGTTTTGGGTCACCTCTGGGTTCAGGCTCTGGCCCATACTGGGGGCTTGGCCCTAGTGGAGAAGGAACTGGGGCCGGCAGGGAGTGGGGAAGAAAGCCCCCAGCAACTGTGAGGCAGCAGTAAGGACCTCTCAGCTTGCTGGCCCTGTGGATGTTCCCTCTCCAATCTGATAGGTGAAGAGCTGTCAGGCGGAGGAGGGGGTTGCAGAAGAGACGTCCGGGATGGGAATGGACATTTGGGCAGTTGGGGCCTATTTGTCGTCATTTTCACGGGCAGACTTGGGAATTAAGTGGCATGAAATTGAGCACAGACCAGGTTCCCCCCAGAGACAGGGCAGCCCTCGCCCAGGAGGGGAGAATGCTGAGGGGGCGGGAGAGGGAGGGGTGCCAGGTACCACGCTTGGCTGCTTCTGGGTGCAGATGGAGGGAGAATGGAAGGGGGCTGGGCCAGCTCCTCCTCACTGCCCCTCCCTGCCCTCTTCTCTCCTCAGACAAGCAGAGGGTCTGCCAGACCCCAGCTTCAGGCTGAGCCTTGGCTGGCTCCCTTGTACCCAAGGACTCCTGAGAGTCAAGGTTAGGGGTGGTGATCAGGCCTCATTCAGGGGCCCTATTGCTGATCTCAGCATCTCTCTGCTGCCATTTTGCTCAGTGCCCAGGAATGGGGACTAATGGGAGGCAGAGAATCTGTCCCTGTTTCTGGGTGAGGAAGAGGTGAATGAGACAGAGCATCTATTGGGAAGCAAATATGGACCTGGGTTTCAGTTCCAGTTCCAATACTGTGGCCTTCAGTAAGTTATTTATCCTTCTCTGAGCCTCCATCTCCTTATCTGTAAAATAATAATGGTATCCGGCATATATATGATGCTGACCATGTGCCTGGCATTATTCTAAGTGTCTGGTATACTTTGTGGTAATTCATTTGATCTCAAAAATACCTTATCAGGTTGTACTGTTATCCCCACCATTGTACAGATGAGAAAACAGATCATCTGGCCAGTGAGTGATGAGTACGGGATTTGCTGTTTTAACATTCTGCCACCTCAGGGAGTCAAAGTTTATAGTTTAACACATAGTCCATGTGCAACCCATGTGAGCTGCTGTCACCCGTGCTCTGTGTGCCCTTTGGTGGGAATAGGAAGCTCCAGTGCAGAACATCGGAACTGGAGGGGAAAGTCCAGACTACTTCGTTTGCACTCTCGTGGGCTCGACAGATGAAAACAGGCCCAGGGAAGGGAAGTGACTTGCACAAGGTCGCACATCAAGATGAGACTGGGCTAGGACTGAGGGGTCAGTGACCCAAGCCCTTGCTTTTCAGGGTCTTGAGGACAGTCCCGAGGTTTTGGGGAGAGCAGCTGACTTTCCTTTCCCATGAAGAGAGGCATCGACTTGGAATTACAATCCCTGTAGGTATTGTGCGCCCCGAGTCCTCCCTCCCCAGGTGGAGCAGGACCTAACCCAGCCCCGGTGGGGGTGAGGGGAGTAGACAGCCAATCTGGGTACCTCCTCCAGGGTAGAGTTTTGCCCTACAATTAGCAAGGCTGTGTTTGCCTCAGCGCCAGGCCCAACAAGCCCATGGAAGCCATGAGGAGCCCCGCAGGTGGCCAGGGGGAGGACAGGCCCCATGGTGCTTAATAGGACCTAATCTCTGCCAGTGTTGTCGGAAATGAAAATGAAAAACAGCCGCGGTTTTGTGGTTTAAAATTAGCATGTGTGCCTACATCGTAAGCCCCTGGTCTGCATTACCATACAGATTTATCCCTGGCCCAGCACGTGGCCAAAATATGTAATTACACACAGGCTCAGGGTGGAAAAGTTGCTCTTCTCTTCGCTATCTATATAGATTGGATTTTTAAAAAATGAGAGCTAGATCTGGAATTTTGTGAGGGATCTGTTGCATGAAGGACCCTGCCTGTGGTGGATCTGGGGAGAGGGAAGGTCTCAGCCCCATCAGCAGTATGTGGCGGAGGGGGCGGGGCACATGTATGTGACAACTTAAGAGCTATGTTCCTGGGGTGGGGGGAAGAGGACAGGGGAAGGAAAGCCTGGCTCTAAGCACTGCGGTCTCTGTGCTCCATGTCCCATCTAGTTCTCTGATGTACATTCTTGTAATCTGAGAGGGAACCTGAAACGTAGATATCCTTATCCCCACTTGAAAGATGAAGAAACTGAGTCTGGCTCTTGGTGAAGTCCAGGATTTAAACTCATGACTCCAGAGTCTATACTCTTTCCAATATGCTATATATGGCCCCCAGCTTCATTGGACTCTTCGTCTGACTGATGACTGTAGAGCTTAATCGAAGTCACTGGAGAAGGAAGAATGGAGTGATGGATGCGGGACGATGGGTCAGCATTCAGCTATGAAGATCAAAGAGGAATCTGGATCTTCACATAGGGACCAATGATAGGAAGAGAAAGAAAAGCAGAAATCTCAACCATCAACACAAAAACTGACACATAGTAGATGTAACAAATGAACGATTGGTGGAATGAATGGACCAAAGTCCTAAAATAAAAATCAGTGTCTTTATCCAGGGTTGGGTGGTAGATAATGTCCAGATACCGAGAGAGAAGAATAAATCGACTTCTCATTGTGAGATCAATTTCTCAATCCAGAGTTGGATGGAAAAGGGAGTCATACATCCCAATGTAGGAATCAATACCCCAATGAAGATTCGGTTGAGGTACTGTCCCATGTCAGGATCAATGCCCCAGTACAGAGTTGGTTGAGAGGAATCAATGTCCCACCATAGGAATGGTTACAGGTATCAACAATGTAGAGATTAATGCCCCAGTTCAGAGCTGGTTAAGGGGAATCAATGCCCCAATTTCAAGATCAATGGGTGTGACAGTCAGTGCCCCAGTGTGAGATTGATGCTGGCCTAAGTCTCACTATAGGAATGGACGGGGGTTCATGTACTAATGTAGATGCCATCTTGCCATCGTGGAGAGCGGCAGGGTGCCTATCATGCCCTGTAGGCTTTCCTAGGTGGCTTTTCCTTGGCTTACTTGCTCTAAAGAGACAGTTCCCAGGCTCTCTGGTTCCTCTGACCCCCTGGCTAAGTCCTCCACTGCAGAAAAATTGGGGATGGTCTCAGTGTTCTGCTTGCAACATGGCTCAGCCCCATTATTCACGGCAGTTCCCTTGGAGGATTCCTATTTCCTAGCCTGTCTCCAGAGCCAGCTTCGCAAGAACATCCAGAAAGTCCCACCAACCTGGAAGAGGCTAGTTACTCTCCAGGGACTATTTCTTGCAGGGAGACCAGGCCTTGCCCACCCCTCCAGGCTCAGCCCAAACCTGTAGCAGGTAAGATATAGTCACAACCAGTAAGTTCTTGCCACATTGGCCTGATAGTGTCTAAAAACCAGTTATCTGTGTTATTTAACATTATGTCTCTCATTTGAATGATTGCATCCCCCTGTTTTACAGATGAGAAAAGTGAGGCCAGAAGAGTGAACTAATTGGCCACAGAGAAGTGGTAGAGATAGAACTAGAAGCTTAATTTCCTGCCTGCCAGCTCAGCCTTTTTTCCAGCTGCATTCAGTTGACATGTCTCACCCCCTATCAACATCACCACTCCTGATGTAGATGGGTTCTAGGAGTTTATCACACAGTTTTCGGCAAAAGAGTTGAAAGCATCTCTTCC
>NW_006443570.1:14293582-14297287 GCF_000325575.1 Pteropus alecto
AGATGCTTCTGAGCCCCTCCCTGGCGCAGTCCTCTTGACCTCTTCCTCCTCACTCCCAGTCTCCCAGCCGCCTCCCTCTTCTCCCCCCTGCCTGCCCAGGCCGCTCCTTCATCCCTCCCTCTCTCCCTCCCTCGCAGCCCCCACCCCTCCCCAGGGCCCCCTCCTCAGATGCAATCCCCCTGCTGTAATTTCTGGGGGAATTGCTTCATCTCGGGTGCAGATATATTTGTGTCAAGGTGCAGCTGCACAGATAGCCTTCCTCTATGCATAGTAAGAGGGTTTCAGAGAGAGAGGTTGTGCCCAGAGCAAGGCCTTATCAGAGCAAGCTGCCTGCCATTTATCTGATTCCCCATCAAATAGGAAAACGGGCCTCAGGCTGCTGCTTCCACTTTCCTTGGGAAAGCCATGGGGGGAATAATAATTTACTCCAATCTTTTTGTTTCCAGCTCTCACCTTCAGCCTGACACAGCCCAGGGTCTCTCTACCACCTCCTGCACCCGGCAACACCAGCCTGGGAGTAGAAGGTGGGGCCCCAGCCCCCAAGGGCCCACCTCGGGACACCCCCCAAAATGCCCTTGCTGGTTGAGTGGACCTTCATAATAGATTGGCACAAGCTAGAGAAGACACCCTTTGGCATCAGGGAGTACAGACACAGGGGAAGGGAGGCACCGACCCAGTGGGGAGCAGGGGAGGCTTGGCCTGGCTGCAGGGAGCCTGGCTCCCTTCCCAGCCCCCACACATGTGCAGATCCCCTACATGCACATGAACATGCATTTGTCAGACTTGACCCTATACGTATCCTTGTACGAGGACCTATTGGTACCTTTATCTTTGTGTGTCTGTCCATCTGTCTGTCTGTCTGTGTCTGGGGTGGAGATGAATGGAAGACTGGGGGCGGTTTCTGTTCTATGTCACAGACTCTGACCTCCCATCTCAATTCACAATCCCAACAGCCAAGAACAAGCTCAAGACAGGATGACAGGGACTGTCTGAAAGGGGGTGAGCAAGTGTGAGGGAGGGGGCCTGTGCGGAGCCTGGTGGCAGTCATCTCGCCTCGCCCTCCATGACGGAGTTGCTCCAGGGAGCAGCAGGCAGCCCATCTGGTGTGGAAGCTGCGGAGAGGTAGGCAGTGGGGAGGGGGCTGCTCCCCACAGGCCAGCCATAAATCACAGTTATGTGGCCAGGGGGCAGGGGGTGGGCAGGGGCCAGGGGGCAGCCTCAGCAGCACACACGGGACAGGGCAAAGGGGCCAGGGTCAGGTGCGGCTGTAAATTGTCACCTAAATGCTTCCAAGCGAAGGCTAATCAGGGCACAGTGACAGAACACACCCGGCCCCACCCGGCCCCAGTGAGCACACTCACATCTGTGCAAGCACATATACACTCATAGATACAAAACACGCCTGGACATGTTCTGCATGCAGAGCTGTGCACACAAAGGTGTCACACCCAGAACTGGGTGCACAAAGACATGTACACATCAAACTTGCTGCTGCTGCCAGAGCCCACACACACAGAAGCAGCTCTGCACCCACTCAGCTTCATTTAGACCCAGTGACACAAAGACCTACCTAATACACCTTAGCATCTGCGCACACACATACACACGTGCAAAGGGTAGACAGATTGCTGTACAGAGCCCAGAGCAAGTATGGCTTGGAGGGCAAACCCTCTACAGGAAAGACATGGGAGTGAAAAGAGGTAGATGGGCTTAGTGAGGCTGTGCCAGCCCAGCCCTGCGAGCCCAGTGCCTGGGTTCTTCTCCCAACCCCTCACTGGTTAGGCCTCCATCTCATTCAGCAGCCCTTCTTCAGAAGTCCATCTCTCATCTGTCAAGAGTGCACACTGTTATTTCATCTCTACCTGCACCTTGCTGGAGTAAGACTCATTCATTCATTCATTCACCAGCATTTGTTAAGCACCAATTCTGCATCAGGCAGAGCCTATTGGGCTAAGCTCTGACAATGGGATCCCTGCCTTCAAATTTAAAACCTAGCAGAAAAGAGAGAGAAATGAGCAGACAATGACAGCCCTCAGGGATTTGTGCTACAAGAGAGGCTAGCCCATGACAGTGGAGGTACAAAGGAAGGGCAGCCAATCCAGTGTAGAGGGGGACAAGGAAGGTTTCCTAGAGGAGGCTATGTCCCAGCTGAGGCCTGATGGCAAGCAGGAGCCAGCCAGGTGGAGAAGTGCAGTGGAAGAGAGGATGTGCCCAGCCTGACCAAGGAATGTCAATGGCAGTGGGTAAATGCTGGAGGGGACACAAGGGGCCCTCGACTGTGCGGTGATGCACCCAACAAAGCACTCACCTTGGAGACTTGATGCAGCCATGAGACTTACTACACTTCCTCACCTGGACTTCAGTGGGGACACCAGCTTCCTTTCCAAGGGTTTCCCTGTTGACCCTCACATCTGGCCAGGGAGAGAGCTGAGAGCTGGGTCCAGCCTTCCCAGAAGGTGCCACAATCAACTTGTGTGTTGGGTGAGAACAAGGGGCTCACAAGGGGAACTGAAGTCAGGGTCTACTGAGCCTCAAGACAGGAACACCAAGCCCTTCCTCTGCCATCCTCGCTCAGGCCTCCTGGTTCTACTCTTAATTCATTTTCTACCAAGGAAGCTTGGAACACCTGCTCAGTGTCAGTCTGAGTTTCACGGAGCCCTTCCTAGGACTGAGGTGTAAGGGGGCTGAAAAGCAGGACTCTCGAAGCCCCCAGCCTCAATCCAATTATTTATCTGTTTGCCCTATGGAACTTTTAAACAGGATCTCGTTTGAACAAAGGACTCTGTGTGTGAAAACCATTAGTCCATAGGACAAAGTCCAAAGTCAGCTTGGCATTCAGAACGCTCTCCACCTTTCTTTCCCCAGCCTACTGCTATGAGGCAGCCTAATGGTCTCCTCTAAGCCCTCAACACCACTTTACTCCTGGAGCCTCTCATCCCTGTCACCCCTTCCATGTACACCAGCTCCATTCTCCCTCCTGCCCCACCCTACCCTGACCCACCCCTCTAGCTGAATTCTAACTCATCATTTTTATTTTTAAATACTCCTTGAGTGCCTGCAACATAACAATAGACACATTATCTTGTTTAATCTCCTTTATAAAACTCTGGGAGGCAAAGCCTCATTTTATAAGTGAGGAAAATGAGGCTCAGAGAGCTTAAATGATCTGCCCAAGGTCAATGTTACCTTGGGAAAGCTAAGGGAAAGGTTATTCTAGGTCTAACCTGAGCCTCCAGGGACAAGAGCCATCTTCCTCTCTTCCCTTCCACCCCTTTTGGGGTGGAGGAAGGGGCCTTCCTCTCTCATTTTTACACCAAAGCAAGAGCAGAAAGAGTGGGTTTCTCTGGTGGTCAGTGGTCAGGAAGGGAACAGGAAGAGGAGGACTCAGGTATCCTCGAAAGCAGAGAGTAGAGGCAGGGAGTCCTAACTGAAGACTGGAGAGCCCCAAGACAGTCATTGGGGGGCAGGGGTGCTTGTGGGTCACAAGTTCATAAATGGAGGCCATACCTGGCCACTATGGCCCTTCACATCTTCAGGTGTAAGTATTTTGCCTTCTATCTTGATGGAGTGGCTCCCTGAGGCAAGGTATGGGTGCCTTAGACAGAACCGGAGAGAAGAGAACAGAAGCTCTGGGCTCTCAGTCATGTCTCTGAACTTCTTAGAGCCTCAGTTTTCCCATCTCCTAAATAAGGATAATAATATCAT
>NW_006443570.1:14299948-14306278 GCF_000325575.1 Pteropus alecto
CCCTCCCCTGACCCACCCCTCTAGCTGAATTCTAACTCATCATTTTTATTTTTAAATACTCCTTGAGTGCCTGCAACATAACAATAGACACATTATCTTGTTTAATCTCCTTTATAAAACTCTGGGAGGCAAAGCCTCATAAGTGAGGAAAATGAGGCTCAGAGAGCTCAAGGTCACTGTTACCTTGGGAAAGCTAAGGGAAAGGTTATTCTAGGTCTAACCTGAGCCTCCAGGGACAAGAGCCATCCTCCTCTTTTCCTTTCCACCCCTTTTGGGGTGGAGGAAGGGGCCTTCCCCTCTCATTTTTACACCAGAGCAAGAGCAGAAGGAGCGGGTTTCTCTGGTGGTCAGTGGTCAGGAAGGGAACAGGAAGAGGAGGACTCAGGTATCCTCGGAAGCAGAGAGTAGAGGCAGGGAGTCCTGACTGAAGACTGGAGAGCCCCAAGACAGTCATTGGGGGGCAGGGGTGCTTGTGGGTCACAAGTTCATAAATGGAGGCCATACCTGGCCACTATGGCCCTTCACATCTTCAGGTGTAAGTATTTTGCCTTCTATCTTGATGGAGTGGCTCCCTGAGGCAAGGTATGGGTGCCTTAGACAGAACCGGAGAGAAGAGAACAGAAGCTCTGGGCTCTCAGTCATGTCTCTGAACTTCTTAGAGCCTCAGTTTTCCCATCTCCTAAATAAGGATAATAATATCATCCCAGGATTGTCAAGAGAATTAAGTGCGACTGCACCAGAAGACTCCATGTAGTAGACCCTTCACAAATGCCAGAGCTTCCTGCTGCTCTGAAAGCATGGGAGTGGACTATATGCTTCTTGATTGGTGGTAAGGGCTGGAGTAGGGGTATCATGTCTTGGGGTTGCTGGGACTACAAAAGGCCTCTGTACTGGGCCTGGCTTGCAGGTGACATGGTAGGGCGGTGGAGGGGGTGTAATAGCTCATTTTTTCCTCTTCCTTTCCCCACTGCCTGTCCTCTCTTGCTCCAGGAAAACACCAGCTCCCTCAGAGTTTAAGTAGATAAAGAAGGTAAAGAACATTGAAGCAGCCCTTTGCCAGCGGAGCTTAGCTGGTTAAATGTCTGTCTTCTTATGTTAGACTATTCCTCTACCTACCCCTCAGCCATACGGAGGCTTCTGATCCCCCTCGCATATCACTAGGAGTGGGACCAATGCTCCCCATCACCAACACAGACAACGGCCAGATTCAAATTGGCAGGCAAAGGTGGAAACAGTCAATGTGGATTAGAAGAAAGGGTCTCTCCTGGCCTAGGGCCTGGGGTCCCCGTCGATCAGCTTTTTCACCAAAGAAGCCAGCTTGGCTAGCAGCCAGTGGGCACTCAGGTAGAAACCACAGCCTCAGTCCACCGCTTCACGCTGCCATAGAGCCCTGAAGAGCTGAGGACCTCCATATGGGCTGTGTAGAGAGAGGCAGGAAAGCAAGAAAGGGAGCAGAGAGGAAGCAGCTCAGCCTCAGGCCAGCTAGCTTCACACCCCTTAACCCAGTGAGTTTTCTTGGTGTTGAGAAAATGGTCAGCAGCTTGTCACAGTCCACTGGCTCCAAACAGCCCTCTGGAAATGTTGTTGAATTTAAATCCAAACACAGAGATATCCACATATGCGCCTATCACTCCACCTGCCCCTTCCTTAAACATGAACATAGAAATCTCATGGCTACATAAACACCGTGTGATTCAATTCCATCCAGAAGCATTTATTGAATATCTACCTGTGCCAGGCACTTCAACTATAAACAGCTTCATGCCTAAAGAACATACATTCTGAGAGGAGAGACAGACACGGAAAGAGGTCATTATAGAGCAGGAGGGGAACAGGTGCAATGACCTGAGTACAAGACATGTACGGAGGAAAGGGCAATTAACTCTAGGGTCAGGGAGGGCATTTCCCAGAGGAGGGAACATCTCAGTAGGGTTTTTAAGAATGAATAGGAGTTTGTCAAGCGGACAGAGTAGCAAAGAGATCATTATTATTGCCTGTCTCCTGCTGACATCTCTAGCCGTTCACTGCACTCCTTCCTCTCTCTTTTACTGACTATGCTCTTTTCATCATGAGTTTCTTTCACCCCTAACACCCTCTATGCTGTTCCAATTGCCCAAAATGTTCGCCTTTTCCTTTCCTTGACTATTCCCTATTCAACCTTCAAAGCTTGCCTTAAAGAACTAGCTACAGCCCCATTCTAGATGCTGTCATGGCATTCTATGTCTCCCCTTTTCTAACTCAACACACTTGTGTTCGCTTGTTTTTTCCATGAGGGCAAGGACTAGGTGGCACCTACAGCATCTAGCACAGTGCCTGACTTATGTCAGGAGCTCATTGGACCGGTCAGTAGACGGATGGATGGATAGATAGATGAGTGGGTGGGTGGGTGGATAGTTTTTTTCAAGGAGCTACGAGTAAATGAGAATTTATAACTGCAGAGGTGTGTAGAGTACAAGGGGGTAGGATGATAATGGGAGAACTGCGGGAGATGAAAGTAAAGAGGCTGGCAGGGTGGGAGTGTGGAAGGCGCTGTGACCCACACATTGGCATACAGAGTGAATTCTAGAATATTAGCAGTACAAGACCCCTTCGAGATAATATAGCATTAACCTTCATTTTACAAATGAGGAAGCTGAGGTCCAGAGAAGCAAGGCTTGTTTCAAATCACCCAGAGGGCAAATCAATGGCTCTTTTGAGATTATACCCACGGGCTTGACTTTCTGGTCCAGGGCACAGTCAACTTCCTATACCCCTGGAGGGAATAGGAGTTGATGAGACCACCTTCAGTCTCCTGGGTTGGGCCTGGCCCCAAATACAGTGCTAAAGAACATGTGCTGAGTCCACACACACACACACACACGCACACACATACACACACACACACACACAGCACCTGTACCATCAGAGCAAGTCCCTGAAACCCAACATAATCTAAACCCAGCTCAATCAAAAAGGGCAGATTATCGGCCTGCGCAAATGGGAGGGGCAGGTGCCTTGGGGTGCAGCTAGATTCAAGCACTCAAGAAGTATTACCAGATATCTCCCCTCTGCTTCTCTCCATGTGCTGACCACACTCTCACCTCCTTCTGATAGGCTTCTGCCATGTTGGGTCAGAAGAGATGGATGGGAAGGGATGAGGCATGGCCCATGGAGCTGGAAAAGGAGAGAAGGGAGAAACTTGCCTCTCTCAGAGCTGGTATATAAAAATATCAGCTAAATATTCTGCTGGTTCGAGCTCAGGTCCAGTCCTGGTAGTCAGAAGGATAGGCACTATGATTAAGCAAGTCTAGATCTCATGTCCATGCCAGAGGCCTTAAGAGGGCATGGGACAGGGTCTGACAGCTCATCAAGTGACATGGAAAGGAGAGGGCAGTCCTCTAAAGGAAAGGGGGACTGTTACCAGCAGAACAGGGAAGGGATGCCGACCAGTCAAAACGACAGATGGCCACAACAGTGCCTTCATAGTACTGGATAACGAAGGTGGTAGAGTACTTAGAAATAATAACAATAGCTTTTAGAGTATGTCATGCAAGTACTCTACATACATTGTCTCATTTAATCTCATTTAAAGCTAGAGTGCGAAGACCTACATTTGAATCCCAGCTCTGCCATTTATCAGACCCTGGGCCTGTCACTGAATCCTTCTGAACCTCTTTCCCCATCTCTAAAATGGGAAGAATATAGGCCATCTTCCAGGAGCTGTTAGGGGTTCTCTGTAAACTAAACAATACTAGGGGTAGGAGAGGTTCATAGTAATATCTATATACTGATTCCAGATGGAGACAAGGAAGACAGAGATGCTTTTAGCAGATCAGAAGGTCTTTAGGCCAAAGAAGCAGCAGGCTGGCTTCCAGTCTGACTCAGCAGAAGGAACAGGTCCACCCAGGACACAGAAAGTCGTGCTCTGGGACCCCTTCCCACCCCCCGCCCAGGCCTGGCCACTCTCCACCTGAGTCAAGGGGGTAAACAGAAGAGTTAATGGATTATAGGGCTGGGCAGGAAAAAAGAGAGGATTTTTCATTTTAAAATGTTGTGAAATAATTCATATTTGCTTTGCGGGGCAGCATTGTGCGCTGTCAGCTCTGTAATAACTTCTAGGCCTTTATTTATTGTTTTGCCTTAATGATTTCATGTTGCTCTGGTGTGGAGAATTCACAGTGTCTTGTAACACATAATGGCTGAGAAGGCCCAGACCATGGCAGGCCCCAGGGAGAAGAGGTCATTCTTCCCCACAAACCCTGTCTGGCCCCATGGAGACAGCAGAGCCTAGAGGAGGAGGTAGTGGGGCAAGCTCTGTATAAGGTGCTGTATACATGAAGGTCAATTCTCACAAGAGTCTACAAAGCTGATACTATTATCCCATTTTAAAGAAGTGAAAACTGAGCCTTGGAGAACTTACAAGATTTGCCACCTGACTTTGGGTGACCAAGTTAGGATTTAAACACAGGTCTGTTGTAAACCAGCCTTCTAAATGCTGGTGGGTCTTCAGCTTTGGTAAATGTGTCGAATCACCTGGGGAGAATCTTTAAAATATGGGTTCCCAGGGCCCAACTCTGGTATTGGGCTTTAGTAGGTTGATGTCTGAGGCTCTGTATTTAACAAGCTTCCCAGATGAATCACAGCCACATTCAGGTACTCAACTGGTGGCTGAGACCACACTAGTCACACTTGGACCCTGGTCCTCCAAAGTTGTGGTCCCAAAATTGGCCATCTCCCCATAGCCCATCTCTTTCACAAATGTCCCATCAGCTACTCCTGCCTGTGATTCTCCATCCTGTATCCTTGAGAGCTCAAACTCCCCACCAGACCTCCAGGCCCTTCATGAAGGCAGGAGAGGAAGGGGATGGGAGGGAGGAGAGGCTTTCTTGGTTACCATGGTGATTCTCCACCTCCCAGTCTGTGGGAGGGAGGCAGTTTCTTTGTGAGCCTCCAGCCAAGGCCTGGAGGGAAGCAAGCTGTCCTGGGCAGGGAAGAGGCAGAGGGGTAGGAAGAGGACTCTAGTCACTGGGGAGAAGGAAAGGAGGGGTAAGGGACAGGGTGGGAGATCGTGGGCTCAGGGCAGCCAGAGCAGAGAGCCAGCCCCTCCAGATGCTGGGGCCGCCAGCCTTCAGCTATGGGGTGGGGAGGGGTGTGTGCAAGAGCTGAGGTTGACAGGGCCTGATGCTCCCTGAGCCCAGAGCTGGCAGGAGACCTCGGGCAGGTGGTGACAGAGATGCAGGGATGGATGAGACAGCCAGAGGCTGGCACAGGATGGTGTCAGAGCCTCAGGGCTAGGAAAGACCAGGGCTCTGAAAGCAGAGGAGATACAGAAAAATAAAACAAAGCAGCAGAACCCTTCACAGACCCCAGACTCCAGCCCACTCCCACCCCTAGCTGGGCTGGGGCTGGCACGGCCTGGGATCCCAGCCTGCTGGGCTGGGCTGGGCTGGCAAGCCGGATGGCACAGGCTGCAGCAGAGGCAGATGGAGCAAGAAGGGGGCCTGACCCCCGGCCCACCAGGGAATGGCTGGGATTGTCTGTTCTTTGGAGCCCTCCCACTGCCCCCCCAAACCTCCTGCCTGAGAGCATGGCTGGGGAAACAGGGATGGGGGTGTGGTTGGGGGGCAACATTTCAGAGCCAGTGTCTCCACCTCCTCCTGCTCCCTTTGGCTTTCTTTCTCTGCCAATGGCACGCGCTGCCTGCTCCCAGCCTGGCTCTGGCAAAGACCATGATGTTGGTGTGGGGTGGGGAACAGGGGGGAGGCATGATGAGAGAAAGAGAGAGAGAAGGGAGGGGAAGAAGCTGGGAGGCGACATCCTAGGAGGATGAGGAAAGAAGCCTGATGAGAGCTACTCCCCCCACCACCATGTTTTAAGCCAGTACTTACTTTCAGTACTTTACATGTATTAACTCATTTAATCCTCATAACAGTCCTAGTCAGCAGGTGCTGTTCTTCTGATCCCCATTTTACAGATGAAAAACTGAGGCAGAGAGAGGTTGAGTGACCTGCCCAAGGTCACAGCTAGAAAGTGACAGAGGAAAGGTTCAAACACAGGAGAAGTTCAAAGTTCATGCTCTTAGCCACCACACTCTACTGCCTTTCACCCCTCACCCCCACACATTAAGTCTACAAATTTCTTTTTCCTTTTTTTGCCCCATCTTTTCTCAGCATTTCTCTAACCAGCCTTTATTCCTTCAGGTAGCATGTTCCAGTCCACCTGGGTCACCATGCCAGCACTATTACATGAATGGCCATGTACAAATACATACACGTGTGGATATAGGAACACCCACATACATGACCATTGGGGAGCCCACATGCATGTGAACATATTGCACACCCCTACACG
>NW_006443570.1:14306540-14320072 GCF_000325575.1 Pteropus alecto
GATAAGCACACATATTCACATGTCTATGTGTATGCACATAGATCCATTCACATGTGTACCCACCATACATACCACACCCTGGGTAAGTCTTGAGTATTCTCACCAACAGAGCATTAACTATGGCAAGATAATCCCAAACAATGGCGGAGCCAAAAAAATCTGTTTGGCTTTGCAATAAAGTACTGCTTGGCATATGGGGTTTTTGGCAATACATTTACCTTTCTAGGTTTAGCTTGGGCTGATGTGGTTTCCTGCATGTCTGCAGCTTGGCAGCCCTGGGTTCCAGGGTAATCAGACCTTGAGAACCTGCCAGATTCCAGGTCCTCAGCAAGGCATCCACCAGACATTCTCTCCTGTCCTCATAACCACACGTGAGGCAGGTCTTGCCAGTCCTATTTTATAGGTGAGGACCTTGAGACTCAGTGAGTTGCCATTTGCACCGTTGCACAGGGAGAGTGAGGATTCGAACCCCAGGTTAATCTGAGGGTCTGTAAAGCTTGAGTGCCTGCAGGTGGGTTGGTGAGCCAGACATGTGACTTCCCAGGCGTGCCTCATCCGTCTGGAATGTGGCTGCCTCACCGTCTGGTCACGTCTGGGCCTCTCTTCTGCAGCCAGGCTGGTGGGCGTGGATGGGCTGCAGTGGTTCATGCTGAGCTACTCTACAGAAGGCCCCACACAGGCTGTGTGCAAGTAGGAATGCAAAAGGCTTTTCCCCAGTGACAATGAAGACGATAATGATGGCTCAGATGATACAAAGACCAGACAGACTTATCGCCCACCACCTAGACTTAAGTATACTGTTCCTTTAGCGTTTCCGGAATACCTACTGTGTGCCTGGTGTTTTCTTGGATTCTGAGAACAATACAAACAGGAATCAAACTTGAACTCTGCCTTCCTTCAGATAGCTTATGAGAACAATTTTCAATTATGGAAAAAGCTTTAAAATAAGGTTAAAAGAAACCTAAATACTTTAAGAGAGATGCAGATAAAAAGTGAGGGACCACCTCCTGCTTAAGACAGGAAAGAAGCCCTGCTGGGAAAGAGGTGTGTGATGGGCCTTGAAGAGTGGGGGTGACTCAATGTGACGATAAAGAAGGGGTTCTTGATTTCCCAAGGAGTACCATCTAAGGTGCAGATGGGACATTGGCAGATGAGCATGGAGAGAGCAAGTAGCTCCATTTTTCTGTGGCAAAGGCTGTGTGAGGAAATGGTGGAAAGTGGGTTGGGGTCAGATGACAGAAGATCCTGAGACCTAGAACAAGGAATTTGGACCTTATAGATTGGGGAGCCATCAAAGATTGTTGAGCAGGGAAAGGCCTCGGAAACTATGTTTCACTTAGGAAGACTAATTAATCCACAGTTGTGAGCAAAGTAAATTGGAAGTGTACATGCATCCACACATGCACATACATGTGCATCCTCAGAAAGGTGCAGATACCTGTGTACACAAATACACAAGACCAAAAGTATAGGGTTAATTCCTAAGCTCAGCTCTTTTTAAATTTTGAATTGCATTTGTTTATTTGACTAGGTAATAAATACATTCACATGATCTAAAATTCAAAAGAGATCTAAGAGAATACACTGAAAAATAAAGCTACCTGCCACTTTATGCTCCAAGTCCCCAGTTCTTCTACCTAGAAGCAAGCACAGTGGCCACGTTGGGAGCTTCCTTGCAGAGGTGTTCTGTGCATATTCGAGCAAATATCCGACTTCATTTTTATTACACACATATTTTTGCACCTTGCTTTTCTCATTTAATAATATCTTAGTGATTCTTACACCCTAGTACGTGGAGAGCTGCCCTGATCTTTTCAATAGCAGCATACTATTTCATTATTATAGTTTGACATATTATTTCCAGTCTTTAACTCTTACCAAAACTTTTGCAATAAACCTTGAACATGTGTCATTTTACATATTTGTCCATCCATTCACCCATTCATTCATTCATTCAACAGACATTTATTGACAGCCCTACTATGTGCTGGACAGCAATCCAGGTACCAGAGATAGAGCAGTGAATGAAACAGGCAAAAGTCCTTGTCCTTGTTGAGCATACCTTCTGATGTGTCTGAATAGATCTGCAGGATACATTTCTAGATGTAGAATTCATTGAATCAAAGTGTCTGTGCATTTTGAAATTTTAGTAGGTAAAGCCACATTTCTCCTCAGAGAGGTTGTACCAATTTACCCTTGCAGTGCAGGAGAATGTCAATTTCCTCAGCCTTTACCAACAAAATTTTATCAAACTTTTTGATCTTTGCCAGTATGACAAATGAAAAGTGATTGTCATTTTCGTTTGCATTTCTCTTATGATGCTTGAGGTTAAGCATGTTTTCATATATTTAAGAACACTATTCAGGTCCTTTCCTGTCAATTATCTTCTATCCTTTGCTCATATTTCTATTAGGTTACGGATCTTTTTCATCTTGATTTGTGGATTCTCTTCATCTATTAAGGAAATTAGCCCTTTGCCTATGATATGAGTTACAAATGATTTTTCCCTAGCTTGTCATTTATATTTGGACTTTATTATTTTTTTTAATGCAGATCTTTCTAAATGTGAAATAAATGTTTAAGAAGAGTTCTGTTTATTCCTAGCTTTGCCTCCCATGGTGAAATGCTTGCTAGGGTTGGGAGAGATATAGGTTGCAATAACATAATCTTAGGGTTCTTAATAGAAGCACGGGTTCTAGGCAGATGAAGGTGATAGTCCTACCCTATTCTAATGCCCCATCTTAAAAAGTCTTTGGACAAAGGAGAGTAAGCTCAGAGGAGGGTAACCAAGAGGGTGAACAGCCTTGAATCAAGTCACATGAGAGATGGCGATGGAACTGTATCATTGAACCTGGAGCAGATCATTGTCATGTTGGGCATTGAGACTGGCCTCATAGTTCAGAACCAGGGCCTGTGATGGAAGCTCTGGGAAGCCGTCAGAAAATGGGGCTCTTTTTAAGGCAGAATTGTCTTAAAATAGAACGGCCTACTTTGTAAGGAAGTGACTTCTCGTCAATAGAGACATACAAACCAGAACTGCATGACCACCTACTGAAGATGCCAGGGATTAAACTAGATGCCTTTCAAAACTTCTTCTAAAAAATAATTTAAATCATTTCTTCAATTAAAAAAACAAATTTAAAATAAACCTAAATACTCTAAAAAAAAAAGAACTTCTAATCCTGAGAACCCATAATTCTGCAAGACCACAAGGAATCTTAAAATACTTCATTTTATAAGTGAAAAAAAAGGAGGGTGGGAAATTAACATGCACTGAGCTTCTACTTTTGTCCCAGGCACTTTGACACCTGTGACCTGATGTAGAAGGATAAGAACCAGAGAGGTTGAGTGATTCACTCAAGGCTGCACACATCTAGTGGCAAAGCCAGAACTGAAAGCCAGGATCGCAGAATCCAAGTCTAGAGCTCTCTCCACTGGTCGTCTGTTCCTGCTCAATAATTAAACACATGTTTATTGAATGTCGATTGTGTACCTACTCTGAATGGACACTCATGTGGCCAATGAGAGCACATTATATGCAGACTATTAGCAAAGTCACAGGGTCTTTGTTCTGTAGAAGGTCACTGCCTAGTGGGCAAATACAAGCACCATCTCTGCATTGCCTGGCTCAGTGTGAATGGCGCCCTCTGGAGTTGTGCCATGTGGTAGTTCTGGGTAGACTTATAATGAAATATGAGGAAATTTGGTAAGTGCTATAATAAAAATGTGTTCAAAGTGCTATACAGAAGGCATGATTAATTCTACCACGGAAAGGAATCCAGAAAAGCTGCCCAGAGGAGGTGACATCTGAGCAGGGCCTTAAAGGATATGTAAAAGAACAAAGAAAAAAAGAGAATAATTTCTGTATTTATTCCACAGACATTTATTGAGCAGCTTCAGGTTGCCAGGAAGAGATGAATAATTCACAAACCAGTAGTGGGGGCAGACAAGTCACCAATAAATTGCCATAGAGTGTGTAAATGCAAAAGTAGAAATCTGCTCATGGTACAAAAGTGAAGTAACTCCTGGAATAAAATAGGGGAGAGTTGTCCTGGAAAGCTCTTGGAGAAGTGAAGACTGTTATTGGGGGAAGGGAAATAGAAAATTTCCAGGCCGATAACAAGGGAGTTGGGAGAGAGAGAAAGGCATTCCAAGCAAAGGGAATGGCACATGCAAAGTTTCTGAGTCTTGAAAGCTCATCCTGTCTTCAGATACCCAAAGCAGATATGAAAGGCTCGAGTGTAAAATGCTGGGGTGGTGGGCAGCCAGACAGGAGGTAGAACTGACATACAGACTTTTAGGCAGGACCTACCAGGTTTCCGGATGAATGAGGAAGCAGCGTTGGTGTGCACTAGGATTTAGCAGGCTTAGCAACCTTCCTTCAAAGCCGTGCCCCAGATTGAGAGCTGGAAGAGAAAAATGTGAGCCATAAATCCCCAGCTCCTCCTGCTGTGCCCAGTGCTGCAGAGCCAGGGGGTCTCTGCAGCTCTCCAGTCCCACTGCTGCGACCCCAGCTAATCCAGCCTCCTGGCCCATCTGACACACACTTCCACTTAACATTTTGTTAGCGACTCTATAAACGAGCTCTCCCTGACCTTCAATCCCTGGCTAATTGCTGGTTTCATGTACAAGACTAGCTTAATTTTACGTGATAATTACCTGAGAGTGGCAATACATATGGCATTGCATGTTCGAAATGTCAGGCCTGGAAAACTACCAAGTGGCCGTAGTCAGGGGCAAAAGGAGAAAGCAGCTGGGTGGCGGGGGCCTTGGAGAGGCAGCCAGAGGATGAGGCCACCAGAGAAGAGGGAAAATTCCCAGTGCAGACAGAGCCTTGGAGAACTGGATCCCCAGCCTGCAATAGGGCTCACAATCCTCTGCTGGGCCCAGAGCCCCAGGGACACAGGCCAGAAAAGCAGCACACACATTTCACAGTTATGCATGCACACTCACACACATATCGTGGAGAAGCATGGATCGGGTCGGAGGCACAGTGCATACATGCTCTCAGTCACCCACCCAACAAATGCTCGAGGAGCACCTAGTATGTGCTGGGTTGTGTGTGGGCACTTGCACTGGTTTCAAATCTCACTCAGGGAGGTTGGAAACACATGGAGGGCATGTTTGGGTTGTCATAACTATTCGGGGAAATGCTACCAGTACTGAGTAAGCAAGGCCCCCAGGAATGCTAAATGGCTTGCAATTCCCAGTACAGTCCCATTCCATAAAGAATCGCCCACCCCAAACCCAGCTGAGAACCCCCACAGCTAAAGCCAGGGCTACAGCCATGAAGAAGCATAGTAGCCCCTGGCCTCTTGGACTTGACAGGAAGGATGATGATGGCAAGGGATTACAATGTGTGAGATGTGACTAATGAAAAAGGACTCAGGACATTTAGCAGGTGAACTAATGAAGTCCAGGATTCAGAAAGAACCTCACTTAAAAAGTGCCATTTGTTCTCCCAGCATGTCCAGTTCGTGCCTAGAACAGTGCTTGGCACAAAGATGGATGAATGCTAAATGGTATCTGCGTGCATCTGTACTACATGCCACACACCTGGGTGCATACATGCTCTATGGAGGGGTGGCTCGGGTTTGCTTTTTTCTCATCATTTCAAAGTGCAGAGCAAGGCAGGTGGGACCCAGGGCCCTGGGGTGGTGGAACAAGGGAGTACAGGCCAAGAAGGAAAAAGGGCATCTTTGGCCAACTGGGAGGGCCCTTCCACAGGAGGCAAGTGTGCACAACCACTCAAATGCGGCATAAAGAAGCACAACCCCAGATTAAGGCAAGTCTCCTTTAGCCTCCTCACCCGTAGAATTGTGGACTCCCGAGCTGTGTTGGAGTAAATTACTTGCTTAATGAGATTTCAATTAACAAAAACAAATTAAAATCACTTTGGTAATTAAGCTGCTGTGAACCTCACCAGCAGCTCTCCCTCAGACCTCAGATTTCCATGGAGAGGGAGCTGGGAATAAGGGTCCACTCAATCATGCTACTGAGGCCTAGGTAGGGCCAGGAGCTCCCTGCCTTGGGGGTTCCACCCCAAGACCCACAGCTTCCTCGAGTCATTCTATGGGCACCAAAAATGTGGGTGGGAGAGAGGGGGCAGCACATAGCAGCTAAACTGAAATTCAAATTGCAACCCTGCCACTTGGCTGTGTGAGCTCGAGCAAATTAATTGACCTCTCTGAACCTCGGTTTCTTCATCTGTGAAGTAGGGATAATAATAGCATGTATATCATTGGGTTGTGGGAGGATTGAGTGAATGAATGCATGTAAAACATTTAGAAGAGGGCCTGTCCCACAGCAAAGGCTTTTAATCTACTTTCCCCTGTGTGGGATAAAGCCCCTCATAGGATGTTCTTTCCAATCTTGCAATTTGCATTGGCCTGAACCCCAAACTCCTCCAGGGCAGCCAGTTGCTCTGAGTTGGGTAAGAAAGGATCTACCACAGAGGTCTTAGATGTGAGGTTTCTGCCAGGTTCTGTCCCACCTGGGCCCCCATCTCTTTCCATCAGAGCCAGCAGCTCAGATCTGGGAGCTAGTTTTTCTTCTCAAGTGGCCTGGAGAATACACTTTTCTTTGGGTTACAAAACCACCCACATCCTCCCACCTGAGAGGCCTGGAGAGTTAAGCAGTGCAGGTATCACTGGCCACATTCCACAGATGAGAAAATCGGCTAATGATTCACCCAGTGGTTGAAAGAGAACAATTCTCAGTGCTGGCAGGAATACACATATTTGATCTCGAGAATTTTTAATAATAAAATTTTAGTTTTAATTTTTGAGTCACAGTTACCTTCATTCAGAGAGACTGAAACAGAAACTTAAAATTAAAAATGTATTATTCAAAATTCACAAAACTAAAATAAGTGTATAAATCTAAATAAAGTTTTAAATGATTTCTCTGGTTTTTAAAGTTTGTAGCACTTATACTTTTGAAGTTATTAAAGCAAAAACCACTAAGCCTTTTGGGATAGATATTTGTGTTATATATATGACATATATTTTATTTATATATATAAATATAAATACACACACACCAAATGTTTTTCTCTGTGGTAGTTAAAATTACAGATAGTTTTGCTTTATGTGTTCATTCATTCAACAAAAAAATTTTTTCATCCTACATACTGTTTAACTCAATAGCAGCTTTTTTAGTGTCCATGAAGTGCCACATGAACAAGCCAGACTTGAACCCTACTTTCGGGGAACTTGGAACTTATCGAAGGTTGACATTGGAAATGAAACAATGAATTGACTATTGCAGAAAAGGAAAGACAGAGCCTCAGAAGCCTATTACAGAAAAGGCAGTCCTGGGGATGGCGGTGGGGGGTCTGCAATAAGCATTTATTTCTTTTGTAATTGGACTGAAAAAAAATAAAACAATTTATATATATTTTCAATGAATCCCAAGAGTCTCATAGCTAGCTAGTAATAGAACCAAAAGTAAACCTGAAATCCTCTGTTTCTCAGGCAAATGATTTTTTTAAAATCTGACACCAATACCCTGGATAATTTGAACAGCATCCCAATTCTGAGCAAAAAACATCCCAAGATGTGCGAAGGAGATGACAGAGGTGGTCCCTCCATCTATGCACCTGTCAGACCAAGGAGGTAACACCATTCACACCTTCATGTCACATAGAGGGGGTCAGCATCCATACACCTTTGTCAGATGAAGGAGGTGTGTGTGTGTGCGTGTGTGTGTGTGTGCGTGTGTGTGCGCGCGCGCGCGCATGTGCACGCGTGTGCAAACCAAATAGGACTCCAGTGGATGGGCATCTCACACTCCATCATCTACAGAGGAGGAAACCAAACACTGCTTGGTCTCAGCAGCCCCACCCTTCCTGCCAGGCTGATCTCTAGTGCTCTTTCAAACCACCCTGGGAGCCAGGCCAAGGGAACAACATCCAGACAGCCAGAACCTCCCACTGCCTATTCCCTCCAACTCCCTGAGAAGTGCTAACCTCGCAGCTCCTCCCCTGCAGACCCCTCTGCCCTGGGGAGGGAGAGGGCAGAGTGCCCATCCTTAAAGCACCCAGCTCGATGAGTGCTGCCAGCCTTTGTGATGCCCCCACCAACCTGGAGATGCGACCAGAAGGCTGGTGCTCTCCCTGCCCACACTTCACGTACCATATTTTCTGCTGACTTCAGGCAACTGAGGGAGGAGGACACAGAGTTGTACTTTCCAAGTAGCTGGAAACCCTTAATCAATGTTAATTGGCTCTAATTAGCATATGTTAATTAATGATATTTACTACAAATTAAAGGTATGAGTGCTCCCAGAGGGTTTCCTGTTCATCCAATTAGTGCCAATTAGTTGCAATTAACACGTGTAAATGAGATTTCATTGAACCCAAAACAAACAGCACAGAATCCCTCAGATTCCCTCCTGCACCTTTTCAGTCAGCTAGGGAGCTGGGGGTGGAGTAGGGGGAGAGAGAGAGAGAGAGAGACCCTGGGCTGACCTCCTGGAGCAAGATACTGACTCTCTATGCACCAGGGAGAAGAGAAGAAAGAGCCAAGCTGGGCCAAACAAGCTGGGCCAAGATGCTGGATGAGCCTGGCTGCCCACGAGGGTGGTCTCCAGAGACCTTGACCAAGCCATGTGCCATCCCTTGAGCATCTCTGTACCTCCAGGGCCTAACTCAGTACATGGCAGATAGTAGGTGCTCAGTAAAAACTGGCTGAATGAAAATTTGGTTCTTTTGCATCAAGGACCAATATCTTTAGATATAAAAGTACAGAATGCATTGATTAGGAAAATATGCAGTGTTCTCTTCTTAAGATCTTCCCATGGGCTCTACCAAAAAGCATGACATCATTTTAATATAATATGTATATATCTATGGAGATTTTATTTTATTGCCGATGTTGCCATTTCCTAATTTTATTTCCTTTTCACTTAACTACTTCCTGAGGCCCAAACCTTGGTCATGGTAGTAACTGAATATAAAAACAGCCATAAGTGGCTACTGTGAACAATGAAATGCTCCCCCAAATTCTCCACCACACAAAACCTTCTATGAAACTATGATTGATGTAAGATATAGCTCCCAGTAATTTATTCCTAACTCACTTTTGCTCACCAAACCTTCCATTAAAATTGATACTCAATTTATTTAAAAAAATAATTCTTGGTCACTGTGTGACAGAGGCTGGGGATACAGCAGCAAACAAATCCTCTATGAACCCCTGCCCCCATGGAGCTCACATTCCACTGTGTATTTATTATTACCTCCCAGCTGTGATTGCGATGCATCAAGACTCAGGCTTGAGTTCATATCCCAGATCTGCCTCTCAGCAGCTAAAGAGTGGGGCAGGGTATTTCATCTACTGAGTCTCAGTTTATCTGTAACATGGGTATAATAATACCTATCTACTTATTTTACAGTCATGTTATTGAGAGGATTAAACTTACTCCCTTGTCTCATTCCTCGGCAGAGTGGAATTTGGAGTTAAGCCGCAAGTAAGGTAGGAGAGAGGGCAACAAAATTCAATCTGAGCCCACAAATAAAAGTCTAATTAAGTCCTCTCTGTATTTGGATCTCTACACCCAGGCTGGCCATAATAGTCCCTCTTACCTGCGCAGCACTTCACAATTTACAAAGCTATTATTGCACAACCAGCCTCCCACAAACCGATCCTCTTCATATTGTGTTGTGTTGAGTAAGTGGGGCAGGGAGGAAGCAGGTCCAGAAAGAAAAGTGCTTCCTGCGTCAAGTAGCTCTAAGACTGGAGCCCAGACCTCCAGCTCTTCTCAGTACCTCCTCCTTCATCCGTGGACTTTCTGAGTGATAGGAGATGTGAGTGGGCTTCAGAAAGGTTACTCCAGCTGGCCAGGAGCCAGAATTGCCCTGCCTGTGCCAGGATGAGGCTGGCCCAAGGTGGACTTTTGCACGTTCAGGCTCCAGGACTCCTTCAGCTGGGCCAGGACCCCCAGGCCAGAGACCACAGCACTGGCAACTTTGGTGTCTTACCATATCAACTTTGTCCCGATGGGCCTTTAGCCAGGGTGTTTAATCATTTCAGATGGCCTCAGTGTCCCCTTTATAAAGCTGGAGAGTTTGCCTCGACGGTCTCTAAAGCCCTTTCAGATCTGATGTTCTAGGATTTTGGATGTCTTTTGAAGAATGTAAGTCCCACCTCTACAGTATATGCGCCAACATTCAGGGGCACCTATATGGTTGATGGGCAATCAGAAATAGCCTTGATTTCCCTTTTTCTTTGGGGATCCCTCACACCTGTGTTGGCCTAATGGGTTCCGCTCCCTCCCCGGTCCTTTCCCATGGTTCTTACATCATCCTCCACTCCCACCCTGCCCTTCTCCAGGATAGTGATGAACCACCAGACATAATTCCCAAGACACCAGGCCTCAGAAAAAGTTCTCCTGTAGTCTGATCAAATTCAAAGTCAATTTGGAGGCCAGAGGGAGGAATGGAGTTCATAGTGTTTAATATAAATTGCTCAGCTGGGTTATCTTCCAGAAGGGGTATACAGCTGTGGAACGGGTATCTGCACTGGACTTTCCTGGGGCTCAATATTTCTTTCCCATCACTGCACCCCACCCCCTGGGCCAGTGGGCATGTTGGGGGACGGGTCTGGAAACAAATAGAAATGACCCTTTTCTAGCTGTCCTTCTTTCCAGCGTAAATAAAACCACCGCTATGGGATGCCCACCATGTTCCAGGCATAATGCTAGGTCATTTACTCGCATCATTTCCATTTAGTGGGGATGACATTTGCTCCGTTTTCATCTCCAAGTGCTGTGGGCATCTTGGGTTGGGTCTGGCTAGCTTTGGGACTGATAATCAGCCAAATTTGGCCATCAAGGGTAGAGTAGGAAGGTTGCAGTGAAAGATGAAGGAAGTCCTACCTGCTGTGTCCCCATGACTAGTGTGCATACACACTCATTCACTCACACAGGCACACACATGCATATGCCACTTCCTCTCTCTTGGCCAGAGGGATGCTGGCTCCACCAGTCGGCAGAGGATAGATCCAGGGCGAGGAGCCTGCCACTAAGAAGGCTGAGTATAAGAAGCCAGGGACACAGTGGGGTGAATTCTAAGCTTTAAGAACATTGTTTCCAAACCAGGAGATCTGGGAGCTCTGGACCCTGGAAACACTGGGATGGAGAAAAGGAACAGAGGCAAAGTGTCTGCTTTTTATCCCACTAATGCCTCTTGAGAAGTGATATCTCTCTAAAGCCAAAGTTCCTGCGATGAGGCTTAACATGGCCACTTTGGAAAAAAACCCTCAGCTCCAGGAATGTAACAACAGAAAATAATTAAGGTCTAATAAGGTCAGTGTTCCACCTTAACACCTTTTCAGTTCCAGTTAAAACCTCTACTAATTTGCCAAGAAAAACCAGCCTCACTTGGGCCTTATTATTTGAATCACGTCCTGTCTCTTAATTTAAACGAGAGACTCACATAAGGATTTTTTTTATTTTAAATTACAATGCCGACTTTCTTCCAGTTGATTACGGTATATGACTCTCTGTTGGAAGGCCATTATTTTTTGCTATGATTTACAAAGCATTTAAAGCGAAATCAATGTAATAAATATTGAAGTATTGTAATAGATAATTCCATATATTTAACCGGAGACACAGCGCAGCCCTGGGTTAGGCAGCCAGGAGAAGAGCAGGGAAAGGATGGGGTGGGAGAATGACCTGATATTCAAAGGGTGACATCTCCTCTTTTCTCTTGGATTCACTCAGCCAGGATTCACTGAGTTCTCTCTAAGGTTCTGCACACTGGACCTGGGACTGTGGGGAGTGTGGGGCCCCCAAGGTGTGTCCTCCAGGTGCCATGGACTCTTTGGAGAAATTCCACTACGGTGGAGGTTATAGTGATAGAGGCCACCAGAAACTGCAAAAGAAGCTTTGTTATGGGGAAAGGGATCAGCAGGGGGAAAGGCCCACCAGGGAGGGAGGCACACATGGGGCACCGGCCTCCTGGTTGGTCCCCATACATACCTCTAGTGCAGGCACCACGCTTTGTCTACAGAGCCATTTGAGTGCTGTGGAGGTCTTCATACAAATTTTGTCAACGATACACTGTAGGCTTGTGATGGAGCATCAGTAGTGCATATACACACACAGACTCACATACACGCTCACACACAAACAAGCACACACACACACACATCTAGCAGATCTCAGAGGAGGAAGACGTATTGTCCTGTGCCTTCACACCCCAAGCCTGAACCCAAGCCCCAAGTCCCTAGCTCTGAACATTTTCCACCATAAATCCTAGAAGGGGACACACAGAGGAGAAGGGAGCAGGGAGAGATTTATAGCAAACTTGCTTCCTGACACCTCTTGGCCCATCCCATAAAATAACAATATCTCCAGATAAATCACACAGATTCTCACCTTTGTCCTTGTGGGGTCTTTGGTGGAAGTCAGTGGGACATGGTCAGAGAATTCCACCCAGTTGGGTTGTCCATGACAACATCAATCCCATATAGCATGGGAGGTGGAGGCGGTATATCTCAGATCTAATTCCTGCAGTATGGGGTGGAGAATGGGGTGAGGGTAGAGGACATTAAGCAATCATCACCCAAGTGAGAGCATGGCATCAGGGATTTAGCCTGGACTTTGAGCAAATCCCAGCTCAAATTCCTAGGTGTGTGACTTTGGGCAAGTGACTTAACCTCTCTAGGTCTAGGATATAGAATATCCACCTAATAGGATATGTGTGAAGAGTTATCTCAACCCTCCCTATCTTCCACTAAGAGGTGGCTAGGATTGGGACCCTGGGTAAATATATGCCAAAATGCCTGGTATATAGTAGGTGCTCAGAAATGAGTCTGATTCAGAGGAACCGAGGTGGCATAACCTTGAGAGAGTGAGTATGTGTGTGGGAGTGGGGGGCCGGGAACTGGAAGGGGGCATGCTCTGGCCTGTGCACCCCCAGTATCTCCAGCCGCAGGAGGATCAGGAGTTCACCCGCAGGGCAGCTGTCAGCAGCTCAGAGGATGGATGAGTGAAAGTGTAAGGGGTGGGAGGCGAAGGTGTTGGGGAGGGAGCTGTCCTCAAATAAAAATGAAAGTATGGTGGATGAAATAATGGGGCTGTTGAATAATAAGCCCCGCCCAAGACACCTCTGCCCTGGAACCCAGCCCTCCTGCCCACCTCCCTCCAGTCCTTCGCCCTGTCCCCTTAGCTGAAGTTTCTCTCACCATAGAGGCCCATTAGTGTACCTGATCCTTTGGGCAGGCCAGAGAGCAGGAAAACCCCCTCCTGAATCCCTGGACCCCTTCCCCCTCCCAACCCTCCCTACCTTCCACTGAGAGGTGCTGGGATTGGGACCCTGGACACCCAGCTCCCAGAGTGATGTCTGGGCAGATTAGTACCCCAAAGCTGGCAGGCCTATTAGGAGGCCTTTGTAGGGGAGAGGGCTGAGAGAGGAGAAAGGGATTTCCATTCTCTGAGCAACTGGATTACACCGTCAGAGGATCAGGGAAGACTCGGCTGCTTAAATTGTCTCTTCACAGCCCAGCCTCTGCCCTGGCTCTCAG
>NW_006443570.1:14320261-14327284 GCF_000325575.1 Pteropus alecto
TGTCTTGCTTTTTTGAGGTAGGTTTTTGTGTGTGTGTGTGTGATCTGTGTCATCCATGAGGGTAAAACCAAGTCTTTTCTCCTCTCATCCCTCAAAACTTTGACGCCAAAGAAGGATCCAAAATGGATCAACTTGCCATCACTTCTACCAACCACTACCTTCCATGAAGACTTCAGATCTGAAGGTGGATCTGGAAGACGTGGCTCAGAGAGGTGAAGTGACTTGCTCTGAGTCACTCAGTGATCTGTGTCATCCATGAGGGTAAAACCAAGTCTTTTCTCCTCTCATCCCTCAAAACTTTGACGCCAAAGAAGGATCCAAAATGGATCAACTTGCCATCACTTCTACCAACCACTACCTTCCATGAAGACTTCAGATCTGAAGGTGGATCTGGAAGACGTGGCTCAGAGAGGTGAAGTGACTTGCTCTGAGTCACTCAGCAAGGGCAGCCAAGATGGTTTTCTGACTGTGACTAGGTTGATGGGAGCATGTTCTCTGCGGAGTGAGCCAGGTCTATGCCGGGGTCTGGAAGGAACCCAAGACTCTGCTAGGGGTTTTGTTCCTGAGCGTTCCTCAGCCCCAATATGAGCTTTAGAAAGACAGAAGCCCTGCTTTCATTGGGTCTCTCAGGCTGCAGTGGACCAGACCATAGCAGATGAGGGAGGGGGAGAGGAGGTGGGAAGGAAGATTAGGTTTGAAGACTTTAAAGTCTTAAAGTCTAGTCTCAGCCTTACCACTTAACTTTCTGTGTAGCCTTGGCCAAACCACCTACCCTCTCTGAGCTCAGGTTTTCTTATTTGCAAAACAGAGATAACATCTCATTCAGAATTGTTTTGAAGGTACTGAAAGAATATCAATCAGGCATAGCAAAGGTATGTACTAGCCGCTCAAAACATTGGTGGAGGCAGAACTGGAGGCGATTTTACATCCTTTACCTAGAGCTGTGCCCATTCCCCAGAATAAGAGGCTTCACTGCACATTCAAACAACTGGTTCTTCCCACTAGGAGGGCAAATCCATCATGTTCAGCAACTGTTGGCCTCCCCCACCTGGTGTAAGGTTATTGGGGGGTCATACCCCCACACCTTGTGTTCACTTTCTAGAAAGAGACCCAAAGCCTCCCACCCTAGCCCTGTGTGGCCCCTAGAGGCCTTCAGCTGGCAAAGTGGTCATCTCTGACCTTCCTAATGACCTGTGTGTGCGTTCTAGCCAGAAAATTCTATGATCCTGTGACCCTTAAAAGCCCTGCCCTACTAATGGTTTTATGATCTTCCTGAGGAATCCTTTCTTCGCCCTCCCTAACCCCCAACCCCTTTCAGTAGGTCCTAGTCAAAATAAACAACATTTATGACCAGAGCAGGATTCAAGGTCTGCATTGCAAACAAATGCAGAGCCCTTTGAAGGTGCCCAGGGAATCCATCACCGTCCTGGGGTGTGATGCTCCCCAGGCCCAAGGGGAGGTGGGCCCTGGGAAGGCGTGCAGGCCAGGGAAGCTGAGCTCTGGGTCTGCATTTAGAATCTGACAATCCTGTGCTGTGTCTAAGGCTCCCTCCTTGGCACCAAGCCTGCCCTCCTCCCTGCAAGGGAAGTGTGGGGAGAGGAAGAAGGGGACTGGGCACAGCCAGAGGTGTCCACTGTGATCGGCAAACTTTCCCATCCTGTGTACAGGTCCCCTTGGTCCCCTTGGGGGCCAAGACCTGACCTGGCATGTCATCAGGGGAGAGGGGGACAAAATGGAAGAGTGGAGAAAAGACAAAGAGGCAAATGGAGAAATCCTAAGCATGTGGGTTAGAGCCAAATCACACAGGTCTCAGGCCCCATCACTACCTCCAGTGCCCATCTGGATGGTGAAGCAACAGTAGTAGCCACCTTGCAACAACTTTCCAACAAAATTAATCTAACTGCCATCAGAAGAAAATCAGCCAGCAGAGCTAAAGAGGGAGAGAGAGAGAAACAGACTCTGTTCTGAGTTTCTCTGGGAGGCCCTAAACATCAGTGAATGAGAACAGTGAGGGAGAAGTGCAGGCCTTCTGTCCAGGACTAATCGCTCCCCTCTAGCCCACCCCAGATAAAAGGCAGAACCCCTCCCCACCACACCCTCTCTTCAGCATCCTCAACAGGAGAGAGGCCCACAGGCAGTAGCCCACGTCTCAGCTCTGCCTTCTGCTTGCCACGTGGATGAAATGCCTCACCTCGGCTCTCAGCCTCCTCTGGCAGGCGCGGCTGCAAACAGATTTGTTTTTAGGGGGATTGGCTCTGCCTGGGGAATGGTTGTTGGAGAATATTAAGGTAGGATTCCCAAAGGCCCAAGTGTGAGAACAGCTTTCTAGGACACGCAGCTCAAGGCTTTCGTAAACTACTGCACCAGTCTCCAGAACTGGGCCACGGGCCTAGGGGCTGGTGTTCTCTGACTCAGGGCTGCAGGAGGGAGGAAACTCCCCTGAGGCCTGTGCCTTATCATTTACACTACTAAAAATACTGTGCTACCGGACAAGTTGGGTGAGGAGCTAGACAGGATATATGTGTAGGTAGCAAGATATCTATCACAGTTATCAGGTACCTGCTTATAGCATTTGCATATATGGCATGATAATTAATGTTTGACGAGTGAGAGGGAGAAGGAAGATTAGAACAAAGATAAAAGGGAACAAAGAGAAAGCTGAAAATGTAGGTATGAGTTTTTCCAGGATAAATATAGTTTGTTCAAAAATTATCCTCTTCCTAAACTAAAAGAATAATTTTAATGACATTTTATAATCTTATGTGAGCGAATTTAGAACTTTCTGCAGAGTACCCTGGTGCCCAGCACAGTGCTTTATATGTGAAAGATCCTCCATGGCATAGAGTTTTAGGGCTAGAAGGGCCTTAGAGAGCATCTAGGCCAGTAGGTCTCAATGTTGGTTGGTTGAATATAGAATCACCTGGGGTGATTTTTAAAAAATAAGATATTCCTGGGCACCCATCTCCAGAGATTCTGATCTAATTGGTCTTGGGTGGAGCCCAGATGTCTATTTTTTCAAAGCTTCCAGAAGATTTTACTGGGTAGCCAGGGTTGAGAACTACTGGTCCAGGCCAGTACTTAACTTTACAGAGATAAAAACTGAGACCCAAAGAGCAGGTTACTTAGGCTCACACAGAAAACTGCCAGCAGAGCCAGGACCACAGAAGACACTCAGGTATCCTGATTCATTTGTTAAATGAGCAAATGAAAGATGGATCCTCTTTCGAAAGCAGTTCTGTCTGCAGAGATCAGCGACCCGACCCCCACATTTTCATATTATTTTTATTAAAGGCCAGGCAGGCTGGCATCTTGACTCTGCTCTTCATGGCCTCCCATCTTGAAAGCCTCAGGGCTCGCACAGGGCACACACTCAATTCAGATACTGTCCACCAGGTCTGGAGCCTCCGAGAGTAAGAGGGCAGCTGTTGCACCTTGGCTTGTGGAGTGTCAATGTATGCCCCAGAGCAGGGGTGCAGGAGTGTGTGTGCAAATGTGCACAGGCACATAGATGCACACTTATGTAGGAGTCTGTGCAGAGGATTCTCCTGCATGTGGGTACCCGTTTTTCAGGTACATCTGCACTTGCAGTGAGAACACTTACATGTGTACATATAAATACCCACATGTGGGATGGTATGCGTGTTCATGTCAGCATCTATCTATGCAGCAGCGTTGATGTGTGAGAAAATATATATAAATGTACCAAAGATTCTAAAATGCTGGTATATGTGTCTGTAATTATGTACAGGTACGTAAAGCTGAATCTATGTTTACAGAATTTACACTTACATGACAATATGTATGGGTCTGGCTGGCCATTTGAATGTGTGTGACTGGCAGTCTGGGCATGCAGGGTGCAAGTTTATGTGGAGAAAGAAAAGGTTTCTGCTATTTCTATCACATTTCTCCTAAGTAATCATTGGGAAATATATGTGTTGGAAAACTGTATCTTTCATGCTTAAATATCTCGGCATATATAAATGAAACATGATTATTGTGCCAACTGAGATGCTACACATTAACATTGTTTATCGATAGAATTAAATAACGCATGCAAGGCCTTGGTAGCATTTCTTACAATTTTATTTAACATTGTTTTGGCCAAGCAGCATTTGGCAAATGTCACATATACACTGTAGATTACTGCAACAAATGCATAATTTGTAAGATATACAACACATAAGAAGTGTAACAGAGTAGTGACATCTAAAAATTCGAACTGTTCCCCTCTTTCTTTGGGCTCAACTTATTCCCCTTCCTTCCCCAAATCTGATTAAAACCCATCCCTTCACACTTCCCTAGGAGGTCCCGGCATTTGTATTTAAGAGAGATAAAATGGAGGGTGAGGATTTGGGGTGGGAGAAGAGATAACACTCTAAGACCTGGTCTCTGGAATGTTTCTACTCCTCCCCAGTCTGTCAGAGGCAAGCCCAAGCCCCAGCATGTGTTAAAACAGGGAGACCAAAAGAAGCATTTTTTATAGGTTCTGCACACCCTTCGGTTGACTGACAAAGTTATTCATTCAGAATGAGTAAAAAGAGCATTGAACTTATCAAATTAGTAGTAAATCCTTCATTAAAAGATTCATAGAAGTGGTTCCCTGCTTCTCTTTTTTAAGGGGTAGCTGTATCTTCTCTTGAGCCCAAAATCAGAACAGCCTCGCACGTCGTTACAGGCCTGTCTGCTCACCTTTCAAATGTGTGCTGGCCAATGGCCTAGAATGTTGGCTAAATCATGAATGGCCTGAGAGAGAAGAAAAAGTCAAGAGCTGGGAAGGCTGAGATTTTCATCTATAAGTCTAAACTTGAACATGAACAAGAAAATGGCAGAACCATAAATGAGGGTCCTACAAGCTTAAAATGCTCCCTTACCAGCTACTGGGCAGTGGAAGCGGTTGCACTTACTTCTCAAGGCTGTTGAATAAATGGCACCTGTAGGTCTTCCCAAAACTTGCAAAGAAAGGACTTCTTAGTCTCCCAGGAGCCAGGGCCAAGACCCCACATGGAACCTCAAAGCTCTGCTCTCTAGGATCTATTTTTTACCACCACTGGGCTTCATTTGGGCATGGCAGTATCAAGGTTGAGACAAGGAACTTCCTACACCTGCCTTCCTACACTCTAAGTTACTCTAAATCTATCCTACTGAGATCCCTGAGGCCTCTGAGGGAAAGACTGAACATGGCCATGTATAATTGGAACAACAATTGGACCCACCTCCACTCCCCAAATCCTCTGCAATGAAGTAGTCATCAGAACTACCTTTCCAGACAGCCCTCGGCCCCTCTCCACCAGCAGGGATATCGGCCAGCCTGCTTGGGGGACAGCTGCACACCAGCACCAAAAAGTATTGTATCATCTTCACACCGCTCGAGTCAGGAAGTTGGCTCTCCAGAGCCTGGTGCCATGTACTGTGTCTCCTGAGTGAACATAGAAAAAAAAAAAAGTTTCCTAATGTTTGGATTAGAAGTAAGAATGGTGACAAGCACCCATCAATGTGTGTGCCCCTCGCCAACACACACACACCCCCCACACACACGCTCCTATACGACCAGCCCATGCAGACGAATCATGAATCATCTCCGTGGCTGAACATTTTAGCGTTCGGTAATATTCTCAGAGGCCCAAGGTTTTCAGGCAAATCCCAGGTCTGTGCACAAGGACACTGCATAAATCCCTCCCCTTATGAAAGGCCAGTCTGAGCAGATGGGACCACTCTTAAGTAAACTGCTGAGCCCTCCCTTCATCTACCTCAGGAGGAGCGGCAGGGGGCTGGTCCTACCAGCCCAGAGAGGAGAGAGCAGCAAAAGCTGTTAATTCTGAGGCTAATGTTCACATCCCCAACTTATCTCTCTGAGAGAGGTGTGCGTTTGACCACACCAACCTCCCTCCCCTCCCCCAAGGGGAAATCAGATCTCGAAGTCAGACTGGAGGAGTCTGCTGCAGATCAAGTGGTGGCCAGAGTTGGGAAAGCAGATATGAGCACTGAAGAGCTGGCCAGGGCTAGGAGGAGGCAAAAGCGAAGAAGGCCTCTCAAACCCAGTTTCTTCCATGCTAAGTCTGGGAAAATTACCGCACAACAGCTCCACTTTCTGACAACTTGCCTCATTATTTTTATTAAATAAAAAATTTTAAAAAAAAAGAAAGAAAGAAAGGCCAGATGATTAAACCCTCGGTGGAGGTAGAAGCTTCCTCCACCCTGTTCTCTGTCTGGTCTCCCAACCCGCAGCCTAGGCCAAATATATAACTGCACCATCTACCACCCCAGGCCCTACTCATCTCCCCAGGTGTATCAGGAAGACATAAGGCAGGTAGATGGAGAGAGACAGACCCGGGCACCCCAGGTGCTTACAAGGAAATGCATGGACTGTGAAATTACACCAGGGCTGGACAACTTACCACCACACTGGAACCCTTGGGGTACTGAAATAATTAACTTGCTAATCAACTACACCTTGTTTTTCCTTTCTTCCTGGAAAAAAACAATTGCAAATCGCCTTGACATCAGGTTCCTCTGTCAGTCAGTTGGAGACAAGCAATGCTTTGGAAGAAATATACTCTCTGCCTCCATGTAGACTAAAATGGGTTTGACCAAGTTAGGCTGCCTCTGCTTCTCCATTCCCACCAGGCCTGGGGGCCACACAGAGACAGAATGTTTCTAGAGATGCAGGGTTTATGTCCATGCCACAGAGCTTTTCTATCTCCACTAAGCTTTCTTGCTTTCGGCCCTCTTTAGCCTGCTTGCTGGTGCTAAACAGCCAAGATCCATGTGGAGAAAAGAGGATTGATTAGAATCATAATAATAATCCCCGGCATTCGTCTGGCTTTAGCGTTCACAAAGTGTTTTCACACATTATCTCCTTCAGCCAGAGGAGGTTGGAGCTGGAGGGACCTTAGCAACCATTTAGCCCAATCCCCTCGTATTACAGATGGGGACACTGAGGCCCAGAGGTTAAATGTCTTCTCCAAAGGCCATAGCTAAGGACAGTGTGCCCAGGTCCCCACGTTCATTGTCCGAAGATCCTGT
>NW_006443570.1:14327338-14335497 GCF_000325575.1 Pteropus alecto
CCAAGAACAAAAAATTAAAAGAGTAGAAAACAAATAAAACAACTCTCAGAAGAAATGGTTTGGGGAAGATGGGAGTGGGAGAAATCAGTCTAAGTCCTGAATGGAACGCGTTCATTAACATACTTCCCTCACTTCCCTCTCTGTGTTTTTGTCCCCTCATCTTCCCTCTTTTCTCCAGGTTTAAAAATAGGAACATTATTCAGTTGGGGGCGGGGTGGGGGGGGGCGCGTGCTTTTCTTGGATTCAAATCTGGCACCTATGCCCCCAGGATTCACAGCACGATAGGCTCATGTGTGCATGTGTGTGTCCACTCAAGACATTGGATTTAGCGGTGACAAACAGGCATCTCAATCCTTTCACAGATCAGATGATTTGCAAATTAATAGCTCTTTCCCCCCAAGGCTCTGAGGAGGTGAAAAAAGATTTCTGATGAAATGGTGGGGGGAGGTGAAAAAATATAAAATGGGGAAAGGAAGTAAAATGACATTGAGTTCTGTAGAAAAATACTTCCCTATGAAAGGCTAGTGTTTGTTTGGATGTGAAATCTGTGTGTTTCCATAGGGCCGCCTTGCCCCGGTTGCCCGAGCCTGTTGGAAGGTAAGCGGTTCCTTTGTGTGTTCGTTTATTACTAAGCCCAACTCTTTTCCCTCTAAAACTCCTTCTTCTCCCTGTTGAGCTGACCATGCTTCTGGATTTATGAAGAGAGATGTTTTAGCAGAAATCCCCCAGAGTGTCCCATCAGCCCTAAATCCCAGGCCCGCTCACCCCCCCAAGACCCCATGACACACAGCATGCCAACACGGCTTCCTCTTGCCTATGCATTAGCCATCCATTGTGGCAACCTGACATCTCTCACACATAAAACCGTAAGAGAGAAATAAAATATCTGTCTCTTGGCGAAAATAAAGCTTTGCCTCCCTCCTGATGTATAGGATATAAAATAAAGCCGCAGCTCCAATAGTGGCTTTTCCTTATGCCGGAGTTGCCTTTGCACACACGGAGACAATGAAGACGGATGGTTTGGGACGAGGCCTGGCCTCCTGGGGCCGCCTTCACCCTTTTTTATTGTCATCTCTTCCCCCTCCCCGCCTTTTTCTTTCTTCTTCACTTTCTTTCCTTTCTGGTTTGGATTTGCCTTTTATATGCCCTTCTCTTTCTTTCTTCCGGAACTTTATTCCTCTTGCCCACTTTCTTTCTAAAGCATGACAGAGACAGGGAGAGAAGAGCCAAGTTTCTCACCTTCTCAAACACGTCCACCATCTCTCCCCACCTCCTCCTTCTCCAGACCCCAGATTCCCAACTCTCTCTGGACTACCAGTCCCTATGACGAATTTTGCTGTTACTGCTTGGGGATTTGCTTTGGTCAAATGTACAAATGTTCCCAAGGGACAATTAAGAATGTGTTTAGTGGGGTGGGGGGAATGGATTTTTTTCCTGGGTAGCTGTCCTTCCTGCCTCTTTCCTCCCCCTAGGCTGGGTGGTTTATGGATCTCAGCAATTATTTATTTAGCCTCTGAGGGGGCCAACAGAGAAAAGCTGCCACTTCCAAGAAGTGAGAGTTGACATACACCACCCAAACCTAAGCCTCAAATCTGCATCATCAGAGCCTGTGAGCCTTGGGACCCTTCCAGCCTATTCAGCTACCAAGGGTCTGTCTATCCAAGCCCAATGCTCTCTCCCCTGCCTCTTCCCCAGTCCTGAAAACTGAGGATACTGTGGGGGAAATAAGAGGAGCCCCCTCCCCATGCTCACACAGATAGAACTATCCCCCTGACTCACATGGTCACAGAGACATGGTCATTGCCTTGCCCTCTCCCATGATGCATATGCCTACCTTTTTCTCTTCTGTCCCCAGAGGCCTCACTCTTACCAGGTGTGTATTCCATCTCTCTCTACTCCTGTCTGGGTAGGTTTGTCTCTTCCCATCCTTGCCCTGATCTCATCCCTCCCACTGTTCCCTCTCTCCATCTACTCAAGTCTGCTTCTCAACTTATTCAAAACCTCCTCTCCTGCTCTACTCAGGCCTGCAGGACACATCCCAGGTCCTAGGAAAACTAAACAATATCTTAAAGAAGGGGGACAGAGTCTAGGCTCCTTGGAGGGGAAGGAAATTTGGTGTTGCCTAAAGGTAGGAAATGTCCAGCAGAGGGGCAGTGGGTGGCTTTCAGCCTCTGAGATTGATGAAGGGCCTCAGTGTGTGTGTGGAGGGCTCCTGGCCACCCCTAATCTGAGATCTTTATTGATGCAAACATGGAGGGGCTGGTGAGGCAGCAACATCTGTTGAACTCTGCCACCCAAAGGAGGGGAGGGGGTTGCTTAGAGCTGCCAAGTCCAGAAAAAACTCAATCCCTGTCCCAAAGGTGGTTATCTTTGGGGGTCTCGTCATCCCCTCCCTCCCCCTCTATCCACTTGATATCTCTCCAGATATCGGCAGTGGCCGCCACCATTAGGTAAGGGGAGAGAGTCAATTAGTGAGAGGATTAATTACTGGAAGGCATGAGCCCCGTTTGTCTTCCTTACCGGGTGTGAGTGTGTGTTCAGACAGAGGAAACACGGGCACGCACCCAAATACACATTGTTGTCATGCCGTCTTAGACGTTTTATTTATTTGTTGGATTCCTGCCCAGAGCTGCTCACATGCTTTTCCACGGGCCGAGTGCGCTGAGTCTCCCACCAAACTCGTTGCCTCCTTTTCCCCCTCGCCTATGAATACGCCTGTCACACACCCGCGCACCCTCGAGTCCTGTCTGCTGCCTGCAGGGTCCTCGGCTCAGGCGGCTCTCCACGGCCGCCTTTTTTTTTGTTCTGGGTATCTTTCTGGGTCTTCTTCTCTCCCTTTTTTTCCCCTCTCTACTCCTCTATGCATTCCCCCAGCACTCCGTTGATTCTTTTATCCCTACATACTTTTCTGCATTCCTGTCTTCTTTTCTCTGGTTTTCTGCCCTTATTCTGGGTTCCTGTCCCTCCTCACTACTCTCCCCCCACCCATCTCTCTCCTGCCTTCTGTTCCCCTTCTCCTGTCCGAGAGGATCAGCGTCCTGTCTTAGCTCCGAGGTGCGGAGCCAACTTGCATCTGAGATCACCACGCTCCACTTCGCTCCCCGCTCCATGCCCAGGGTCCCTCCAGCCCTCGTGGGAAGCCAATATTGTTTACCCAGCCCAAGCACACACCGTGGAGCCCCAGACGGATGCTGCCCTTTCCTGGCCTTGGAGTCCCCCCAACCCACTCTCTACCCCCACTTCAGAAGACATAGGATGGGACAATGTGATAAGCACTCCCCCCCACACACCCCTCGCACTTCTCTCTTTCAATAGTGCACTGAGGGATCTCGAGCAAACCCTCTAATTTGGGTTTCTTCCCTGGAAAAGAAAGATAATACCGATCCCCCCTCTTACTATATGGTTCAGGGGACATAGTGCTGTAAACTGTAAAGTGCTGCACACAAGTAGGTCATTTCCAGGAGAGCGCAATGAAGTGAAATGAAGACAACTCGAGGAAGGAGTGACCAAGAGAGAAAGGAAAATGTGGAGAAGTCAGATCAGATCCGAGGGACCCTGGCCAAAGTTTCCTGTGTTGCGTGGGCAGGCATCCTTACCGAGTCCATGCGGAGTTTGTGTGGCCTCCATGACCCGCAGGATCCAGGACGCGCCCAGCTTGCTCCCTGCTCCCTCTTCCTGGCCCCGCATGTCTGGTCGCACTCCGTTCCTGCGGCCAGGTGCAGGTAACCACCGAGAGTCCACTCTGCCTCAGGTGCCTCCTTTTGAGGCCTCTCTACTTGTTTCTGAGGGTTGTGGGATGGACAGGAGCCCGGTCGGTAAGCAGGAAAGTGCTTGCTGTTCTCGGGGGATCAACAGCAGTGACCCTGCAGAGCATGCTCCAGTCTTTGGGCCGCGGGAGCCACTTGGGAACATCGGGGAGTGAGCTGAGGTGGGGCTCGGAACCAAGGAGGCTTCGAGGAGAAAGGAGGTGCAGGAGGGGGCGCATTCAGCCCCCAAAGTGCAGGGCAGCTGGGGAGGGCTAGCAGAACCCCCTTCGTCCCCAGTTTCCCTGCAGGATCCTTCCTCAGGGGCTGATCCTCAAGGCGCCTCTGCGAAGAGAAACCTAAAATGTGAAAGCCCCTTCCTGGGCCTTCTGGGGCCTTTTCCAAGAGTATCTGGGGATGAGGTGGAGAGGATTCTGAAGCCACTGAAGATCACCGCATCCAGAATTTACATGTCCTGGGACCATGTGCGTGGTTATGGGTCTGTGTGACTTGTAGGGTATTAGGTAGGGAAGTGCTCGTGCACTTCAGGATGCAAGCAGTAGCTGGCAGTGAGGGTGAGGAGGGAAGGTTAGTGCTCCTCACGGAGCAGACATTGGTTTAAATGCTGAGCTGAGAGGCTTCGGAGCCGGGAAATTAGGAAAGCCTGGTAGTTTTCTCTCCATGTCCCTGAGAGCGATTACATTTTAAAATAAAAACTCAGTGGAAACGAAAAAAACATTAATCTAGTGTGCTGTCGCCGTGAAGGTGTTAAATGTGGACTTTAAACCTAGAATCAGGAGCCAGGAGGCGCGCGTAGAGTTGCGCTCTCGGATCTCCTAGTAGATGCGGGGTTCGTCCCGCGAATCTGTTTATTGAGCCATCTGGACAAGGAGACAAGCAGAGCCCGCGATGCCCCAGAGCCCACATCCTGTCCTCGCCCTCAACTCCTCTACTGCTTTGTTGCGCCTGCAGGGAGGAGTGCTCTTTCCCCCACATTGAGATCCCAAGGTCCCTGCACCTCCCAAAGGCGTGCAGCGACCTACTCCTGCCCACCCAAAAGGAGGCGGCGGGCCTTCGGTTCAGGAGGGGTCGGCAGCCGAGTCCAGCTGTCACCCCGTAAGTCCCCCGCCGAATGCCCCCCACCCCCATGGCCCCTCTGCTTTGCATGAGAAGGAGCCCAGCTGGGGCAGGGGCGAGGGCGAGCCCCTCGGGACAGGGTCCCCTATAGATTCCAGAAAGGCGGTTGGGTCGAGGGCGCTAGCGGCAAGAACCGAGACAGCTGGAGGAGGGAGGAGCGTGGAGTCCTCTGGACTGGACCAGCCTCTCCCCGCGGACCTCACGCAGCGCAGAGAGCTGGGGAGGCTCCTTGGGTCCTGATAGAGGAGGCGAGGACCCCGCGCTGCGCAGCAATTAGTGTCTCCCCGGGTCCTGGAGTACCAGGTACGGGTCGGCTTGTTTCTGGAAGTGTCGGGTCCGCAGGAGGAGCACAAAGCCAAGTCTGAGACCTCGAAGTTGGCCTGCTAGGTTGGAGAACCGCCTTTCCATTCCCAGCCTTGCCCTGAGCCCCAGCCTGGGAGAGACCCATGGAGGGGGCTGATTCGAAAGAGATAACCAGTCCCAACACCTCCCTCCCCGCAACCGGGAGCCGAGCCCAGGTGTCGGTGTGGAGAGGGTACCGTGAAGCATTAGAGGTCCCGCACCCAGCGGTCAGGATATGAGGAGCGCCAAAGGGGCTCTCGGCGGGACTGGACTTTGCCTTCCAATTACAAGGTGATGCGGCCAGCAAGGCGAGAGTGTCGGCAGGCCCCGGGGTTGCAGGGCATTGCGAGCGGAGTCTTGAAGGCAGGAAATGGGCGTTGGCAGAACCCGAAAACCACAGTCCCACAGAAACACAAACCAAATTCTCCGTAGCGGTTTCCCGATTCGTCCGAAGAGGGTATTCCGTTTGCAGAGGGCTAGATTCTCTGCCCACCCAGGCTCAGTGCAAGGGAGTTTCAGCGCGCATTATCCCCAAGTTAGCCCCAGGCCCTGTGTGTGATGTCCGAGCCCTGCACAGGTAGTGGGATCAAAATGCCAATCCCAAAACACCAGTTAGACCCAACTGGCTGCCCATACTTAGTTCCTTCCACGCTAGGGCCAAATACGCTTTCCTAGCACTCCCTCTCCCAGAAAACAAAAACGAATAGCAAAAGAGCAGGACTGCCTAGCCGTGCTAGCTTCCAACTTTCTATGGGTAAGCATAGAAATAGTGCTGTCTAAACGGAATTTGGTATTTAATTGGTATGGGCCAGAGAACTAGAGTGACTCTTCGAGGCTAAGGCTTTCAGGATCCAGACACGACCCCCACGTCCAGGGTAATCCGCCCCCATGGGCAGTGGTCCTGAGTTTATACTCCAGGCGAAATTAGGGAGGTATGGGCTCCCCGGGAGTGAACTACAGAGAATGTGCACAGTCGGCGGTTGCCTGGCGAAATTGGTGCCAGCCTGCGGCCTGGAAAAGGGGAGGACCGGAAGCCAGGCCCACTCTACCCGTGCTCTGCCCACCCCAAAACACTGCTGCCTCTCTGTGGAGACCCCGGCACGTCCCCCTTTCCACCGCCAATTCCACCATGCCCCCAGCCGCTGCTGGACTCGGCGTTTTTCCGCCTGGTCGCTTGTTTTTTTCTTTTTTTTTTTTAAGTAAAAGGTGTCTCCGGATCACAGCTTCCTCACAACTTCTCAACAGGGTTGCAACTCCTCACCCGAGGTGCTTCCCCACCCACTCCTTTCCCCCTCCCCGGCGGGCGCCGCGCCTCCGGTCTCCCCCGCCCCCACCAGGAAACCGCCGGAATCAACTTTCCAAGACAGCGCTGCGGGAAACGGACACCTAGATCTCCCAGAGACCCGGACCTTGTAGACTTTGGATGAATTAGGGGAGGAGGCACAGAAGGAAGAGCCGGAGGAGGGAGATCCTGCTGCCAAGTGCCCTCCCTCCACCACTCCACCAAAGTCGCGCTCTGGGCTCGGGCAAACTTCTAGACCAAGAAAGCAAGAAGAAGGGAGGAAAAGCAACACCCAATGTATTGCAAAGCCAAACAGTGCACCAAGGCCGCCAGGGCTCCTGGACCCAACTGCACCCCAACCTTCAACAAGGCTTGATACTCCCACCTTCTAGCAAAACTCTGCCCTCCGCCTGAGCCTACTCCCGCGTTCTCTCAGTCCCTCCCGTCGAAACCAGCGCCTTACCAGAGCAGGAGGGGGCCCAGGCACTTCGCGACCCGCCGCCCGCACCGCGCGGGGCCGCGGTTGCGGTTGCCACTGATCCTCTAAACGCGGTCTCCCCGCACTCTCCCCGGCCGGGGGATGCAGAATGGTTTACAGAGGGACCGCGAGCCGCTGATTGGTCGTAGGCCTCCGTGACGTCGGCGGGCGCTGCATTAAGGCGAGGGGGCTTCCAGAGCTCAGCCAACAGCCAGGAGCAGTGACCGAGCCGCCGGAGCTGGGGAGAGACGCGCCGGGGCGGCGGACTGGGCCAGGAGACCGGGGATAGAGGGACGCTTGTCCAGGGAGAGCCAGCAACGAACCGCGGCCCGGGCGGCGACAGCGACGGCCGGTGCCGAGCTGCTCCCGCCCCACAGAACTCTAGCCACTGCACCAGGACGTTTTTAAAAGCTCTCCAAGCTACTCCCCCTCCTCCTGACTCCTCCCGCTGCAAAAGAAAAAAAAAAGGAAGGAAAGAAAGAGGCTAGAAAGGAAACCCAGATTTGCCACCACAACGAAAAAAGAGGGGAAAAGGAAAAGAAAAGAAAGTCGAGCAACTGTGGGGTTGGACGCAAGCAGCCGAAGTGTGGGCCAGCGATGCGGGGCACCGCGCCGAGGCGGCCGCGAATTGTGACTGGAGCCACGATGCACGGCCAGGCGCGGTGAGGAGCCAGCCAGTATCATCTCCCCGAAGGAGTCCAACCGCAGGGAGGGCGGTCCCGAGAACACGGAGGCCGCCTGGCAGGCCACGGGCCAGGTGACGGGGTTGGGGCGGTGGGGAGCGAGCGAGTGCGTCTGGCTGCGTCCGCCCGGAGTTGTCCCTCTCCTATCTCCATTGACACAAACACTTCTCCAAAAGGGGGGAAACCTAAGCAACAAAAACAGTCAACAACGAGATCTTACTCCTGCCCTCCTCTCCCTCTCTCCCCCTCGGCCTGCCCCCGCCCCTTCCCTCGGCCCACAGCGGGCGCCCAGTGCGTCCCAACCCGCTGCGCGATGCCGGCAGTTTAGGATCCAAAGCTTCTCTACTCATTTTGTTCTTTTCTTTTATAAAAAGAGGAGAGGAAATCCCGGTGGCGGGCAGCCAGGCACACACACACCCGCCCTCATACCCCGACAAAAGCAGATGCACTTTGACTTCTGACAGCTTTACCTCAAGCCCGAGAGAACTCAGCGG
>NW_006443570.1:14335508-14343514 GCF_000325575.1 Pteropus alecto
TTCCCTGCAGCCCGAGCTCGCCGCGTCGTCCTCTTCCTTCTCGGTCTCCGTTTTATTTATTTATTTCCGTTCCCGTCACCGTTCTCGGTGACCTTCACTCCTTCCCGGGCTCTGGGCAGAAGAGTCGCTTTCGCGCCCGCCTGAGACTCTTTTCCACGCCCCAGGAGCTGCTGCGGCGCTGCTGTGCCCCAGGGCTGCACACCACCAAGGAGCACCCCGCCCCCATTTGCCTCGTTTCCCCTTCTTTTGATTTCCTGGTGTGGGTTTTGGCTTGCACCGCCGAGTGTGTTCCCTCTTTTTGGAGGGGCTGGGAGGCTACTGCCCATCGTCTTCGGGAGTCATCCCCTCGGCTCTACCTGCTCTTCTCTCTCCGGGCCTCACCCAACCAAACCAAAGACCATGGTGCACTGTGCCGGCTGCAAAAGGCCCATACTGGACCGCTTCCTCTTGAACGTGCTGGACAGGGCCTGGCACGTTAAGTGCGTTCAGTGCTGCGAATGTAAATGCAACCTGACCGAGAAGTGCTTCTCCCGGGAAGGCAAGCTCTACTGCAAGAACGACTTCTTCCGGTGAGTACTTCCCTGGAGCACCTCTACTGTTCCCTCCCCGCGGGCCCTTCCCGGCCAGCTACGGATCAGAGGTCAGCGTGGCCGCAGCCGCCGAGTTAGGAGCTGCCTTTGGAGAAAGCAGCCAAGTCCCACGGCGCCCGCCTCTTCGCCAGCTGGCGCGCTGGGCGCCTGGGACGCAGCTCTGCTCGCGTCCTGGAAATTGTGGGTACAGGCTTGGCTGCACATGCGTGGGAAGGAAGGGTCTGAGTGCGCCTCGGACCAGAAGCCCCTCCAAGCTTGGAGAGAGGCAGCACAGCCTCATGAGTCGTAGTCCCGGTACCTGTCTTTCCCCGTGCGGGGAGCTCTCCAGCAACTGCGTTCTCCGGGCCTCCTGGGTTGCTGGCCATCCAAGCTGAGCTTAGAAGCCCGGGGTAGCTCCATGCCACTGCCTTTTCGTCTCCAAAGGGTCTTGGCGGGAACCGCGGAGCGTTTTGCATGGAGTGTCCGAGTCGCCTGCCTAGGCAGCGACAGAGAAGAGCTCGGCTCTGATGCCTATCCTGCACATCCCGGGTGTTCCCCAAACCCCAACCGGCCTCCAAGCATCGGCGTGAGCAAACTGGCACACGGTGCCAGTGAAATGCCCCGAGGCCACAGCCTCCTTGAAGACCTTTTCCCTTGCTTCCCCCGTGCAACGGGGTTGGAGGGAGGTTGGGCCTCCGTTCAACACGGACTTCTGGCTCTGAGGCACGGTTCCGCGCTCTCAGGCCCTGCCGGCCATCCTCAGCCACTTCCTTGCTGAAACCCAAGCAAAAGCCGTGTTTCTCCTGATGCCCCTCCTCCATTTAGCATTTTAATTGTATTCCCTTAAACTCGCTATCTTACCACTAAATCCACACTACATGCAAGTCAACAGAGAAGAACAAGAGCAGATGCAAATTGTAATTCCCTTGTGAGAATTTGAAATCTCCCAGTTAACTGGGCTGACTTGGTTTCTGCTTTTCAGAGTTTGTGGTTACAGATCAAACTGAAAGTTAAGGTGGGGGTTCAAAGCCACCTGTACCAATGCCGCTCCTCGACGTGTGGCTCTGGTTGTGAGGGACTAGAGAGCAAACCGCTCGGCAGGCTGGTATTGCCGAGAAAAAGCGCAGGTTGAGCTTCTGAGCCTTCGCAGGCCTCATCTGGTTTTCCTGGTACTGGCTGAAGCCGAGCTAGGGAGCGGCAAACCGCGCGGGATGCCAGTGGGGCCCAGAGGCATGGCTCCGGCAAAGCCCGGCGCCAAGCTTGCGTCGACCTGCGGGGTTTGGGGTTTGAACGTGGCGGCGGTCCAGCTGCGGCAGTCTGGGTTCTCCGTGCTGTTTACCCGCCGCGGTACTGGACCTTGCCAGAGCCCAGCCTGCCGCGCGGGTCCTTTTGCGGTAAAAGAGAGGCGTCACTAGAAAGAGAAAAGCAGGGCTTGGGACGCGTTTATGTGGAACTCTAGTTCGAATTTGACTGTTTTCTGAATCTAATCGGAAAATAAGTGCCTCTCTCCCACTTCCCATCCAACGCCTTGCTGCCTTCTTCGGCAGCGCTTTGATTCCTCTGGGACAGCACTGGGTGTGAGGTTAGAGGTGGGGGCAGCTTGGGCCCCTCGCTCTCTCACTTTAACCTTGTGTATCTCCTCCTTGACTTTTCATGGTGCCCGCACTTTCTTCCTGTCTTCTTGCCCACTTGATCGGCATTCTGCCTCTTTCTTTTTGGCGCGCTCTGACTCATTTTCCCTTTCCTCTTCTCCTTCCTCCACTTTCTGCTTCTTTTTTCTCTCTCTTCTTTCTCTCTGCCTCTGTCTCTCCCTGATCCTCACCAACCCTCCATCTGCAGGTGTTTCGGTACCAAATGCGCAGGCTGCGCGCAGGGCATCTCCCCTAGCGACCTGGTGCGGAGAGCGAGGAGCAAAGTGTTTCATCTAAACTGCTTCACCTGCATGATGTGTAACAAGCAGCTCTCCACCGGCGAGGAGCTCTACATCATCGACGAGAACAAGTTCGTCTGCAAAGAGGATTACCTAAGCAACAGCAGTGTCGCCAAAGAGAACAGCCTCCATTCGGGTGAGGCCCCAGTTTTCCCGCTCGCTAGGGGCGGGCGGGTCCTGGGGGAAGAAGGCTCACCAAGGCCGCTCTTCACCTGTACCTTCCTTCTCTCCAGCCACCACGGGCAGTGACCCCAGTTTGTCTCCGGACTCCCAAGACCCGTCGCAGGACGACGCCAAGGACTCGGAAAGCGCCAACGTATCAGACAAGGAAGGGGGCAGCAATGAGAATGACGACCAGAACCTGGGCGCCAAGCGGCGGGGGCCGCGCACCACCATCAAAGCCAAGCAGCTGGAGACGCTGAAGGCCGCCTTTGCCGCGACGCCCAAGCCCACGCGCCACATCCGCGAGCAGCTGGCTCAGGAAACTGGCCTCAACATGCGCGTCATCCAGGTCAGGGCCCCGGACTGCCACTCAGTTCCCCCGAGACCCACACGGCTCCTCCGGGCCAGCTTCCAGCAGTGGAGCGAGTTTGCGGAGGCTGGCAGAGGGGAGAGGGAAGAGGCACAGATACATCCCTACCCGCGCGACCTTTGAAGTGCCTCCTGATGTGTAGAGCATCTGAAAATCCCTAGGTCTCTTCTTCTTCCCGGTCCAGCTCAGGTGATAGTGGTGGCGGAGGGCGAGGGGGACGGGGACTCAGCAGGGAGCTGGGAGGAGGGGAAATTGTCAGACACGGACCCTTTGTTTCTACACCGCCCACCGGTTTCCCTGGCTCTGCACAACGTGATCTCCCTCTGCGTCCCTAACCCCGACTTTGTGGGTTTCTTGCCCAGTTAGACAAGCTCCAGAACAGACTTCTCTCGGAAGAGAAGTGTGGCGTCCTGGGTTGAAGTGATCCGGCCGGAGTCAGCCCTACCTCTGGCAGTCCAGGGTGGGATGAGGAAGGGAGGCAGCCATCTCGGCAGCTTTGTGGGCATTGTGAGGATTTGCGACTGCGTGTGATTCTGGTCGATTCTCAAGCCCAAGGTTAGGTGTCCGGTTCATCGTATCTGGAGGCTCCGTGAGGCTGTGGGTGGATGTGCCTGGGAGGCTGAGCGTGTTTGGGCACACGTATGCAAGGTGCCCTCTGTGGGAGGCTCTTTGGCCTCTGGAAGGCTGTGCCAACCTGTGCACACGTGAATGGGAGGTTGCATGTCTGTGTCACTATGAGTGAGAGGCTATGGATAAGTATCCTCAACACTGGGAGATTGTGCGTGGGTGTGAAAAGGAGATTGTGCATTTCGGTGTCACTATGGTTGGGAGACTGAGTGTCAACAGGAGGCTGTTTAATTCTCTGTCACTATCATGCGGGGGAGGGTACTGCCAGAGACCGTGAAATGGAAGCTGTGTGAGTCTGACACTACTTGGGGAGGTTGAATGTATATGTGTACAGTCCCCGAGAAGCTGTAACTATGACAGTGTGACTGTAAGAAACAAACTCCAACTGCCTCTCGTTGGGCTGGTCGTCTTGCCCAGGACCCTTAGGCGGAAATCCTGTTCACCATTGGCTCAGAGGTCTCCCTGCGCTGTCCAGCTCTGAGAATCGCCCCCACCACACACACACACACACACACACGGAGCGCTGAGAGCTAGGCGGTGAAGGGGTGAGGGACCCCGCCGTACTGCGTACCCGAAGTGGTGGATGGGGTCTTCGTGGCCTCACCCCGCGGCGTTTGTGCTTCAGGTCTGGTTCCAGAACCGACGCTCCAAAGAACGGAGGATGAAGCAGCTAAGCGCGCTGGGTGCCCGGCGCCACGCCTTCTTCCGCAGTCCGCGCCGGATGCGGCCGCTCGTGGACCGCCTGGAGCCGGGCGAGCTCATCCCCAACGGACCTTTCTCCTTCTACGGAGGTGGGTGTGCTGCCCCGTGCAGGGCGCGGCCAGGCCGGGGTTGGCTTCGTTGGAAGCGGGTGGCAGCGCGGGAGGCGCTTCTCGCTTTCTATAGAGAAATGGATTGATGGACGAAGGCTGGGGAGTAAATCAAGGGGAAGGTAGAGAGACCAAGGGCTGAATTCTCATACTAGATTGAGGCGGGTGGGCAGGTAGGGAGCCGCTCCTGTGTTTGCACCCAGCCTCTTCCCTGGTTCCAGCCCTGCAGGGGAGTCCCACGAACGGCGAGTGCCCCGCGTTGCCCTCCCCTGTCGGCTGGCGAGCCCGCCTTCCTGCCCTTTCTACCCTGCCCCACCCAGGCCCCCGCTCTGACATGCTACTCTCCGACGCTCCGCAGATTACCAGAGCGAGTACTACGGGCCTGGGGGCAACTACGACTTCTTCCCGCAAGGACCCCCTTCCTCGCAGGCTCAGACGCCAGTGGACCTGCCCTTCGTGCCGTCGTCCGGGCCATCTGGGACGCCCCTGGGCGGCCTGGAGCACCCGCTGCCCGGCCACCACCCGTCGAGCGAGGCACAGAGGTTCACCGACATTCTGGCGCATCCCCCCGGGGACTCGCCCAGCCCTGAGCCCAGCCTGCCTGGGCCTCTACATTCGATGTCGGCTGAGGTCTTCGGGCCCAGCCCGCCCTTCTCGTCTCTGTCGGTCAACGGCGGGGCGAGCTATGGGAACCACCTGTCCCACCCCCCCGAAATAAACGAGGCGGCCGTGTGGTAGCGGGGTCTCACACGGTCCGCGGAGTTCGTCGTTGTACAGAAATGAACTTTTATTTAAGAAAAATAGAAAAAAAGAAAAAAAAATAAAAGGCAAGTCACCCCACCACCACCATCCTCCAGTCTTGGGGACCATTTTCCGTCTGGGGAGACTGGATGGGAAAGGGGGACACGAAATAGGATCCAAATCTGCCTGGAGGTAGGACTGGGATCCGAGCGCGCTGACTGGCAAGTGCAGGACTGGGGTTCCCGAAGGGAAATGCAGACCTCTCCCACCTCCCACCCGGACCCGGATCCGTGGAAAGACACCGCGGGCGTGTGCTTTTGGTGGGCGGGCGGCACAGAAACACCCACAGCGGCCCGCAGGGGCTCACAGCCAGGGGTGACAACAGGAGCTGCGGGGAGGGAAGCTGCCCTCGAAGCCCGGTGAGGGAGGTGAAGCTGCCCGGGCGCTCCTTGGCCAGCCAGAAACGGTTCTGGCTCTGGGAAATCTGTTAGTGTTCGTCTCAGAGTTCAGCAACAGCGACAACAAACTCTTAGAACTTCAGAAACGCCGACCCGCTGTGCATCAGGTGGGACTATATACATATATTTTTTGTCTCTCTGGGTTTTTTTGTTTTTTGTTTTTACCAAAATTGCAAAATTCTAAATGTAAAGCCCTCAGTATCAACTCTTCTACCTTCACAAAGCTCTACACACACAGATATACACACAGACACACTGCATAAGATGGTCTCCGGCCAGACCTCTCAGTAAAAATGACTTGAATATCAGCTGTACAAGAAAAGTATTCTACCTTCACACACACAGAGTTAAAAAAAAAAAAAAGACTATTGAACTAAAAACAGTCAACTGTTTACGTATAATGTTAAATTCAGGAGTTCAGTGTTTTACTAATATATCCTGTTTTGAAACCTCTTGTTCAAAAACAAAACGTTTTGAGCAATCAACCAAAATTGTTCATTTTTTTTTTCCTGTAGATGTTCTGACAGATTTGCAGGGCTCACAGCTCACTGTGCTAGTATGTAAAAAGGTGTTGTTTACACAAGGCAAAGAGAAAACACGATATTCAGACACTTGCCAAATAGGATAATTATAGCACAAATACTGTAAAGGTGCTTGGCACCACAACCTGAGAAAGTGTTAAAAAAAAAAAAAAAGTGTTACAAGATTTAAGAAAAAAACATCTTTGCTAATTTTTAGTCCTGTTGAACATTCATGGAATTGTTAATATGACTTATATAGACTCACACAGGTTTTATTTTTGTGTCTTTAAAATAAAAGTCCAAAATATTTAAATTTTATGGTCAAATATGCAGTCAACAGCTGCTACTTTTTTCTTTATATATTAAATTTCTCATATGTCTTTTATTGTTCTGATAAACCTAAGCTTGTGTGACCTCCAGTGCATATTAGACCATTCACTGTATGAAAGAAAACATGTTGAATAAATTTGTGAGTTTTTAATAAAAATAGAAAATCTGATGTTTAGATAATTGGTGTGTTATTTAATGTTTTAACAACTGGAAGGGAGGCAAGATTGGGAGCTGAATGACCCCTCAGAAGCTAGAAGGAAGAAAGGCAAGATGGGGGTATCTTTTTACCTTGGCTGTGGTTGAACCCCATTTCTAATGCCAACCAAGCTTCCTGATGTTATTAGCTACAGATCTGCATTATGTGGATTTAACTAATAAAGTTGAAGAGATGTTTGCTGATAAGTGAAGTAGAATTCGAAATAGAATTCAAATTTATGGCTAAAAATGAGTGGCCCCGGTCTGTGATTAGACGTGAAATTCCATGCACTCTCATTCTCTCCTCTCTGCACATGGGAAACTGGACTTGTGAATGTCGGTTACCAACGAATATAGAGAGTTGGTCCTTTTCAGTTTCATTTCCCTAATTTGATGGTTTGAAATGTAAAATGAATGTACATACAGTACTGCTAGAAATGAAATACTTTAATCTCTTTCACATAAATGATATGAACTAGTTGTTTTATAATATTTGTTACATTTGAAGTTCCCCAGAAGAAAAACTATTTTGCCTGGCACCGATATATATTACATTTCTCTGAAAGATGAATAAAAATAACCAATATAAAAATCAAATGTTAACTGACAGTTGCCAATAGGTTTTGAAAAGTAGTTCAGTTCCTTCAAAGCCTTTGTTAAACGTGGAAGGAATTTAAATATTTTATCTACTATGAAATATGTGTGTGTTTTAATATCAGATGCTATTAGAGTTCCAGAATTTTTTTTCCGTATCACCTTGATTTCAGTCTGGGTTATTTATTTCATTTTGAAAAATCAAGGTTTTACATTAAATGTTATGTAATTTCCAGTGTTGTTTTCATTTCTTGTTAAGATACACCAAGTGTATCTTTCCTGCCAAGAAGGCTTTAAAATAAGCAATATTTCACTGCATCCATATGACAGCTAATGCAATCGGGAGGACCATCAGGGAGGAATCTGACAGTGTTCTTTAAGAAATCCAAATTTATGAAATATAGGGGAGACTTTTGAAACTTCTAGCCTCTGCATACAGCACATTTCTTTATCTTCTTTGTATGCAATCAGTGAATCAGCTTGTTTTTGCCCTTTTAGCATTTATATACGTTAAATAATAGCCAACTTATTTATTATAGCCATCCCCTTAAAAGACATTTATTTAACTGAACGTATGCTCATTGGGAAGATGCATTTTCCTATCAAGCCTGCTCAATTATTTAGCAGCTTTATTGTGGAATTGAGTACTTGATAAGAAGCGTTTCAGAGTTGGGCGCTCTGTGTGGACACAATTCTTCTC
>NW_006443570.1:14343571-14345072 GCF_000325575.1 Pteropus alecto
GAGCTTGAACAGGTGGCAAAGCTTAGCAGTCAGATTTGAAGCCGCTGAGAGAAGATGTAGAAATGTCAGGAACTGTTCTCATTCTCATCAGAGCAGATTGCCCACCTCTTCCCTGAGGTGCAGAGAAGTGCTGCACCATCCCCACCAGCCCAGGCTGTGAGCTCTCTGGAGAGGCGCTGATAGGGGAACACCAATGCGGTCCCCTCCCGCCCAAGAAGGCAGTCTCCTTTCTGGCAGGGCTAGGCAGTCTGGTTTCTCCCTGTGGCCATCTTAAAGCCTTGGTGCCACCTCTGTGCCTTTCACCACCTGCCCTCAAGGTACCAGCAACAGGGGCCACCATCTGCCCTGGGTAAGGGAGGCGAAGCTCACCCACCAAACTTCTCTTGGCTGGAGAAGGCTAGGGGAGGCTGGGGGGCTACTTTAGGGTGAGACAAGGTGGGAGAGGAGTATGCATGAAAAGACAGGATAGGCATTGGCAGGGGCCTGGGTCCTGGAGTTTAATAGCATCTGAGAAGAGAGAAGAGCAGCAGGTAAGAATCTGGTTTCCCTAAACTCTTGAAACTCCTGGTTATGAGGCAGATAGTTGATTTGGACAAGGGAGGGTGGTGGTAATGCAATGTCACCACTGCCCATCCTCTGCTATTTCTACATCTTTCTGCCACTTTGCATCCCTTAGGCAGCTGCAGAGGGGACTATGAACCACGAGACTCTCTGACCTTTTCCGGGGCGGGGGCACTGTTCTGAGAGTGTACTCCTATTTATTCCCAACCTCTTGCTTATGTCATCTGCTCTTATCTTTAGAGCAGCCAGAAATTTACATTTCTTCTGGGAGGTACAGTCTTTGAAATATCTCCTCCCATAGTCCACTCTATATAGCCGTCTACATACCCCTAAGGAAACCCCTTTCCTTCTCGAGAAACTAGATGGGAATGGGGCACAGAGAGAACATTTAGGAGACTGCTCTCCTGTCCCATGGCTCGACTTCTCTCAGTTGCATCTTAAGTTTTAGAATTCTTTCCTCTTTCTTCCACTCCTGGAGTCCCCTCCCTACTCTCAGTATGGGGTAAGAAAGCTGGGGAAGCATTTTTGGGATCCTGGAATGTGTGTGACAGGAGAATGGTCTTGATTTTTTCCTCAAAAGGCTTCCCAAGTCAGTGGGGAGCAGGACAGAGAAGAGAGGTAAGCAAGTCTATATTTTCTGTCCAGAATCACCCAAAACAGTGTCCTATTTGCTTAGAGGTGGTCTCTGACCTGTCTTGCCTTCCTCCCTCTTTTCTCCCTTTTCTTCACCCCAAGGCCAGGTTTCTGAGCATTATTAGTGTCCAAAATAGAAAAGGAAGAGGATTGGGGGAGGTGGTTGCCTAAATGTGGGCTGAAACATTTTTGTCTTTTGAAACCGAGGGCAATGGCCCCTTGTCATAGCCTGAGAATGTTTTTGCTCTGAGGGGCCCTAGACACAGGCACTAGACTGCAATTATAGGGGATTTTTTTTTTTTTTTTT
>NW_006443570.1:14345107-14365259 GCF_000325575.1 Pteropus alecto
AGAGCTGTTTCCTAGCCTGATATTTCCTGCAGATGGTAAAAAGCAGTTCTCTTTGCCTTAGTCCCCTGCCTAGGGAGCCTAGGTTCTAGCCTGGCATTCTTTCCCTTCCATGTTTGGGGGAGGAGTCTACTCTAAGACAGGTTCACCTTCCCCTCTGCAGCCACCTAGGAAAAGGACATAGGACAAGGCACACTAAAGTGGTGGTCTCTCAGCACTCTTGATCCTGAAAGCATATGAAGACTGTGAAAGTCAGGGACCCTCACTTCCCTCCCATGGTAAACACAGAGGAGCTGAGGGTTCCTCAAGCAGTTCAGCCATGGGACCCAATTGGCCTGGGTTGTATCCAAGGATGTCACCGGGCACTCAATTTGTTTTCTGGATTCTTTCGAGACAGTTTCTGTTTGGGGGGTTCTAGGTCTCTACAGGTGACCTCAGATACTGTAAGGATAGACCACTTTGTACACACAGTTATCATTCCTTATTGCAGTTTTGTTGACATGTTTTTTCTGTCCCCCTATGCTGATCTTCATCAAGAAAGAATCTAACTTACTCATCTTTGTATCTCATCTAGCAGTGCATGCCACATAGCGGGCAGTCAGGGAATGTTCGATGAGGAAAAGGGAATATAAAAGGATTGTATCTTTCCATGTGCCTGGGCACAATTAAATTGATCCTATTAAGTCTTCATATTTTGAGTCTATCCGTGTCCCTCTATTGATAGACCTGAGTTTTTCTGCAAGTGTCTGAGTATGCTTTCATCTTTGAACAGTAAAGATATCAATATCGATGGGTGTGCAGTAGTAATCCCCACACCAACTCCCTTTCCCTGCGCAGACAAGGCTACTTGGAGAAGCTACATAATCGATCTTTATTTATGCACAGCTGTAGCGATGTCTAATTATTCCTATTAATAACAGTCCGCCGCACACTTACACAGGCACATCTCTAACACAGGATTCTTAAATCTTGGCTGCCGCGGGGCCAGAGGCTTAAGATCGGCCCCAGACTCTTCCAAATTGTGAAATGCCAGACCTGCCTTTGGTCCTAGGCTGTGCGTGCCCGAAAGCGCCCTGAGGCTCGAGACGCTTTCCCTTTACTCCCTCCTCCTTCCCAAATCAGCCACCATGGGTCACCACTACACTACACTTTATTTCTAAGCAAATCTCGGAGAAGTCTTGAGGCATACTTTTTGCAGGCGGACAACCCCGCTCACATCGCTGTCTCTCGGATCAGTGCTGGCGATGGCTACGTCCCCTTGCGCGCTCCCGCGCGGCCCACACGCGCCCTCGACGCAAGCGCACGCGCACAGGCGCCCGGACGGCGAAAATCTCTTCAGCCTCCCAGGCGCTTCCGCCTTCATCCTAGCAACGCCCGTTGTGACGCAAAAGGCCCCACCCCCTCCCGTGCGCCTCCCGGAAGTTGCCAGCCTGGAGCTGAACGCGGTTCCTCGCCGGGCTTGGTTATAGTCTCCTGGGGAGAGGTCCGGGCGGGGAGAGAGCGTCCGGGCCCGGGCTGGATCCCGACATTCACATGCGCGGCGCGGAGCGGAGCGAGACCTAGTGACGATGGCAGGGCCGCAGCCCTTGGCGTTGCAGCTGGAACAATTGTTGAACCCGCGACCGCGCGAGGCGGATCCTGAGGCCGACCCGGAGGAGGGTGAGGCTGACTGGGGCAAGACCACGTGCGGAGCTGTGGGCCCGGCCCTGTGCGGACCTGGGCGCCGTGTGTGGGGCCGGCCTACTCTCCTTGTCCTTGTGTAGAGGAAAATTGCCTCCCGGGAGGGTTGCCCCGAGCTCCGGAGGACGGCTTCGGCTTCTTTCTGACACGCACTCTAGATTTGGTGCTCGGGTGGGCGGAGCATCCCGCGAACTCAGGCTAGGGTTAATTGTTGGTCGAGGGCTGTCGCAGGGAGCCGGAGTCTGGTAGCAGTTTGGGAGTTATCTTTCAGGATGCTCTTACCCGGATTGCGTTAGAAATGAGAAGAAAGTCTTACCCATTTTTAAAACTGTCCGTGAGAACTTGGAGAATGAAAGAAGTAGACTTCCATGGTCTTGTTGGAGTCTCTTCAGTCCACAAGACATTTGTTTAGGGACTGATGAGTAAGACTGCTGTTCTGTAAGTTCACGTTCAAGGTATAGTTGGGAGTAATCCTGCTTTTGACTTGAGTCAGAGAAGTGTGAGGAAGGGAGAATAAGGAAGAATAAATATGAGTGCTGGATCGTGTTTTAGGAATATCAGTTAAAGGAACTAGGGCTATTTAGCCAGGATAAGCAAAGAAAATTCCCGGAGATGCAAAGGAGTGAGGATAGAACATGTTGATGGCTGACATACAACATTTGAGTGACTGTCATACATGGAAGAAGAATTACACTAGTTTTACATGATTCAAGGCATAGAAATAAATCCTAATAGTAGAGACAGAGTCAGCTTTCTGTTCAGGAACAGCAGTTAAGATAGAATTTTACCCTGGGAAGTAATGAGTTCCCTGTTCTAGGAAGTTGGAGATTTTGTAGAGGACATTCAAGTATTTGTTGAAAGGGTTGGACAGGGTTACCATTAATTCTGACCTGGAGATTGATTAATTTCTCCCCTCCCCCACAGCCACTGCTGCCAGAGTGATTGACAGGTTTGATGAAGGGGAAGATGGGGAAGGTGACTTCCTGGCTGTGGGTAGCATTAGAAAACTGGCATCAGCCTCCCTCTTGGACACAGATAAAAGATATTCCGGCAGGACAACCTCTAGAAAAGCTTGGAAGGACGATCATTGGGAGCATCCACTGTCAGGTTCATCTGGTGAGTAGACATATTTGCCTTTTATTTTTCCATTGTACTCATTCTCTTCCCTATTTTTTTTAGAGTTAAAATAACCCTCTCTTTTTTTTAATGACCTTTGCAAGACTAGTCTGTGTACCCCCACCTGTTATATTAAGAGAGACCTGTGATTTGGCATTAGAAAGGGCCTTAGAAGTACTTAATTTCACTTCATAGGAATCTAAACCTGGAGCAGTTAAGTTGCTATATTCCTTATGTCTAGACTAATATAGTTCACTCTAAATGAGAGAAAAGGCAATGCATATTGGATATTGAGAGGGCTATGTGTTGAAAAATTGTGTCTGATGAGATTGCTACTCATGGATTTTGACCCTTTTTGTTCAGTTTTTCAAGTCTTGCTTTGGGTCACTGTATGATATTGTGAAACTCATTTTTTTGCCATCATAAAATAACATAGTCCTTTCCTCTTCTCTGCAAGAGAGTGTGAGCTTACAATTTTAGAGCAGAGTAGAATAAGGCACTGGATTTGGTGATTATTGAGTGGATGCCATTTGTTTTCCTTTGGAGAGGTCAGAAGTGCCATATTGAGTATCCACAGATAGTATAAAAGAAACTTTCATTCTAGTTATGATATCCATGATTTAGTACTTGATATAGTTTTAGAGGCTACTGATAAACTCATTTCACATTCTTTGCCTAGAGACTGATAAAGAGACCAGTATGAGACAAATATTATAATATTTATTGAGCTCTCACCATGTGTCAGGCATAGTGGTAAGCTCTTTAAGTTCTAAGAGCCTGGAATACAGTAAGTCTTCAAAAAATGTTATCATTCTCCTTACATGTATTATCTCATTTAATTCTCCCAATAGCCCTGTGAGGTTGGTACTATTTAGCCCCATTTTACAGATAAGGAAGCGGAGGGACAGATTGGTTAAGTAATTTGCTCAAGGCCATGCAGCTAGTAAGTGGAAGAGCCAGGACTCAAATAAGGCAGTCTGACTCTAAGATCTGTACTCTTAATTAGTACTCTAGGAATGTTTCTTAATCTGGGAAATGGCATACATTCAAAGAACTTAAAAGATTATTTCTGGGGGTTTTTTTGCACTTAGTTTTTGTAATTATATTTTTGATAGTCTTTGTGTCTTGAGGTAATATAGTTTTTAAAAGTAGTACTGAAGACTTATCACATTTTCATGAAATCATTATTGAAGAAAGTTGTTGGTAACTGGTACCTGTGTCTAATAATTATGCTTGCTGTACATGGGACCTTTGTGTTCTAGCATGGAAGAGATCAGATACCCAGGAAAAACTGTAATCAGGTGATACCCTAAGTATAAGTAAAACTAGGAGCCTTAACTGGCATTCCATTTATTGTAGGATCAAGTTTAAACTCCTTCCATGGAAGATAAGACCCCTCCTGATTTGGTCCTGGGGTTACTCTGTAGGCTCATCTTCCACCATTCTGTACTCCAATATACTTTTGTGGTGCTGGACCTTTGCAGATGCTGTTTTATCTTTTCTTTCCCCCTTCTCTGATGAGCTGTTATTTATGCTTAATAAGTAAAACTATAATGTCTCCTACATGTGAAGCCATTCCCACCTTTCCAGGAGAGTTAGGTGGTTCCTCCTCTATATACTATACTAATGGCATTGTAACATAATTATTGGTATGCATCTCTACCACTCCCACCAGACTACGAACCCCTCCACACAAGTATCACATTTTGTTTGTCTTTCTTTAGCTCTTTTATCTATGTGTGGTTCATAACAGGTGCTTAATAAGTATTTAATAAATATCACACTTGTGCGATAGAGATTGTGCATTTGGGATAGTTAATAATGACCAATATTTTTTTAGGTGTAGGTTTGGGAAAACTGAAATTCCCTCACACCAGTTGAAATCTGACCATTCTTCAAAGTCCAGACCAAAGACTACCTCTTCTTTATCTCCTTGCTTAAATTCACTTGCCCCACAGTTAAAATTTCCCCTTCCTCTGGGTTATCTAAACTTTGTCAAAGCACTTTTAATTCTCTATATTATAGTCTTTCTTACTAGAACCTTTTGATGGGATAGGAGTCATGCTTTATTCATCTTTGCTTCTCCCTTAGCATTTTAAAGATGGTAGATGTGTAGTTAATATTTATTGGAGTACAGTAATTCATTTTTTGGATAGCTGCCATGATTTTGTAGTTGAGAGATATGGCCTGGTATTTGTCTCTAGGTAATATTCATTTTTTCTTTCTTCTCTCCCTTGTTTAGACAAGGAAATATCTGATGAAGAGTCTGGAGATGGTGATTCAGAGGGACTGGGTATGGAGGAATTCGATGAGGCTGCCATGAGTGCTGAGGAAGAGGAGTGTAGTAGTAATAGGGACAGTAGTCTGGCCTGGAGGAAGGGGAGCACAGTCCACTCTGGGAAGGCGCCAGGCTTCAGTGTCCAGAACATCAAAGACTTTGAAAAATTTACCGAGGGAATGGATGACCTCGGTAGCAGTGAGGAGGAGGAAGACGAAGAAGAGGAGAGTGGCATGGAAGAAGGGGATGGTGAGGAAGACTTCGAGGGTGAGAGTGAGGAAGATAGGGCTGAAGACAGGAACAGTGAAGATGATGGTGTGGTGATGACCTTCTCCAGCGTCAAAGTTTCCGAGGAAGTGGAAAAAGGCAGAGCCGTGAAGAATCAGATAGGTTTGTACATGGTTTGCTGTTTGCTTATTTTTCAGTGTCTGCATTTGATGTCCTTTTTGTTTGTTTATTTGTTTTTGGCTGATCGCTCTCTCCTGTGTCCTTCCAATTAGTTTGTGACATGCCCCACTTATGTGGAGGCCTAAAGCCCTATTCCTCTATGCTTAGCCAGCCATTTCTACATTGAGCTGCTTAGCTGGTTCTGCTCTAGTACTTCTGGCAACTGTGGAAGATTGAAGAGAAGAATGTTTTCTCTTCTCTTTGGGCTTTAGCATTCTCTCTCATGTAGCAAATATTTGCTTCCAAGATACTGAATTTATTTCCTATAATAGATATTGTTTCCATGGCATGAAACTGTGATAAAGCTGTGCTGCTTATCGAGACTAGTGTGATATTCTGTCTCTTCCCCTCCCCAAGAAGATTGTATAAACAAAGAATGGAATTCTTTTTTCTTTCTCAGCATTGTGGGACCAGCTCTTGGAAGGAAGGATCAAACTACAAAAAGCTCTGTTGACTACCAATCAGCTTCCTCAACCAGATGTTTTCCCTATTTTCAAGGACAAAGGTGGCCCAGAATTTGCCAGCGCCCTAAAAAATAGTAAGAATACTTATGCCATATTGGAATACTTAGAACCACTGGGGTGTATTGGGATTGCAGCACAGAGTTGAAGAAGAGAATATGTGGTATTAGTGGTAATATGGTATAAAATAGTAGTTTTTAACTTAAAATGATAGCAATAGAAATCTTATTAAATGAAGATAACTTCGAATGGATTGGATGATTGAGTCATGTCTATTCTGCTTTTTTCTTACCTGCCCTCTCCCCTTCTCCTTGGCTTTCAATTCTTTTAATGCCCAGAGAATACTCTGAAAATCCACTGGTATAGAAGGAAAGGGAGAGAATGAATGACTAAACTCAGTTCGTTTAAGGTAGTTGTATCATGAGCATAAAAGATGCCTTTATTGGGAGGTTTCCAGAACAACAGGCCAAGATGCCAGGTTGCATAGAATGAGGAAAGATGATGACTGCAGAGGGAGGAAAAAGTTTTGGAAGAGAAATGCTGAGCTAAAAGTCTAAGAATTTTAGAAGAGAAAAGGAATTTAGAAATTACTGAGTTTCCAGTCCCCTCATTTTACAGATGAGAGAACTGTAACCCAGAGAGTATGAGTTGCCCAGAGCTACAGAGCTTATTCATGCACAGCAGAAAGAAAACTCCAGCTTTTCTGCCTTATGACCATGGAGCCTTCCTTCTGCGCCATGCTTCCTCCTGTGTACTGTGTGCCAGGGTGCCCAGTGGCTCCAAAGGAGTGGGGTAGAGAGAGATTTGGGGTGAGTGCACTGTGGTTAGAATTGCTATTCCTCATTTACGTACCAGGACTTAGTATTTTCATTTGCTCTTTAAAACTTATTTTTATCATATCATGGAATTAAAAGGGAGCTGAGGAGGATGTCTGATTTGGTGTCTGCCTTTAGGTAGAATCACCTTAAAGCATTCAAAATATATAATGTAAGATTTCTAAGAAAGGGAGTTCTGTGAAACTTTCATGTAGGAGAAAACTTGGTTTAAGTAGGAATTACTTCCTAGGGTCAGTCTTTAGATTAATGTCCTGCCATACTGAAGTCTGCTTCCTATGCGAAAGGCCTGGCTAATCCTTCAGGAACCCTGAAGATAGTGTGAGGGTGGGTCTTGTATCCCCTCCCCCACCTTTTCCTCCTTCCACCCTTAAATAAATGATTAATTGACAGTTTTCAAAGTCTTTGAGATTTTTGGAGCACTTATTTATTTCTCTGCTATTTTTGATGCCCTAGTACCCTAATTCCTGGTATGCCTTGAATAAGACCTAGACTGTTCTAGATTAAGTATTTGGTATGTTTCAGATAAGGTTTTTTCCATTGTGTTCCTTATTACTCTTCTTGCTGGAGCCTTTCCTTTTTTTTTGCGTCATTTAAAAATATTGATATTTTAAAGGTTAGTTAGTGTCAGGTATTTTTTTGTATTTAACCAATTGCCTCTTTGCCTCATTGGCAAACTTCAGTTAATCTGACAGATGTCTATTCTGACAGGGTGGGTTGTGATGGAGGAGGGAGAAGAAAGGAATGTTTGTTTGGTATCACATCTCAGATAGGAGAGTAGAGAGTTCTCGCAACCAGAATTTCTTCACAGCTTGCAGGTAGTTAATTTTTGTTTGTTTCCAATCTTCTTATAACAATATGACATAATATGTTATGTACCTCCTTATCTTGGTAAACGGAGTTTAAGAAAAATTTCTCAGCTACATTCCTCCGATGAACAATTATTCTGTGCTATATAGCTTATAAGGAATATATGCTGTATTTGTACTAACCCCAGAACAAACACTGGAACTTGCTGTCTTAAACTAAATCTCTTCACGTTGTTTGATCTTCATTAGTTAGAGTCAGACTGCCTGGGTTTAGATTCCATCTCAGCAATGGATTAGCCATATGACCTTGGGTAAGTTGCTTAACTTCACAGGAAAATGGTAATAATATGGTTGTGAGGATTAAATGACATAATATAAAACATTAGCACAGTGTCTGGCACACAGCACGAGTGTTAGGAATAGGTATTATTTTTTTCTGCCGAAAGAGACATTTGGCAATGTTCAGACCAGCAAATGATGGTCATCTTTGTATTGAACCATCATCCCCATTGTCTTTCATGTTTTTTGACTTTTTATTAGTATTCACATTACCTATATTATTTAAATTGACCATTTGTTCTGGAAAGTGGATAGTGTTATGTACTACTATAATACTTAAAATTGAACTTGTGCCTTTTATGCTTGTGGAAGGGTGACCAGAGATCTCCTTATTGCCAAACCCAGCTATTGTCTCCCTGAAGCTTTCAACGTTTTCTTGAAATATTTCCCTTTGTCTTTGGTGACACTACATATGCTACTTGGATTCTCTTGTCGTACTTCTCATCTCAGACTCTTACCGTCTCAATGTTAGTTTCATCGCATTTAGGATCTTGTTCTCAGGTAGTGTTTTCTTGATGTGTTCCTTCCTTGACACTGTCATTTACTCTCATAGTCCTAATGAGAGCTTTTAAAACAGCAGACTTCCAGCTATGTTTTAGCCATAGTAAACTTCAGAGTAAACAACATGCCTTCATATCTTCAGTACCCTAAACTCTTCTTTTCAGAAACTAAACAAATATCTTCTTCCTTCCCAGCATACACATGCACTTAGTCTTCAATCACCTTATGTTGTGTTGGTAATTATAACTCTTAAACTGTGAAGTAAATTCAAAGACATTTTTTGATATTTTAGTAGCTGCATAAGTGGTAAGTCATGAAGTAACCTTAGCAAAATTAAGAGATTTTCTATACACAAAACCATTTCTCTAAAGAGGTTAGCTCTTTTTTTTTCTGATTTTCTTGTGAAAAGTTCCATGGTATTAGGAGGCAAATCTTTTATGTTGGTGGCAATGGTATGTATATAAGGAAGAAGGCAAATTACTTAAGGAAGACAGCATGAGTTATTTAAAACTTTTCATTATGGAATATATCAAAAAGTAGGGAGAATTATACAATGAACTTACATACCATTACCAACTAAGCAATCAACTCACAGCCAATCTTATTTTCATCTATACTTATACTAACTCTTCTCCTACTTCTGGATTATTTTGAAGCACATACCTGACATTCTACGATTTTACCAGTAAATCAGCATGTATCTCTAAAAGAAAAAGATTTTTAAAAATCACATACCATTATCTCACATAAAAACATTGACAGTGATTTCTTAATAAGCATAACTGAATTGAATGGATAGAGGAATTGAGAGCATCTCTGTAATAGGCACTCACTACTATCTTTTTCAGAGTTTGCTCTATAACTTTAAACGAAGTGATTAAAGTAAAGCTAAACTTCAGCCATAATAAGTTGACCTTTTAGTGAAATGCATGTTATTAATATATTTAATGAGATGCATTATAAACTGCAGTGAGCACCATGTTTCATTACAGGTCTAAAATGCAATATCATTAAAGACCTTTCGTAGAAACAATGGTTGACATTTTGATATTTCCTATAAGCAAAAAAATCCAAGAATACAGTGTAATGTAATATAAATATAGAGGTAGTGTTGGAATTTTTTACTTTCCTAAGAGTGTAAGAACAAATTCCATTATTAATAAATTACATTTTGTTTGCTCCCTCTTTTTTTTCCCCTTCTAGTTTATATTCATTCTTTCATCTATCTGCGGCCCTTCTAGTCCCTCCACTATTTTAACTCGAATAGACGAAAACTTTTAATGCTAATTTGACCTTAGAACTAATAGATACTTTAACAAATAACTTAAAATTTTGAGTAAGTCATGGGCAGAGTCTTGATAGATATTTCTGTTTTGCTTTTAAATTTTATTTATTTTTAAGTAGGTAATATATTCACATGGCTCAAAATTCAGAAGATAGTAATGACTAGAGAAAAATCCTCCTCCTCCCTCCTGTACCCCCGCTACCCAGTTCTTTATCCCATAGGCAACCAATTTTATCAGCGAAATCCCCCCCTTTTTAATTACTTAGTTGCCTTAGGTGACAAATCCATGAACATTTATTTCGATGTTCTCTCAATTAACACTTTATGGGTTCATGGCAGAGTTCTCACAAATGATCTGTAGAACCCTGAAATAATCTTAATTACTTGGAATAGATTTAAATATTGCTTGGGATGAAGGCACTTGCAAGCTTCTCCAAGAATAGCATTGTGTAGATTAAGGACCCTTATTACTGTGAACTTCATCTAGCTGAGATGATATAAGATTGATCTTTTTGTTTCAGCCGATGGCTATCATTTTTTTAAATAGCTTTACTGTTCTACTTATAAATTATGTCATACTCACTTCAAAAATTTAGGAAATACATAAAAGCATAAAGAAGAAAATAAGGATTACCTGTAATCCTACTGCCCAGAGGTAACAGCAGTTGTCATTTTGATGAATATCCTTTCAGACCTTTTTCTGTGTGTACGTGTGCACATGTGCACACGTGCATGCACACACACCCCTTTTTAAAGCAAAAATGGAATCTTATGTACTTTTTGTAAGCTTATTTATTCTACTTAATATATCATTTTATGTCAGTATATTTAGATGTACATCAGCATTTTCAGTGGCTACAGAATATTCCATTTTATAGATTTACTGCAATTTGTTTAACCAATTGGTATTGATGGATGCTTAGGTTTATTCTAGTTTTTCACTTTTATAAAGCATGCTTTGATAAACATCCCCGCGTATACATACTTGTGCAATTTGTCTAAAAGTAGCACTGCCACATATGTAATTTTAAATTGTCTAGGAACCACATTAAAAAATAAAAATAAAGGTAAAATTAATTTTTGTAATATTTTATTTAACACAATATATCAAAAAATTATTATAATTTTAACATGTAGTCAGTATACACATATTAATGAGACATTTTATATATTTTTTTTCATGTTAAGTGTTTTGAAATCCGAAAAAGAAAAAGTATTCTACACTTAAAAACACATCGCAAAATTTGTACTAATCAGTCACATTTCAGGTGTTCAGTAGCCACATGTGGCTAGTGGATATTGTATCAGAAACACAGATCTACATTCCTGGAAATGCAGTTGCTAGGACAAAGGGATTTTTTTTTTAAGGCTTTTGGAATATATTCAAAATTGGCCCTAAAAGAACTGTAACAATTGAAATCCTCATCTGTAACAGTTATTTTCCTATACTTCTGCTACCACAGAGTATTTATTTTTGATCTCTTACTTTTCCTAAACTATAGGTGTGAGATGACTTAGCATTAAAATATATGCTTTGTTTTGTCTATTAGAGCCACAGTCCCCAACCTTTTTGGTACCAGAGACTAGTGCTCCTATGAGAATCTAATGCCTGATGATCTGAGGTGGAGCTGAGGTGGTGATGCTCGTGCTGGCTGCAAATACAGGTGAAGCTTTGCTCGCTGGCCCAGCACTCACCTCCTGTTATGCAGCCTGGTTCCTAACAGGTCATGGATTAGTACCGGTCCGCAGCCCAGGGGTTGGGAACCCCTGTAGTAGAGAATGAGTTCTGTCTAGGAAGACTTTTGGTCTCTTGAGCTACTACTTAATTTGTCCAGCCTGGTTAATTAGGCATTTACATTACGTATAGAGTAAAGTTGGGTCACAGAGCAAGTGCTTTTCCAAAATAAGCAAGTAGTGGAATCAGAATGTCAGATTTTTCTGCAGTGATTCCACCTACCGTCAGAAGATGAGCCCTAGATGAATCACAGGGCTGTGGAAGCTTCAAGACTACTGAAAATCTAGTCAGAACATTTGTTTTGGGTTAGGAATTATAGAAGCAATGCTTAATAGTGGTGAGTTAGATAAGGCAGCAGCAACCCTTCTTGGTAGTAGATTGTGAGTTCCATAGTAGGATCCTGCTATCCATTATTCACAATGAAGTTGTACACATCACTGTACGTTGGAGTCTCTTTATATGGACATTAATGAACTCACCTTTAACTATATGCCTGGCTAAAAGAGAAAGAGGGAAAAAAAAAAAAAATAGTGCCAGTAATTCTGCTGCCGTTTTATTTGGTGAGTGAGTGCCTTGGAGTAAGCATGAGATGGCAGGCGGAATCTGTTGTTGCCTCAGTTATTCTTTATTCGTGGGTACCTCTCATCAGATAATGAATCTAATGTTTTAAAGTTATGGCATGCAAAAAAAAAAAAAAGGTTACAGCATGCAGTCTTTATACAGCATGGTCCTTAAATATAATCATCTGTTTAACTGATGAAGTAGCTGTAAGCTCTGGTGTTTCAGAGGTTGAACTTGTGGAGAGACAGCATGTTGCTGAATTTTATGGGCAGTTTTAGTGATTTTAAATGTAGTTTTGTCAGAACTTGATTTTTGCTTTCTGCTCGAACTTTAGAGCCTAATCACAGAATAAGATGCTACTCTGTTGTTATTTATGTCTTAAAATCAATTCTTAAATCACTTTATTAAAATTATACATGAATATGATAAATAGTACAGAAGCATTCAGGAAGACAACAGGAGTCCTTTGCCTTACATTTTGTTCGATTCTACTTCTGCTTTACTTTTATAATTTTAGATAACTTGTTTATAGCTCTGTTTCTTGATTGATTTATTCTCTGGTATGAAAGATGAGAATGCTTCTGACAGGTTAAGTAAGATGAAGATTGAGAATTGAACATTTAATTTAACAATATGGTGATCATCTGTGACCTTGATGAGCAGTTTTGGTGGAGTGGGAGGGAATGGGTTCATGAGAGAATGGGAAAAAGGGATTTGAGACAGCAAGTATAAACAACTGTTTTTAGGGATGTTGCTTTAAAGGGGAGCAGAGAAATGGGACAGTAGATGGAGAAGGATGTGGAGTCGAGAGAAGTGTTTTGTTTTTGAGACAAGATAAATAACAACATGTTTGTATGTTGATAAGAAGGATCCACAGAGGGGAAATTGGTGATGCAAGAGAAGGGAATATCTGCTGTAGCAATATCCTTGGGTAGGTAAGTGGAGATGGGACTAGTGCACAAGAAGGGTGGCCTTTGATAGCAGTGTGGACAGTTTAACTGTAGTGACAGGTGAGAAGATAGTGTATTAATATACACAGATAGGTTGGAGTCTGAAAATTCTCTTCTGATTGTTCTGTTTTCTTTGAAATAGAAAACAATTTATGAATTGCTAATGAGGATTAGGGGAGATGGTAGTAGAAATTTTGAGGATAAGATAGGAAATAGTCATTTCCTCATCTTTTCACTAGTTTTCATTCTGCCCTGCAACCACAACATGGATTTCAGTGCTTTATCCATATGTTGACCCTAGGAGTTGAAAACCAATAAACTATTTACAATGTTATTACCATGTAAATAAGGTATAATATCAGGGCAGGGAAAATTACTTTTTCTTTCCTGTGTGTTCAGAGTCATGGCTCCCAAGCCACTCAAAGGAAAATGTTAGTAGTTTTAGTTCAATTTCTCAGTTCATAGCTCAAGTAGATCTTTTATTACCCTCTATCAGTTGCTTAAAATCATGCTATATTTTAGTTTGCTTCACAATTATACTATTATCTCATTTTTTCCCTTAGGTCTCTAATTTCCTTTTTTCTCCCTTGTAGCTCAGTTTTATCACCCCCCAACCCCACCCAAATTTTAAATCATGCTATCTCTTCTGTTATATATTTTCAGATTGAAATGGCTGTTCTGTGGGACTTGTGCAAAGTTGTACTCCTGGGACTTTTATTTTCTTCTAGGATGGAGCAACTTTTCCAGCTCTCTGTCTTCCTTTATTTCAGTTTGCTTTGCCAATCAGTTGCCAAACATCAATGGAGAGTAAATTTTCTGAGTTCTTGTAGATTTAAAAATATTCTGCCCTCATTCTTCTTTAATAGATTCTTAATTGATTGGGTATAAATTTCGAGGCTGAAAATTACTTTCCCTCAGAATTTGAAAGTACCGCCCTGTATTAGTTTCCTATTGTTACTGCAACAAATTACTACAAGCTTAGTACGTAAATGGGACAAATTTATTATCTTACAGTTCTTGAGGTTAGAAGTCCTAAAACCAAGTTGTCAGTGGGGCAGCGCTCCTTCTGGAGGCTCTAGGGGAACATTCGTGTCCATGAGCCTTCATTACTTGACTCATGGCCCTCTTCCATCTTCAAAACCAGCAATCTCATCACTCCAGCTTCTCCTTTTCCAACTGACCATACTGCCTGCCTCTAATTAGGGCCTGGTGATTACATTGGGCTCACCTGGTTAATTCAGTATAATCTTCCCATCTCAGATCCTTAATCATATCTGCATTTTGGGGGACCGTTATTCAACCCTACCTACCGCATGCCCTCTTGTCTGTCATCCGAGTGTTGTCAATGAGAAGATAGTTGGTGGTTTGAGTGTCATTCCTTTCTAGGTGACTTGTTTTTGTTCTCTGGATATGTTTGGGATCTTCCCTTTATTCTTGGTTTTCTGAGATTACCTGAAGAGATATGTAGGTATGGGTCCTTTTTCATTTACTGTGCTGAGTACCCACTGGGTCCTTTTAGTCTTAATGTGAGTCATTCAGTTTTGGGTAAATCTAATATTTCTTTGATGATTTCCTTGCCTCTGTTTTCTCTATTCTCTTTTAGATATTAAACCTGGATTAGTGCTGTGTCTCTTATGTGTTTGTTGTCTAATATTTTCCATGTTTTTGTGATTTTTCCACGTCTGAGTTCTCAAAGACTTTGAGTTTGATTTCCAGTTCTTTTTTTTTTTTTTTTTTTTTTTTTGTTTAATCTCTAAGAGGTCTTTTTTCTAAATGTTCCTTTTCTGTATAATTAATATACTTAGAGTATACTATGTACCTTTAAAGCTTTTTTTTGTTTTTGTTTTCACTTTAGTTCCTAGAGTTATTCCTATCTCCACCAGCTTTTGTGTACCTTAGACTTTTTTCCTTTCAAATTTTCATCCAAGTTATGTATATAATTTCAAGAGTTAAGTAAGTCTCCAAAGCTTGTTACAAAAACCAGATTTTGCCAACTATGCACATCACCCCCTTACCATAACCAACTCTCCTGAGGCAACAATTATATTTTCAATTGTATTTTTTGAGGATCCATGAGATTTATCTTTATAGCGCTAATTAACATGTTTTGTTTCTACTTGATTTTTCAGTTTGAGGCATTATGTATTGACTCCTCATTATGAAAATGAGGATTTAGTTTTCATTCCTACTATACTCATAACACTTTCTGCCCCTTCATGGTTACATTGTAATTTGGTTAGATCAATAGTCAGTGTTTACATTATTATGTCTATGTAAACGCTGTTCACAGCCAAGACGTGTACTATATATACTATGATTATTTTTCTTTTCCCACATACCATTTTGTTTTCTAGGGTTAATAATTGTTACATTTTTGTTTATTTTGTTTTCTATGCAGTAATTCAACCCCAAACTTTAATTGTCGGAATCTCCCCTCAAGATACTCATTTGCATCAGATATTCTGCCCATTTATTTTCCTATGAAATCTCTCCCAGAGCCTTTGGGCCTGCTCTAATCTGGACTGTTCACTATCTCCCATGCCCCGCTATCATGCTAAAATCTTCTGGGGATTACCTTAGTTTCTCCCCTCTTTGAATCTCCTATTTTAGGATCTTTCTTGGCTTATTCCCTTATTTTCGTAAAGCACATTCTCTAGTGGCTTGCTGAGAAAGGGTTCATGAGAGGTAAATTTTTTAGACCTTCATTGTCTGAAAATATCTTTATTCTGTCATCACTATGACACTCATCATGATTGACTGTGTTTAGAATTCTATAGAATATTCCATTGCCTTCCACCTTCCAAAATTGCTATCAATAAGTCAGAAGCCATTCTAATTCCTGATCTTACTGTCTTCCCTCCCATTTCAGAAGCTGGAGACTTCTCTTTGTCTGATAAATTCAGAAATTTCATGATGCTGCCTGCCCCTTGGTATAAATGTGTTGTCATTCATTGTGCAGAGTACTTGCAGGGTCTTTTCAATCTGGAAACTCTTGTTTTTCAGTCCTGGAAAATTTTCTTGAAATTGTTTTTTAGTGATTTTCTTCTCTCTGTTTTCTCTCTTTCTGGAAGGCCTATCATTTCATGTTAAACTGTTCCTTTGGTTCTCCTCTTTTTTCTCCAGTTCTCTCCATTCTTCCAGTTCTTTCTTTTTTCTTTCTTCTCTCTCCCTCTCTCTTCCTCTTTTTGGTTCTACATTCTCAGACATTTCCTCAGCTTTATTTTCAAACCCTTCTACTGAATATTTTTATTTCTTCTTTCATATTTTAATTTTATTTTTCTGGGGATATACATGATATATATTTTCTTAAGGGTTCTTCCTGCACAATCTGTTTTCTACAAGTGTCTTTTATTTTAATCCTTGTATAATATGTTAGATGTTTTTCTCAGGTATTTGATGATCCTGTGCTCTCTGTTGACTTTTAAAAGTAGGGTACTTAAAAGTTGATGAGAAGCTTTGTATGTTTAGATAGGGTTCTTTGTCTGTGGTTTCCATTGTGAAGTGATCTATCTGGGCTATATGGGGTATGGCCATATGACATATCCCCAATGTCAGTATCTTTAGATCTTTGCTTTTCATGGGATCATGGCTGCTAGAGGACTTCCAGTCTCCTGCCTGGCTGCCAACATCCTAGGAAGTAGATAGCTTGGGGATCTCAGCATTCATTGTGTGAATTTCAACTTTTTCTCCTGTTTTTAATGTTATGTCCTTGCCCTCAACTGTGTTTGGTGCCTCCCTGTCTAGACACCCTATGTTTAACTTTTCAAAAGATAAACCTCTAAACTTCTGAGTAACTAAGGGGGAGGATCTTATGTGTTGGCTGTTTTTAGCCCTTCCTTCCTCTCCTCTTCTAGAGATGTCTAGCACTGTCAGTTCCTGAATCTTCTGGGGTTCTCTCTTCTTGGACTGTTAAGTAGATGGCTTCTCTTTCTCCTTCACTGCTGACACCAGAGTCAACTTGCTAACGTTTGCTAAGTCATATATTTGTCCATTTGCTTTAAAAACAAAACTGGTTTATTGAGGTACAATTGATATATAATACATTGCATATGGGTCTCATTTCTCTGCCTCCCCTTTAAAGCAACATCCTTAGAAACAGTTGTCTTTACTCACTATCTCAAATCCATTTTTTCCATTTTCTCATGAACCCATTCTGTCAAGTGTGTATTCCTACCATTTCACCAAAACTGCTCATCAAGGTCACAGATGAGTACCATGTTGCTAAATTAAATGGTCAATTATCAATCCTCATGTTACTTAATGTGCCAGCAGTATTTGTATAATTTTGCATTTGTATACAGCCGTGCAACTATCACTACAATCAAGATAATGAACGTATTTCTCATCTCCAGAAGTTTCCTCAGGCTCTTTATAATCTCTCCTTCCTGCCCCTCTTTGTCCCTAAACAACCATTAACCTGCTTTCTGTCCCTGTAGATTAGTTTGCATTTTCTGAAATTTTATATAAATAGAATCATTGTTTGTATTCTTTTTTCTGTCTTTTCACTCAGTGTAATTATTTTGAGACTCATTCAGGTTTCTGCACATGTCAATAGTTCATTGACTGTTACTGCTGAGTAGTAGTCCATATATGGATATAGCACAGTTTGTTTTGTTTCCAGTTTTTCGGTATTACAAATAAAGCTCCCATGAATGTTTATGTACACTAATCTCCCCTTATCTGTGGGGGATACAGTCCAAGACCCCCAGTGGATGCCTGACACAGTGGATGGTACCCTAATCAACTTCTTCAACTCTGCCAGAAATGTGGCAGCAGCTTTTTCATTGGCAGACACAGTCTATCCAATAATTTTTATATTTTTCAGTCCAAATCTATTCCTAAATTTGTGTAACCGTTCCTTACTTGCAGTAAATGATTTGACGTCACTTATTTCAGGGGATCCTTCGCCGAAGTCTTTGAATGAACTCAGTGCTTTCTGGAACAACACATTGCTGGCAGTCAGAACATGTTTTCTGTTCATGTGTTACACCCACAAACTTAACACCTTTTCCATCTTAACTAAGCACTGTTCATGCACTGTGGCTGTAACTTTTACAGTTTGAGGTGCAACAGCTAAACTAGCACAAATTTCTTTTCCTTTCTTCACTATTTCATGGATAGAAGATTTATACATACTGTATATCTTAGCAACCTCAGCACACTATTGTTTTTTCTTTCCTTGTTAAGTCAAGAACTTTCACCTTTTTACTTAAAGGAAGCACTTTACAGCTTATTTTTGGCACATCTGAATTGCCACCATCACTGATCTTGCACTTTGAGACCATTATCAAGTAAAATAAGGGTTACTTGAATATAAGCTGTGCGATACAACAACAGTAGATCTGAAAACTGAGACAGCTACTAAGTGACCAGTGGGCAGGTAGTAGCTATAGTGTGGATACTCGGGACAAAGGGATGACTCACATCCCCGGCAGGGGTGGGATGGTGAGAGATTTCATCATACTTCTCAGAATGGCATGCAATTTAAAACTTATGAATTGTTGATTTCTGGGATTTTCCATTTAATTTCAGACTCTGGTTGACTGCTGGTAACTGAAATTGTGGAAAGTAAAAGCAAAGATAGGGAGTACTGTGCATGTGTACATGTTTTTGTATGGACATACTTTTACTTCTCCTGGATAACTAAGAATGAAGTGGCTGGGTCACATGGTAAGTATGTTTAACTTTTAAAGAAATTGTCAAACTGTTTTCCAAAGTGGCTGTACCATTATATAGTCCCACCAGCAGTGTTTAAGAGTTTCAGTTGCTTCATATCCTCATAAACACTTAATATGGTCAGTCTTTTTAATTTTAGACCTTCTCCATTGGCTTTTTAGCTTACCAAGCTTAGTTTCTGTCATCTCATATTTTTTCCTTTCTTTGAGGGTTTTTTTCATTTTAAAAGTTTAATCAGTGAAATAGAATAGTGAGTTTAGAAATAGACTTACGAATATGGGTAATTGACTTTTTATAAAGGTGCAAAGTCAACTCAGTGGTGAAAGTCTTTTCAACAAATGGTACTAGAACAATAGTGCATTCATTTGCAAAAAAAATGAACTACAACTTTTAAATCACACTTTGTATAAAAATTGACACAAAATGGATCATTGACTTAAGTGTAAAATATAAAAGGATGACGTGAAGAACACATGGGAGAAAAATCTTCATGACTTTGGGTTAGGCAGAGTTCTTAGATATGACATCAAAAGCATAATCCTTAACATACCAAATTGATGATTGGGCTAAATCAGAATTAAAATCTTTTACTCTGTGAATGATATGATAACAGAATGAAAGACAGCTACAGACTGAGAGAATATTTGCCAATCACACATTCAACAAAAGAGTTGTGGCCAGAATATATAAAGAATTCTCAAAACCCAACAAAAAATACCCGTTAAAAATAGTGCAAAAGATTTGAACAGAAATTTCACCAAGGAAGGTATATGTGATGGCAAATAAGCACATGAAAAGAGGTTTAACATAATCATTAGTGTTGAGGGAAATGCAAATTAAAACCATAATGAGGTGCTATTACATACCTGTTAGAATAGCTAAAAACAAACACCTGATAACACCAAGTGTCAACAAGGATACAGAGCAACTGGAACTTACATCTGTTGCTAGCGGGAATGCAAAATAGAACAGCTACCTTGGAAGACAGTTTAGCAGTTTTTTAAAAAGTTAAATGTATATATTTGCCAGGTGATCCAGCAGTCTTAGTCTTAGATATTTACTCTGGAGAAATGAAACCATGTCTGTACAGAGACTTGTACATGCATGTTTATAACAGCTTTATTCATTATCACCAAAAACTGGAAACAGCTTTTGGAGGCAAATGTCCTTTAGGAGGCAAATGGATAAACAAATTCTGTGCATTACTCAGCAATAAAAAGGAACAAACTCTTGATAAATGCAAAAACATGGATGAATGTCAAAGGTTATGTCAGTGAAAGACACCAGTCTCCAAAGATTATGTACTTTAAAATTTCATTTAGTGACATTCCGTAAAACTAAAGGGATGGAGAACAGATCAGTACCTGGCAGAGGTTAGGGGTGGGGGAAGAGTTTGACTCCAAAGGGGCAACCCTGCCTTCTTGGTTCCTATAAGTTTCTTTTTTCCTCTTCAGTAGCCTTATTTCCTTAGAGTGTTTCCCACC
>NW_006443570.1:14365315-14369575 GCF_000325575.1 Pteropus alecto
GAGTTGAGGGAGTGGCTATAAATAGTTGTGTGCTGATTCCCAGATAACTCTGGGAATATTTCTTATGGTAATGGATACATGATACAGTACTTCCAGGGGTGGAAGAATGGGCTACATCAACCTATAGTGTCAGTTTTGCTTGAAATATATATCTTTGGTAGTAAAACCTCACCCAGAAGAGAATAATAGATTACACAGAGCTTCTAGATTTTGATGTGGGTTAGAACTGAAAAATGAGATGTCTTTAAACTCTTTTTTCTTCTCTCTTTGATAAGTGATATAATGTGGTTTGGACACTCAGAGATTCCTGAGATTCCAGGTTCTGGTTGATGATTTACTGCAAAATTGCTTATAAATTGAAGTAGAAAATGTTTTGCAGACCTGGCAGCTTTCTGGCTTCACACCCATTTGTCACCCAGCATTTCCCTTTGTGTATAGAACAAGAATTAATTAGGCTGCACTGCAGGAAAAGTTTATGGCTATAATTTATATAGGATGAATTTCTTTTTAAAGAGACAGCATTGTTTTGTTATACCTATGTACATATAAGTGTGTGTATATATATATATAAAGTTTTTTTTGTTTGTTTGTTTTTTCTCTTAAAGCAATGTCTGTGAGCTTCGGGAGTAAACACTCATTTTTCTGCTTAGTGCAAGATGTTGGTTGAATAGATGCTTTTATAGTGATTGCTTTCTGATTAAACGGTTGGTTTTTTGTTTCTGGTTTTTAGATTCATTGTATACCAGTGAGCAGCAGTCAGTTTTAGGTTTGTATTTTAGACATTGGTCAGACTTGTCTGCTTTCCAGAGCTTTGTATTCTTTTGGTCTCTTCCAAAGACTTAGGATTCTGTGGGGTTTTTTATTTTTTATTTTTTAGGGTCTTGCTCATTCAATTAATGTTTTCATAATCAATGCAAGTCAGAACTTGCAATTTGTTCCTGATTTGCACTTTAAAGAGCTCCATTAATTAAGAATCCTGGTGTTTGGCATGTTCCCGCAGGAACTGTGCATTATTTACATGGTAAAAGTGTAAGATGCAAGTTTCTCAGTTGTATGGCAATTGCAGTTAATCCTGCTTTTTTCTTTTTTTCTTCTTTTTTTTTCCTTTTTGCTCGTGAATAACAATTAATTCACAACTCATTGAAACTCCTTAGGGATACGTTATACCAAAATAGGAACAAGTGATCCAAATGAGGGGGTGATAGTAGAAGAGCAGAAAGTAAATCCTTTGTTTAAAGGAAAAAATTCCCTGGAAGACATAGAGAATTTATGTGTTTGGTTTTTGTTGGTTGTTTCACTTGGCTAAATGTAGGAGGTGGAATAGTGTTGAGTTGTAATTCTGTTTACTCTGAATTTGCAGATTTTTTTTCTCTTGATAACAGTAGTTGTACTGATAAATGAAGTTCCCTTTCATAACCCAAATAACTCCAGAAATTTTGACAAACATACCCTCATGCTTATGTTAAATAAGCTGTTTCATGATATTCCTGTTTTTAGTTGCTTTTTCATGAAATTACTTTCCCTAGTGTTTGGGTTCTGTTACCATTTCATTTGGAAACCTTGATCTAAGCCAGCCAGAGGTTGTCTCCATCTTGATCAGTAAGAGGGTTTAAAAAGCAGTTGGAAACATGAAATCAGATCACTGGTTCATTAGGTTCCTCCTTTCCAGTTTTAACCATGGCTAATGCTTATCTACTCATAATGTATTTTCCTAATAGTAGCTAGTCTATTTTTAAAAATACTATGCAAAGCTGCAAAGCATTTTTCAAAAGAGTAGAGACATTTTTTTCCTGCAGTTTATGAAACTTGCTAGGGATTTTATGGGACTTAATTTGTCCTTGTGCTCTTCCTTTTTGATGTATGTATATAATCTTTACATATATATATTTATAGTCTTCACTGTAAAAAAAATTACATAAGCAGTTTAGATGTGTGTAAATAAAAGTAGAAGTTCTCCCACTTTCCCAAATCTCAGTACTTCCTTCTCAGAGAAAATAATGTGAGATGTGTTCTTTCAGACATTCTATGTGCGGAGATGGGGGTGGCAGACAAAGTTAAAAAAAGGTTTAATGTTACTTGTGTGTTAGAGAAAGTCTATATGTCATGATACCTCTAAGGCATAATTCTCTCTTGATTATTATAATTATTATTTATAACCTATCCCCAAATAAGTTTGCCCATATGACTTGCTTTGAAAGTTTGTTATACTTGGACGACACTTGACTTTAGCTCAAGTTCTTTGGCAATTTTTAATTGTCTTTCATATAATTTGATTGTTTTGCTGGGTGTTTAGTCTTAAAATCCACCAAATTCTTTTCCTTGGGGCAGTTGAATAAATTTGCCTCTGGATAAATCCAAAATGCTACTATTTTGAAAAGAGCTCTTAACTAGCTATTCATACTATTTTATGTGAGGAAAATTTTTGTAGGTAGAAAAGCTATTAAGACAGTCTTAAAGGTTCTTACATCCTAAAAATGGTACATAATCTAGGCTCGATAAATGTCAACAATGGTGAGGGTTGGGGTGAAGGGTGGAGACACGTTTTAACTCAGGTAGTTAAGAAGCGTTTCTGGTGTCCTCAGTAAGACCCATAAGATACAAGAACATGAGTGAAAAGCAATCAAATGTGGCATTTTGAGAATCAAGATGATCAGTTTACGTCTATCTTGTGTGTGTGTGCGTGTGTGTGTGTGTGTGTGTGTGCAAGTATAATGCTAGATGCCCTTACACAATAAAAAGAATAAAAATAGCTTCCATTTGTTAATTGTGCACTACCTATGTACTGTATTAAATTCTTTACAAATGTCTCATTTAGTTCTCAAAGCAGCCTGTGAAATAAGTGCTAATAATTGTGTTGCACACATGAGGAAATTAAGTCTTGGGGAGGTTAAGTAACGCTTAAGATCACACAGAGGCAAAGCCAGTACAGACACTGAGGTTTGCTCTGCTTCACCACCTCTGCTCTTGGCCACACCACCCAGACAGTACACATATAGTTTAACTATTTTATTTTATTTTATTTTCTTATTTTATTTTTATTTTTTTCAATAAAGTATGAGGGAATAAAGGCCAAAGCTTAAAGAGATGAAGTCAGGAGAGATATGGAGATGAATTTATTTTAAAACAGAAGAGGTCTGCTTTAAGACAGACCTCTGTTTTTCCTACATACTGTTTTTTTCAGTAAAAGAGCTAGAAGGGCCCTCTGGAGATCAGCTGATGTAGTTTCTCTTCTATAGGCAGGTAAGACATTTTTTAAGTGATAAAGAAATAGATAAAGTTTTCTTATTTTTATTATAAATATATTTACATTCATTATATAAAATTTAGAAAAGGGCCAAGAGAAAGTAAAGAAATAATATTCCCTAATCCTAGCAGCTGGAGTTAAATACTTTTAATATTTTGGTGTATGGTATGTAATTTTCTAGTTTTTCCCCTGCCATGGTGTGTAGTTAGAACAAAAATGGAACTATATTCTAGATTCTGTTTTGCAGTCTTTTTTTTCTACTTAACAGAGATCATGAATATTTTTCCATGTCATTAAATATTGTTCTACAACATTATTTTTAATGGCAGCACAGACTTTCCATCATATGGATAGTTTAACCAGTTCTTTATTGTTGAACATTTGGATTGTTTCCAGTTTTTCATTTTTATAAATAATATAATAAACATTAAATCTTTACTCACGTTCATGATTATGTTATTGTATAAAGTAAATTTCTATATGTGGAAATAGTATGTGTTCTAAGGATATACAAAGTTTGATCTGTATTGCCAAGTTGTCCTCCCGAAAAGTTGTGTTAGTTTATATTCTTACCTTCTTTATATGAATGTCAGTTTCCTTTATCTTTGTTAGCACTGGAATTTATAATTTTTTTCATCTTTTTCACTTTGATAAATGGATAATAGTTTCTGCTTATTTTAATTTACATTTTTAAAATTTTGCATTTCCTGGTGTTTAATGGGGGTAAATGTTTTTCTCTTACATTTATTGGTCCTTGGTATGTCATCTATGAATCATACAGGGAAAATTTATATTAGTTCTAGGGATGGATGATCTTGCCAAACTTATGACCACCTCTGACTTCTGCTTCTATTTTAATGTTTCTTATTTGATTTTCTGTTGACAGGAAGAATTACATCAACCTCAGAAGACCTCTTTGTATTCTTGAATATATTTATTTAATCTTAATTACCTTTTTAAAAAAATCATAAAAGTAAAATTTATTTGTAGTAAAAAAATTTTTTTTCCAATAGTAC
>NW_006443570.1:14369627-14382221 GCF_000325575.1 Pteropus alecto
AGTGCTCTTCAAAAATAACAATTTTTAGCAGTTCAATACATATCCTTCCAGACACTTTATGTCAACAATTAAAAAATTTTTTAAACCATAAATGAGAACATGCTTTACATCTTCCCATGTTAATGAATATAAATCTACCTTTTCTTTCTTTAAAAACAATATTTTTATCTTTTTTTTGTTCTCTTTTTATTCCTGAAGTATTTTAAAGTAAATTTAAATGCCAGTTTGCCTTCAAATACTTCTGTAGGTGGCCTTTAAAAAAAATGAAGATGTTTCTTACATAACTAAATTAATACTTCCTAATATGTCCACTCCATATTCAGATTACTTATGTTATCCCAAAACATATTTTATGGTTTAGTTTATTCAAGCCAAGTTGCATTTATACTTACACTTTTTAAAAGCTACACAGAAGGTTATCTAACTAAACTGAATTAATTTAACCAATCCCCTGTAAATGGGCACTTGAAATGTTTGCAGTTTTTACCTACTATAAATAATGCTATAGTGTTATTAACCAAAGTCACCTCAATAAACTTAATTAAAAAACAATGCTAAAAATAATGTTTTGTACCTATCTCTTTGTTTTCTTATCTGATTATTTTGTTAGGATTAATTTCCAAAAGTGGAATAGTGGGGTCAGGAGATATACATGTGTTAAACTTTGATATATTTTGCCAGATTGCTTTCTGGATATGTTGTGCTAATTAAACTCTTTATCAGTTGTATAAGGAGAGTGCCCCTTTCCTCACATTCTTGCCAGCCTCAAGCATTATCAGAAAGATATCTTTTGTGTGTCTCTGTGAGGCTAAGCATCTTTTCTGAAGAATTTGCCCATTTGAATTTTGGAGATTATCAATCCATTTCTTAATATTCACCTTTTCAGATTCAGGAAATGTTCTTGCATCTTGTTTTACTAGACCTGCCTTCCATCCATATGATTTGGGCTTCCTTTAGTTTCTCTAATTTGTTTTTTTTTTTAATGTGCGGGAACCAAATTTGGACATAATGTTTTAACAGAGCCTCACTAGTGAGTTTTATGTGCGTGCGTGTGCACATGTGTGTGTGTAGTGATATTGGAGAGGGCAGTTTTCATTTTTAGTAATTGAAAATTTTACTATACTTTGTTTTCCAGGTATTTTTGATATATAACCCATAAGGATACATTGATCTAGAAAATGAGAAATGTGCAGTTTTTTTAAGCTCGTTGTATTTCATTTTCTTTATCTGTATAATGGTGATATAATAATAGCACCTAATCAAAGGATTATTGTGAGGACTTACATGAGTTAATACATATAAAATGCTTAGGCTAGTGCCTGCTGCTTAGTAGGTTCTTAGTAATGTTAATTGTTAATCTTAATAGTGACAATACAGCCTTTTCTTAGACTATAGATCTATGGTCACAGTATTTGTTTATTTCTTCTTAAAAGGGTTATGTAAATAAATACTAGTACTATACTTACAGTTAGTTCTTTAAAGACTTGAAATGCACATATAAAAAGTATATGCCAAGAAAAGTATTAAGATGTCATTTTTATTCAGTTACTCATTCAACAACATGGAGTCTACTCTTTGCCAACACTAAGCATATCAAAATTCACAGTCCTTGCTTCAAGAAGCTCATAGTAAGATGTGGAGATAGGTAAACCACTTTTAAAGCATAAATCATTTAAGTGTTCGTTTGTTTTTTTCATGAAAGCAACCTCTCAAAGTGTTTCATTTTAGATTGACAAATAAACAATGCTTAGTCTTTTATTGTCTGAGTCTCAGTTTATCCATCTAAGTGGTGATAATTAAGTCTTCATGAGACAGCATTGTAACATTCGTAAGTTCTTAAATCTGGTTAAGATGGTTTTGAGACTCTTAGGAGTAGTCGGTACATCTTATAGTTGGTGTGTTGTGAGGAAAAAGTTCAATTTGATTACTTTGCTTCTGTTAACGAAGATCACCTCGTGGAGGATACATAGTTATTGAAGTTAGCAGTTATATAGTCCACATTTTGTTTGCCTGTCAGCATTTAGATTTGGAAATGATAGTGTAATTAGATGTTCTGCCATGTGATTTAGGCATCATTTCTCTGGAACTAAAATATTTGTAGGATACTTTTTGTGGCCCAGGTGACGTGTTGGATGCTAGAGTGGCAGGATGAGGTCTCTGCTCTCAAGCGGCTAACAATGTCATGAAATCAGACTCACAATACAGTATGATAGTGTGATAGCAATGATATGAATCTGAGAGAGGATAGATTAATTCTGCATGGGAGTCCTCATTTTCAGAAATCTATTTATTAAATCCCCATTTTCAGAGGAGTTATTTCTAGACCTCTACTCTATAGAGAATTTGGGCATTTTGTTAAGGGGTAGTTTCACTACCTAAGAGGCTGTTTATTTAAAGGCTTTTTAATGTGAAGAGATAGACTATTTTATATGAAACAGGGTTACTTGGATTGTGGTTCTAATTTTATTTTTAATAAGTTTCCTTACTTCAAAGTTTACTTTAAATTTTAATAGTATTTTAAATTATAAAAGTAATACATGCTTATAAAATATTCAAACAGTTCAAAAGTCTATCAAATAAAAATGAGAGTATCCCAACTCTCCCTGGGTAACTCCTGTTAGACAGTTTAAACAATTACTTGTAAATAAACTTGCACTCAAAGTACCTCGTATTCTGAGCATTTGCTCTTTCTGTTTAAAGGGGAAAAATAAATTTCTCCTTTTAGGGCAGTGCTCCAGAGCAGTAGAGGTTGTCTGGCAACTGTGAAGTGGAAGGTAACTATAGTGGATTTCAGGAACTACATTGATCAGTTAGATTGCTGTGTCCTATAGGGCTTTTTAAGGATTTATTGATACACTTCATCAAGGTATTTGAGAGAGTATTCAGGGAAACCTAAGAAATTCTATAGTTCTTTTCCCTTCCTTATAAATCCATGCCTGGTCAGAAATTACAGCTTGACTGGGATGTCCCTCCACAGAAGTCAAATGCACACTATCTATCATGTTACTTAGTGTGGCAGTAATGTAAAATGCTAAGGATTTTTTCTTTTTGTTTCTTTCTGTGAGGGGTGCACCCAACATATTTTATCATATGCCTCTTCATCTCTCCCTTATTTCAACTTCCACTTACTCCCCCAATTCCCCATATCATTCTCTTAAGAAAAAAAAATAAGTTTTGCCCACTGAGTCCTCTTTCTTACTTGATTTAATATGTCTTGGGCTGAATGCTTCTTACAAAAGCACTTTGCATTTAGAATTAGCCTATCAAACCTTTTTCTCCATAGACCCCTGCACAGATTGCATGCCTTCTACTGTGGTGCCCTCAGAGGTATGAAAACTCACGTCTCCTTTTGGCTTAGCCATCATGATTTTAGAATATAAGCCCCCATGCTCTGCTTTGGAAAGTTATCCTGGTGGTTATTTTGTACCATTTAAAAAATGTTTACTTTTGGTCCACAGAACCAACCAATACACTGGGACAGAACTGTATTATTCCAGTTAAAACCACAATCCTATAGCACATCCATGTATCTACATCTGGGAATCTGTATATGCACACACCTGCATATGTGTATACATACATGGATATATAAAAATTCTAGTTGGACACACTTTGGAAATGATAGCAACTCATCCATATGGTTGGTGTTAAGGAATTTGTAACCTGCAGTATTCTTTCTTACTAGTAACGCCATTCTGCTTAGGGAATATAGGACAAGCCCAAACAGTAATACTGACAGAATTCGGAATTATGATACAGTGGAGCCTTCACGTAATTCTTTGTTGAAGAAGTTAGGGCCTAAATGTTAAGGCTTATTGTTATTCTGAGTTGATAATCTCTGCCTTGCTTTAATAATTTTTCCTCATGCCTGGGTAGCCCGCGAGTTGCACAATAATCACTCACACAGCTTTGTAATCAATGCCCAAAGTAATAGGATTCCTCTGGCCACCGGCAATTAATAAATTTGTGTCTTTTTTAAAACACTAGCAAGTCGGGCCTGAAATACGACTGACTGGCTCTCCTCATTTGCATATTTATTGCAGTGGAAAAATTCTTACCAGATGATTGATGCTGAGCCTGCCTCTTGAATTCCAAGCAGCACATTATTATGAAATGAAAAATGCCGGCCATACAGTTGATTAAAGTTGAAGACAGTGGAATCGGTGTTTTTTAAGATTGTGGGAGAATTAAAGGCATATTTTAATAGATGTTGACAAGAAGTGAACTAACAAAAGCAAAGCAAAGGATTTGCTTGAAAAGATTTAATCAAACGTCTTTCTTGGGGGATTAATTGCCGGGGATGACTAGTGCAAGTGGCAGGCTTGTGTGGATTTGAATGAAAAGTATTGTTCTCAGGCCAATATATTGTGTGTCATTTTGACCTATAGTTTAGCTCCAGTTCTAGAGTTACTTTTGAAGGAGGAAAAAGATGCTCTTATAATCTGTACATTCTAGTTCAATATTATTTGTGGTAATAGGGATGTGAGAGTTTATATATACTTGTATATAAATAATTGTATTTGCATACTTATTTAAAAAATAACTGTATAGATACTTAAAAACTGATAAGATAAGCTTTATTTTACTCTATACATTCACTCTTTCTATTCCCCTTTCATCCCCTTGCCAGAAGTTTTATGTATTGGTTTATAGTCTAATTAATGAACTGTGTACCCATGTCCAAACTTATTCTCTGCCTACAATTTTGTTTTTTATCGAACAACCCAGATGAATCAAGGAAAAAAATAAAGCTGTTAGGTGAAAATGGTTTTTAGATTGGTGACATTTTATATATAGAATGCTTGCATATGGGTAGCATGTAAATTAATACTTAACATGAGTACTCGTTCAGCCCTAACGCTGTAGATCAGTACAGAGCTTAAGTTTTCACCATGTGAAAATGATGATTTTTGATAACAGTATTCTTTCTATTTCTATAGCATTTTAAAATTAGTAAAATACCTTAATATGTAAAAAACATTATTTTTCATCTTAATTCTGTGAGATAAACGGGCAAAGGATTATCTACATTTTATAGATGAGATCTGTGAGACTCAAAGAGATTTAGTTGGTCCACTCAGTATAAAATGACTATTAGTAATAGTGTCAGTTAGAATACAGGGTTCCTGACCCTTAGTAAAGTACTCTTTCCATTTATTCTCTACTTGGAAAATTATTCCTAAAGCTGGTGCCCAGATGCTTAGGTTGAATCTTGGTAATATGGTGAGGCATATGTCCTTAATCTCCTCTTAAAGGAAAGGCCTCTGGAAATGAATCACGTAGGACAAAATTAACATATATATCCTTGACAGTCTCCATTTGTTTTGTAACCATGTGCTAAGAGGGAGAGAGAAGAAAGAGTATGCATCTCTGCTGCTTTACTTAACTTTTAACAGTAATCGGGAGAAAAATTAGAGATGAATTAGAAACTGTTGATTCCATTCTCTCTGTTATTCATAGAACTAAACAAATAGGATTCGGTCCTATGTGAATGGTAAAGAGGGTTTATTTTGTTTTAGTTTTTGGCTGGGAAGAATTCGCTGTTGGATTTGAGCCTCCAGGAAAGTCTTTCCTCACTCTTGTCAGCTATGGCTTTGGGGAGGCCTAGCACATCCAGCAAAGGATTTGCCCATTGTCTCCTCAGGTTTTATATAAAATCTTATTAGAAGGAAATGTAGCCCTAATATTGCAAAGAAATGAGAATTGGGCTCTGTCTTCTAAATCTCTTTACAGGAAGTAGTCCATGTGTTGGCCACTGGTGACTTGACTTGGGTAAACTTTTTTTCTTTTTTTTTTCTTTTTTTGGTGGTTAGAAGCACAGAATTGCAGATTTCATCTCTGGTAGGTCTCTTGACACTTTGATGCATGGTGGTGTTATCCCTGAATGGAGCTTAAATACTTCAGGGCTACTTTCTGACTGGGTGAAGGGGTGTATAAAATGAGAACATATGAGAGAGTATTAACAGAAAGGTACACTTTGATTTACTGATATTGGCTCTCTGCTTTCTTGTTGGATTGATAGGCTGTCTAATATATCTGCAATGGATTTTTTAAAACTGACTTGAACAAAATAAAAGGACTTGTATTGCTTACTTGAAAGTGGCCCTTAAAAATAGTAGACTTTTTGTTGAATGTTTTCACAATTCTTTGTTACGCTACATGTTAGAGTCAAATTATGACTTGTTTGTTGGGGGCAAGCAGTTATAAACATAGACTGCTTTGCAGCTTCTTCCCTGCGTGGTTCTTGATTTTATTTTAGGTTATGGATACATGGTACCTAGAGGAGGTGAGGGACAGGTACTTGATTTTCCTGTTCTTTTTAATTTTTTATTGTGGTAAAAAAAAGCATAATAAAATTTATTATCCTAACCATTTCTAGGTGTACCGTTCAATAGTGTTAAGTATAATCACACTATTGTGCAACCGATCTTTAGAAGTTTTTCATCTTGCAAAGCTAAAACTTCATTAAACATCTCTTCATTTCCCTCTCCCTCAACCCCTGGCAGCCACTATTCAACTTTCGGTTCCTATGAATATGACTACTCTAGGTACCTCATATAAGTGGAACGATACAGTATTTGTCTTTTTGTGACTGGCTTGTTCATTTAGTATAATGTCATCAAGGTTCATCTATGTCGTATTGTAGCATGTGTCAGAATGCTGTTTTTAAAGGCTAAATGATATTTCATTTTTTTCCTGTTCTTTTCAACTAGGCTCAAGATTGAAAGATTACAGATTATTTTGTCTGGATTAAAGATGAACTAAGATGGTAGAATTATTTATTTTACTCTGGTCTTGGGACTTTTTAAAAATGTTTTTTTATTGTGGTTAAATATACATGACAAAATTTACCATTTTTAACCGTTTTGAAGTATACAGTTCTGTATCATTAAGTACATTCACATTGGTTGTGCAACCATCTTCACTGTCCATCTCCAGAACTTTATCATCTCCAGAACTTTATCATCTCAAATTGAAACTGTGTCCATTAAACAGTAAGTCCCAGTGCCGCCCCCTCCCCCCCATCCCGGACTTCAACCCCTGGCAACCACCATTCTATTTTCTATTTCTGTGAATTTGTTTTAGGTAACTCATAAGTGGAATCATACAATATATGCCCTTTTGTACCTGGCTTATTTCTCTTAGCATAATATTTTCAAGGTTAGGTCTTGGGAATTTTGAAAACTACTTTGCAAATGCAAATTTGATTTGTGGTTTCACTTTGGAAACCTGTGCTCTACCTCTTAATAGATAGCCATTTCTAGAAAAGAAGTTAAAAATAGTGGTTAATGCTTGCATAGAATTTGAATGAGATGAAATTTCTGTGTTTTCATGATCTTCCTTCCAAGTTTAGTGTCTTTTCTGTTTTCTTGCTACAACACACTTTCAGAACCTAGGTACTTTGGATATCTCATCAATTCTCAGCTCTTTTTACAAATGATTATTCGCAGTAACCTAATATTTATAGTTATCATTTGTATTCTTTGTCCTACTCATCCCTTTAAAAATTTTTTATATAATGTAATTTTGCATTGTTCTACTTACATACTTAGCACATTTAGACTGAATAGTTCTTGGCTTTAAAATTGTTATATCTTTATTTTTGTTTTTTCCTCCTTGCCTCCGTTTTCATCTTGTTTATATTTAATTTATTTCCCAAAAGCTGAGAGACAGAAGGATAATGCTGTATTTTTTCTTTTTCATGAGTATAACTTATTTCTGTATTTGGTGGAAATTTTTTTTTTTCGTTTTGTTGTTTTTTAAGATTCAAACCAACAGGTTGAGAATCTTGGTTTGGAATACAAGGCATTGGAATTTTTCAGGTAATTTTATGTACTTCAGATCATCCCAAGTAGTATGGATATGCACTGATTATAAAAGGATTAGAATATAGGATTTAGAAAAAATGTGATCAAGGGTTTTGTGTTATTTTTAAAGAGGAAGGTTGTATTTGTATAGTTTTATATGCAGATTATTTGAAACTTTCTTAGCAAGGTTAGCTCTTAGCCTTATATTGAAATAGAATCCTCTAGTATGATATATATGGAGAGCTGGTCTAACTCATACGTTGGTTTACCATTGATGAAACAAGTTAGGATGTAAGATAGTGAGGAGGCTACTTATGCTGAGCAGGGTAGAAGCAGAAAAGATAGAATAAGACTCATAAAAATCATTTACACTGAAGTTTGTGTGGAATGAAGTTAGTGTGGAATATTATACAAATATGAATGTAGAGATTGCTAAAAGAAAGTAGGGTCGCTTGTGAAAAGATTATAGTTATTTAAAGGAAAGAGGGAAGGAGTGATAGAAGCATGGCCAGAGATAAATGGACAACTATTAGTGATAATAAGAATGGAAAGTATAGAATTTAGCAACTGATTAAAAATATAGAATAAGGGCACCACAACATCCATGATTTCCTATGAAAACACATCAAATAGAGAAGAGAAAATCAGAGGAGAAATATTAAGTAGGAAGAAAAAGGTTCATGTTGCTGCATGGTATATTTGTTGTTGTGTTTTGTGTTTTGGTTTTGATCTGGAAATTTTATTGATCAGCGATTTTAGAGCCAGAGAAAACCAACTGTGAGTCTTCTAGGCCCCTTTCCTTAGAACAAATAAACTGCAAGAGACTGGGCCTCCCTGGACTTGAGCAGGTTGATCAAGTTGTTATTCAGTTCTGGGAGGCTGCCTATGGTCTTTATTGATGTCACTTAGGGGGTCTTTTTTTTTTGTAGGAACTTTATTATTTTTTTAAAAGATTTTTATTAAAATCTAACTAACATACAACATTGTATTAGTTTTAGGTGTACATCATAGTTATTCAACATTTATATACCTAAAGAAGTTATCACTGTAAGTCCAGCAACCGTCTGATACCATACAATGCTATCACAATATTATTGATTATATTCCTTGTGCTGTGTACATTACATCCCTACTGACATGATATATTTGAAGGAGTGATGGAGCATTTGTGTGAAGATTTTTCTTGGAGTTGCTAGAAATGTGAAAGTTTGATTATAGGAGGGACATCTGAGTGCTGTCAATACATAAAAGTGATGATCGGAGTCTAGTTAGCCCCTTTTAGTAGGAGTAGGCTGATAAAGAAGGCAAGAGTTAAGTTCTCAGAGGGCTAGTTTTTATTCTGAAAGTTCTTAGCCACAGGCTATATACACTTAATCCTGACCAACTTTATTACAAATACATTCTGTTGGCTATGAGGAAAGCCAGGTGAGAACATATTCTTGATGTGCAGCTTTTTAATACACAATACACTACTGCAAATAATAAGTCATTAATTTGGTTTTCATACATGAATAAGAACTTTCCATAAGGATATGTGTGGAGAGATTGAATGACTGATGTGGCAGCTCAAACCAGAGGCAAGAGAGATCTCCTGAGGGAGGATAGTGGTGGTGGTAGGGATCCTGGGACTAAATTTACTCTTTAGGAAAATAGGAAGAATTGCTTAAAGAGTTGACTGATAGAGGGATAATCCAGGAGGTCAGTGGGTAACTTGTAGAAACTAACATCAAAAGAAAAAAACGATTAGTTATGATGACAGGGAGGGAAGGAGGAATTTGTCAATCTTACATATGAGAAATCACAATTTATCGCAGACACTTTTCTAAGCACCTTGTACATGTTACCTTGCTTATTCCTCGTAACAACCCTGTGAGGTAGGCGCTGTTATTATTTCCTTTTGGGAATTCTGTATTTCAGAGAGTTCTTAGTCCCTAGATACCCTGTGCCTCCTCCTGCCCCGCAGCCAGAACTTCTCTGGAGCCAAGAGTTACAGATATCTCTTACTTTCGACAATTGTAGGTAATTAATTGTTCTTTTTCTATGCTTTATTTCCCAGGTCACAAGGCACTTAAAGCATTGTTGAGGTCATTGGTAGATCTTCAGGAAGAGCTGCTTTTCCAGTACCCAGACACTAGATATCTAGTAGGTGGAACAAAGCCCAAACCGGATAGGTAAGGAGAAAATGCAACTATAGAGTTGCTTATTTTCTTTTCATCTGAATAGTGTACTATCATGAAAAAGAATGCTCAAACTTTTCCAGGTCGATATCAAACTTAATGTTAATAAAATAGAAAGAGTTGCTTATATTAACTGGTAGCTAGGATGGCACAAAAATTGGGAATTAGGTTTTGGGTATTTATACTTAGTTGTGCCTAATTCTCTTTGTGGCTTCAGCAAAAGACTTGCCTTCTCTTAAGAGCTATTGAAATGAGTAGATAAAAGCACATTTTAATATTAATGCTTAATTAATGTTTATGAAGCACTTTGTGTTCATACCATGGAATCTGTGGTCACAGCCAACTACTTTACAGTGAAGGAAGAAGTAGTTATTTTAAAGGGTAGAATATTTTGAAAGACAGCAGAATAAACTTTTTTTTTTTTTACTGAAATTATCGCATTTGATGAAAGATTCCCACCCCTTTTGAGCCTGCTGTATATGGTACCTGCTTATTGTTTTCCCTTGGTCTTATCCTTTATTTTATTCTTTTGTAATGAATTAGTTGGAGGGATAAAAAATAAACTGAAATTTATTGAGCAACTACTATGTGTTAGAGTCAGTAATCCAGTGAGTGCAATTGGCTATATAGTTGGAGGTTGTATTACTTTCTCATGGCAGTTGCATATAGTATTGTGGTTTAATGCTGATTTTGTTGCCTACCCCCTTTGAATTTTCTTTATATTCAGCTTCTCTTCATTTGGTTCAACTAATATTATTCCTCTTCTTGAACAATTGATTACAGGAAGACATTTCCCTTATTGATTTGGGGATTAAAGTCTTAAAAGTATGAGTATATGTTTAATTTTTAAAGATTCTCTCTCGTAACCAATATAGGCCTGGTTCGTATTTCTCATAATGTTTTTATAATCTCATTTATTTTTATGGTTTGCTTACCTTTAAAAAATATTTTGAAATCCGTTATTTTTATATTTATTTGAAAAGTTACATGAGTTTTTGATTGATCTCATGAACACTCTTTTTAAATGAAAAAAAGCCATCCACGCATCTATGGTGCTATTTAAAATGTAGACTGAATAGGGAAGGCCTAAATACTCTTGACTTAATGTGAGCCTAGCTTTTTATTTGGATAATGTTTATTTACATTGGACTTAATGTTCTTTTGGTTTTCTAGTGAGGAAGAGATTTCCAGTGAAGATGAAGAGCTAGTAGAAGAGAAGAAGAAGCAGAGAAAGCCCCCACCAAAGAGGAAGCTGGAGATGGATGACTATCCCAGCTTCATGGCAAAGCGCTTTGCTGACTTTACAGTCTATAGGAACCGCATACTTCAGAAGTGGCATGATAAAACGAAGCTGGCTTCCGGAAAACTTGGGAAGGCAAGTGTTTGTTGCACGCACATGTGTGTAACATAGGCTATGGCAACCTGCAGTGATTTTAAGGAATTGGAACTACAGTTCATTTATATGATTGATGTCATGTGATAGTAATCAGTCATTTCTCTAGAAAAACTTACCGAACTCCTACCATTGGTGTTTATACCTGTCAGATTTGGGATTTTAACTTTATTGAAAAGAATATTTTATTCTAGAAATTGTGGCCTTGTGAGCGTTCAAATGTTGGAAATACAAAATAAAGAAATAGAATTTAAAGTTATTAAGAGCAGAAGTTAAGCTCTGGGTATAGGAAAATAATATGACCTACTTAAGACTTAATTATTTTTTTCCTCTGAGAACAATTACAGCCATTCACAAACTCAGTCTTTAACAGAAAGTCTCTCCTGAAAGAGGGGTTGTCTGTTTCTTTCTGACACAGAAAGATAGAGAAACCAATGTAGCTGTCTTCAGCACAGACTTTCTGCGTTATCTGACATTGGTTAATGTTGTTGCAGGGTTTTGGTGCCTTTGAACGCTCAATCTTGACACAGATCGATCATATTCTGATGGATAAAGAAAGATTACTTCGAAGGACACAGACCAAGCGCTCTATATACCGAGTTCTTGGCAAACCTGAACCAGTAGCGCCGCCTGTCCCAGAAAGTTTGCCAGGACAGCCGGTAAGAACTGTGATGCATGATGATTATGGGGAGCAGTTTCTATAAGGCTAATTAACTGAAAATCTGATCACCTACTTATAGGTATTACCTTTGGTATAAGAAGTTAGTGAAAGAAAGAGAAAAGACATTACTAGGTTGTTGAGAAACAGTATGTGGGAGGACAAAGTTAAAAAAAAAAGAGCTATTATTAAATACTTATGTGTTAATTTTGAGTTTGATATGAGTCTAGTAATAATGGAAGCATTTATAATCCAATTTTTAAAATTCAGTTTTAAAGCTGCTTCATGAGGAATGTCAGTATTGAAGCAAGTGTGTTCTTTAGGCTTTATGTTGGACATTTAGATACCTGGGAAAAGAATCCAAAATTAGACTAGTCAGGTTCTTTTGTTTAAAGGAAACTTTTATTTATAGTGGAAATATGTACTTGATAATTTTTTTAAGTTCAGAAGAATTTTAAATGAAAAGTAAAATTCCCCCAGTCTATAAATTTCACTCCTGAGATTTAACAAATTTTCATAGTTGTAACAAGCTTTTAGGTATTTGCTATTCATATATAT
>NW_006443570.1:14382246-14383587 GCF_000325575.1 Pteropus alecto
GTAATAAATATGATTGCCTTTTCTTTTAAATGATATGGATACATATGTGTATATAAATATATAAAGTGTTACAGCTTTTTAAATTTAGTATATCCTAGACAATTCTCCATATCGTTACATAGAGATCTACCTCATTTTTCCTCATGGCTAAGGGTATTCCATTGTACTATAATTTATTCAAACAATGGATATTTTTGTTGTCTCCAGTTTTAGAGACAGTGCTACAGTATATATTCCTGAGCATATATATTTTTGTATTTGTGTGAGCATATGGATAGGTTTCTTGAAGTGGAAATGTTAAAGAGAATATACATTTTAAATCCTGATGGATGTTTCCAAATTGCCTCCAAAAAGGCTGCGTTAATTTTCAGTCCCACCAGCTGTGTTTTCTAATATTGAGTGTTGCCAATTTTAGAGGTGAAAAATGGTGTCTTCTCATTAATTTGCATGTTTTTAATTAGAGTGAGGTTAAACATATTTTCAAATGATTCTTAACTATTTGTGGTTCTTTGTCAAGTGCCAGTTAATGTTTTTGCCCATTTTTCAGTTGGATTGTTTTTGTTCTTTAATTTTAAGAGGTCTTTATATCTTAAGGAAAACAGTGCTTTGACTATAGTACACATCGTTCATAGTAGCTGTGTTACTTTGATAACCTAAAACTCTTTCCTTTCTTATTGATATAGGAGATCCTTCCTGAAGCCCCTGCCAACGCCCACCTCAAGGACTTGGATGAAGAAATCTTTGATGATGATGACTTTTACCACCAGGTATGATTTTTATACTCTTTTGTTACAAATCTGGTTTTGGCATTTTAAAACAGCTGATAGAATTCTCTGACCAAAAGGTAGCTTACTTTGGAAGGATAGCGTCAGACAGGAAGTTAAAACTCCTTTGTTCTGAACTGACTTACTGTGCAGTTCTAGATCTGTTGGTTTTCTCCTGTCTTATATTTTTCCTTTTAAAATGGAAACAGCTACAGCTACTTTGTTATTGCAGAGTGTAAATTATCTGTATAACAGTTTCAACTTCTTTGAGTCAGGTGGATTATTCTTTCTTTGCTGTTTTTGATAATGGTAATGGGAGATTTTTTTTATTATTTGGTTTTTTCCTATTACTTTTATATCAGGGTATGGAGCTAAAGGGCTGGGATCCTAGAGTTCTTGAATTTCACTACTGGTTCTATTACCTGTTAATACATTGTCTTTATTTTTTTTTTTTTTGCCTGTTCAAATCAGTTAAATATGTATTGAGTTTGTGTGCAATTGTTGCTTGTTGAAGACAAATAATTGGTAGAAGTTGAAATACGGTTTCGTTCTCAGTACCATCTCTTTACAAATATCC
>NW_006443570.1:14383644-14385866 GCF_000325575.1 Pteropus alecto
TTGCTCTTTTTAATGATGTTGGTGACTATTAAAGTAGACTAAACATTTGAGTTATTCTAAAGAACTAAAATTATTTCCTATAATCCTGAGTCTCTTGATAAGTCCTACTTCTTAATGAATTGTGCTTTGGGATGTACCCTTTCTAGCTCTAGGGAATTGAGGATGTTGTTAGGCAGTGATATACCAGTTTTTGTTCAACAGTTATCAAGATAATTTTTTTTCTCAGCTGAATTTTTAGCATGTAAACTTTTGCAACAGCTTGTTGAAGGTTTAGCCATGATGGTTGTACTAGGTATATGGAATATGAAGGAAGAAACTTAGGATAATTATACTGTGAAGCAATAGAACAGGTGATTCTATATTATGGATACCTCTGGTTTTGCCCTAAAAAAAGAAAAAAACTTTCTATTAATCTTTCTATTCACTCTGTGATGTTCAATAAAATTATTGCCATAGTAAGTCTTAAAAGTAATGATGAGAGGGTATAGGAAAGAGGATTGGTGGGGCCTCAGGTGTTCCTAGTCAGAGGCCTTGATTCTTTTTTCCTTTTCTTCTCTTATTATATCCATTTGTCAGAAGAGTAGGGAACTCTATTTTGTTCTAGAATGTCTAAGGAAGTACCTGATATAGGATATTAATGCTGTATAATTGTGTGAGATCATGGGAGACAATCAAAAATGTTCCAGTCTTCATTAATTGAAGTGTACATTGTTCGTTGGAAAGTGTATCATAAATTAAATAGGCTTAATAAAATAAACTGAAATTACTGGGGAGAAGTTGCTTCTACTGGCAATCCTTATTCTTGAAAGATTTTTTTTTTTAACCTGGAGGTCGATTTAAAAAGAAATAGCATTACTTGATTGGCCCTTCATTCCAATTAATAATTTTAACTTCGATAAATTCTGATTTCAGAGTTATGACTAGTCACATCTTAGCTTTTCCCCTTGCTGGTTAATTGGGGTGCTGGGGTTAATCTAAATTAAAACTTAAACTAATAGAGGTCAGCAAGGCAGCTGAAACACCTGAGTGAAACAAATGGGGCTGCCAGGCGCAACTTTATCTTGGCTGTTTCCCAAGAGAGAAGTGGCAGCAAATTGGAGTTGTTTCAGCCTTCTGTAAAGGTGAATGATGGGTGACACTTGTTAATGTACAGCATCTCCGGAAGCATTCCAGATTGCTTTGCTGCTGTACCAACTGCTGCCATCCATGCACAGTCAGTAGGAACTGGACCAGTTGCCAACATCTGGCAGCACAGCAAGGAATGGGTGCAAGTCTTGAAACCCCGCAGATTCTAAATATGGTGCTTAGAACTGTGCGGGCTTTAATCACTTACCACTCTTTGGCAGCAGGCTACAACAGCTTATCCTAGCCTCGTACATCACATCCCGACATCTGCTGAGCCGCAAGGCAGCTGCACATTTATTTTCTTTTCTTGCCTTTTCTCTTTGCCTCCTGTTCCTCTTCTTCCCACTTTCCCCCCTCCTACCTTCAGTTTTCTTCCCCTCCCCAATATGCTTCTTGGGAGAGATGATCTGTAAAGATTACTGCTTCATTGTGTGCAAGTAATTGTGGTGATGCCAGGCCCTTGACAGACACAACATAGCACCTGTTCTGCTGACCTGGTTAATTTCTTCTGTTGAGTGGGATTTGCCAGAGATTGGCGCTGAAGCCAATTCAATGATAAGGCTAAAGAAAATGGCTGTATGTTTTCTGTCACCTCCCAATTAAATTGGCTTCATAAAGTGCTTTCATTCATTTGTCAGGGTAGTAAGTCTGAGCTAAGTGTTGCATTCAGAAGTGGTACAATGTATTACAATGGCTTCCTGAATTTTCATTTTTTTAATATGGTCATATGAAACAGCTGGGTTGCAAATATAATACATTTTGCCTTTTTTAAAAAACCATACTTGAAGCCAGACTCTTTGGGTCCATGTTTTGTAAGGGAGAGATTATAACCACATTGAATTTTAATGTTTCATTGTAGGGGTTTAAAGGCTTACTTGGTTAATTCTGGTGTCACGAGGCTGTGTAAATGCCCTAAATACTGAGAATGATGCTCGGGGGGTTAGAACACCCAAAACACACACACACACACACACACACACACACACACACCCCTAAATACTGAGAATGATGCTCGGGGGGTTAGAACACCCAAAACACACACACACACACACACACACACACACACACACACACACACACTCTCTCTCTTTCCATCT
>NW_006443570.1:14387817-14413653 GCF_000325575.1 Pteropus alecto
TCCCTCTCCCTCTCTCTCTGTTTCATAATGGGCCTTAAGTTATTACAACTTAAAAAAAAATTGTATTATTTAATACACATATACATACAGAGAGAGGCCCTGAAGAGTATCAGATATCATAAGTAATCATATCATTTTTGAGCTGAAAAGAACCTTACAAGAAACTGATTCCCTGAGAAGTTAAGTAACTTTCCGAAAGTTGTATAGTAAATGGCAACTCCAGTACTTGATCTCAAGACTTCTTAGACCAAGTCCTATTCTTTCCATACCTTTATTTTTTTAAATATTTCATTCTTAAGCCATAAAAAGACTTCACTATAGTATTACAGTTTTCAGTTTATAAATAAATAAATTGGGAGAAATATTATGTGTGTTAGAAAGTAATTTTTTTTTCCTTACAAGACAAATGATTTATTGTACTCTGCTTCTTAACAATTCTAATGAAAAAATTAGCTTTATCGTTGTGTTACTGGTTTGTTTGGGAAACCAGAATTGCCGAAAGCTTGAAGTATACCCAGTGGTAAAGATTTTATGAGAGAAACTGTTCACCTGCTTCAGGCATTGCAGAGTTACTTCCAAATGGAATTAGTTTGCATTTGGCCTATTTCTTGTCAAAGCTCATCCCTAAAGACGATTTCACAAAAGTGAAGGTTGTAAGTGACCATGAAGGATGAGCCATTCAGAAATGTTTTCAGTATCTATTTTTCATTTTCATGATTCTATTTGATACTTTTTAACATTAATTTCTTATAAGATGTGTTGTGTGTATTACCATTTAAGATTTTTTTCATTGTTTTGATTTGCTTTTCTTTACACCATCATTTGATCTTTGACTTGATAAACCTAATTTGTTAAAAAATTGAAGGAGGACTAACATTTACTGAGAACTAGTTGTGTGCCAGCTACAAAATAATTAGGCAGGTACTTGACATACATCTTTATTTAATCCTCACAAGATCTCCATACTGAGTTATGACTGCACTTAACAATAACCTATAGAAAGTGACTTGGTTTTATTCTTCTCATCTCCCAGACCTCAAACTAGTTTCTTGTCACCTCATGAAGTATTTTGTTCTGAAAGGACTAATTGAGCTTAGGTATTGACTGATCGATACCTGGATTTCTAAGGGTTCATTAGGATTTCGTATGTCGCTTCTAGCTGTGTTTAGTTTTGATCTGGTTTGTCTTGTCACTTCGAATTTAACCAGGAGTGTCTAGAGAAAGGCATAATAAGTTTTGCTCTTTTGACGACCACTTTGATGGGTTAAATTTCTCCTTTCATTTGCCATCAGGACATGTCTACAACTGACCTTGCCACATGCTGGACTTTTGTATCCAAGACACTTGATAATGCTATAAACAAGTAATTACTAATTCGATGAACTATTAAAAGTTGATAATGTTAAGAAATAGAGAAGAGACAAGCCTTCTGATAAAATGGTTTACCTTAATTAAGTTGGTAAGTGATTAATATGGACAGTTGATAAAGTTTGATTTGAACCTGTTCCTTTTAAGTAGTTGTTGGAAAACAGATACCTTCTGTTCAGGGTAGTATTTCATTTTTAGCTTTACTCTAAAATGTTGCTATTATTTGAAATGTGAATAGTGTTTCTTAAAAGTTTGATAAAACTTATTACACATAGACCTTTATGAGGGCATACATATTAACTACATAAATTTGAAAATTGAAATTATGCTTAAAGACATAGGAGAAAATCAGTTAGGTTCTTGAGGTATAGTAAAGATGTTAGGAAAAAACCAAACCCCAAACCAAATACCAATGTCCAGTTAAACCCCAGTTTTAATAATTATAAAATTATTTTGTATATCACATATAAGAATTTTATTAGCGATACACTCTGGTTTCTGTGCTGCCATTGTCTGTCAGTATTTAGATCCGAATACGTAATCAATATTGACATTTGATTGCTCACTATTGAGGGGGCTGCACAGAATAGGGGACCAAAAGCCACATTTTAAATGCAAGGTCCAGAAATTTCATCAAACAGCAGTGTCAAGGGAAGGTACACACGACTGGCCCTCATTTCTTTCAGTTTCCTTGCTTTAAAAAACATCAGAGCGTGACTTCAGTACTACTACTTCGTTTAAACAAAGATAAAACCTCAGAACAAAGCCTAAAACGGTACATTTTAGGAGTCAGCGAGGAAAGAGAAAAGAATTGGCTTACAAGTATTGAAGAAACTTTTCAAACACAGGTAGTACCATGGGAATTTACTAGGTAAATATGTGAACAGAATTGCCTTTTCTGTACTAATAAGCACAATGTCAGCTGGCTGAGTGTAAGTTAAACACAGGATTCCAGCAGTATTTTACTTGCTCCAAGTGGAGAATTTGGCATCCCTCAAGACATGGGGAGTACTACCTAGTCACTAAAGTAGGCATGATGTCTTCTTATTAAATCACTCACATTTAATGTATAGCTCCTTTAAAATAATTTATAGGGATGATGTTTTATTATAGAAAGGGGAAGTTAATAAACATCTTTTAAAAATATATGTGTATTGTTGATCTAGACTAGAACATAATTGCTTTAAAGTTGGATAGCATCTTTGAAGATCATCAAGTCCAAACAGTTTTTTTTCAAACTGAAGCCCAGAAGAAGTAAATGACTAGTATAGGATCATCTCACTTAGTGAGTTAGGACCTTGAAACCTAAGTGTTCTTGTTCCTAGTATGATTTTCTTCCCAGCATATTCTGCCTTTTCATCTGACACATTTAAAAATCCATGTGAGAGTTTCCTTTTCAGATTAATATCTGTTTAGGAAACTGGTGATCCAGTGCGCCTATTTGTACTCTGACAATTCACTTGTATCACTTTTTGTGCAATTATGAACTTCATAAAGTTAACATTTATTATGCCACATGCTAGGCTTATATAAAAGACTGATAAGACAAAAATCACTGCCCAAGGAATTTGTGTCATCTAACAAGAGTAAGGTTCTCTGCAATTTTGTATTGTCATATAGCTCCTCTTTAAGAGTATGACTTTATTAAAATTTAAGTGGAAAAATAAATGGTGAGAGTCAGGTCTTCAATATTAAAACATACATGTAGTTCTCTAGTGTTGTCTTATCACAAATGTGCCTCAGGCATTTATTAGCATACAGTTTTTTTCCTTAACATATACCTGATCTAATTCCTAAAGTCATTTCTCCATAACCTGTAAAAGATCCTAAGAGACATTATTAGATATAAGCTCTGGATAATATAAATTCCCTATTTTCCAAGTATATAGTCATTGTTAGAAGCCAGATTGAGATGCTATTATTCACTGATACTTATTTTAGGTTAGAAAAGCCTTCAGGTTAATGACGATATTTGAGGGTTCACTTGCTATGGCTCACTTTTGTGTATTTCTGAAATTTTCTCATAAAAAGTTGAGAAGAAGAAAAGCTTTTAGATTTTTTTTCTTTCTTTCATTCATTCATTCAACAATTATTTCGGTTCCCTCTAAATATATATTGAGTGTACTGTTCTAGGCTATGCTGTTTAATGCAGTAGCCACTAGCTATTTAAATTTAAATTAGTTAAAATAGAATAAAGCTAAAAATTCAGTTCTTTAGTCATATTGGCCACATTTCAAGTACCAAGTAGCCACATGTACTAGTGAACACGGTATGGACAGTAAAAATATAGAACATTTCCATCATCATAGAAAGTTCTATTGGAGCTCTAAGAAGCTAGAAGAGAGCAAAGTCCTGTGTCCTCATGAGCTTTAATTCTAACTTAGAGATAGGATAAGTAGTGAAATATAATGTGATACTGCAGTAGAAAATGATAAAACTGGGTATGGGTAAGCATACTATTTTTATATAGGATGTTCAGGGGATGAAGTAATATTTGAGCAGAGACCTGAAGAAAGTGAACAACAGAGCCATGCAGATATTTAGGGGAAGAATGTTGGGAATGGCAAGTGCAAAGGCTCCGAGGCACAGCAGAAGCTAGCACGTTTTAGGGAAATCAAGGAGGCCAGTGTCACTGTGGTGGAGTAGGCAAGAAAAAGTGATAGGAGAGGCAGCCAAAGAGGTAATGGGAGGTCAGGTCCTGAAAGACCCTGTAGGCCACTGTAAGACTTTGGCTTTTACTGTGACTGAGTTGGGAAACCACCAGAGGGTTTTGAAGAAAGGAGTGATATGATTGGTAATATTTTAAAAGAATCACTGTGATGGCTGTGTTGAGAATAAACTATGGGGCAGCAAGGTGGCAAACAGGAAATAGTTAGAAAACTAGTGATAATCCAAGCAAGAGATGGTGGTAGCTAGGACTAGCCTGGTTTTGGAGGGAGAGTTGAAAAGTGGTTGGAGTCTAAATTTATGTTGAAAGTTGGACTGACAGGATTTACTAATGAATTGTATATTATGGCAAGAGGAGAGTAGAGTACAGGTTTTTGTTCTGAGCAATTGATGAGATAAAATTGCAATTTACTGAGATGGGGAAAAGCAGTGAGAAAAGCTAGTTTGGAGGAGAAATCTAGAACTCAATTTTGGTTATATTAAGGCGCCCCCCGCCCTCCATGGACCTGTGTTGACTTTAATTATTTTGATTCCGAATTGTTATATTAAGTTTAGGATACCTCTGAAACATATGGAGTTGTTGGAGAGGTAGTTATATAATTTTGGAGTTCGTGGGAAGATCTGGGCTGAAGGTATGAATCTGAGAGCCATCAGCATATACGTTTTATTTAATACCATGAGGCTGAATTAGACCACCTAGGGAATGAAAGTAGGAAAAGAAAAGCTATTCAAAGCTCAAATCCTGGGACATTCAAACATTTAGAGGTTGGGGAAATGAGGAACCAGCAAAGGTCATTTAGAGGTTGGGGAAATGAGGAACCAGCAAAGGTCATTTAGGAGAGAATAAAGGAAGAGTTGTTTCATGGGTTCCATGTATAAGTGTTTCAAGTCGGGAATCCAGTATCATTCTGATACTAAACCAGGCAAAAACATCACAAGGAAAGAATGACAGACCAATATCTCTTCTGAATATAGATGCAGAAGTCAAAGTACTAGAAACTCAATCCAGCAACACACGAAAAAGGTTATATACCATGACCAAATGGGATTTAGCCCAGAAATATGAATATTAAACATAAAAAAATCAATATAATATACCTTATCAATAGAATAAGGACAGAAACCACATGATCAGCCCAATAGATGCAGAAAAAAACATTTGATATCTTTTCATGATAAAAACACTCAACAAACTAGAGATAGTGGGAACTTCCTAATTTGATAAAGAACATCATCAAAAACCCACAAGTAATATCGTACTCAGTGGTGAAAGACTGAATGCTTTCCCCTAAGATTAGGAACAAGACGAGGATATCCGCTCTTGCCACTAATATTCACTATTGTATTGGAGATTCTAACCAGGATAGTTAGACAAGATAAATAAAAGGCATCCAATTGGAAAAGAAGATGTAAAACTCTTATTTTACAGATGGCATAATCCTATGAATAGAAATCTCAAAGAAGCAACCAAAAAACTACTAGATCTACTAAATGAATTCAACAGAGTTGCAGGATACAAGATGAACATACAAAAATTAGTTGTATTTCTATACACAAGTACCAAGCAATCTGAAAAGAGAATTAAGAAAACTATTCCATTTATAATAGCATCCAAAAGAATAAAAAACCCGAGAATAAATTTAACCAAGAAGCCGAGAGACTTGTATGCTGAAAACTATGTTAAACACTGCTGAAAGAAATTTAAAAAGACCTAAATAAATGGAAAACCATCTCATGTTCATGGATTAAAAGACTTAATATTATTAAGATGTCAATACTCCCCAAACTGATCTACAGATTCAACATATCTCTATCAGAATCCCAGCCACCTTTTCGCAGAAATTGACAAGCTAATCCTAAAATTCATATGTCAATGCAAGAGACCCAAAATAGCTAAAACAGTCTTGTAAAGAACAATGTTGGAGAATTCATACTTCCTAATTTCAAAACTTACTACAAAGCTACTAATAATCAAGATGTTGTGGTACTGGTATAAGCTTAGGCATATAGATCAATGGAATACAATGGAGAGTCCAGAAATAAACCCTTACATTTATGGTCAGTTGATTTTCGACAGGGGTGCCAAGACAGTTCAGTGGGGGAAAGAATAGTCTTTTCAACAAACAGTGCTAGGACAACTGGATATCCACATGCAAAACATTGAAGTTAGAGCCCTCCCTCATACCTACACAAAAATTGGAATGGGTCATGTACCTAAATATAAGAGCTAAACTATGAAACTTATAGAAGAAAAAATAAGAGTAAAACTTTATGACCTTGGGTTAAGGAGTGGATTTTTAGGTATGACAACAAAAGCACAAGTGACAAAAGAAAAAACATAAATTTAGACTTCACTGAAATCAAAAACTTGTGCTATAAATGGTACCATCAGAAAGTGAAAAGACCCACGAAATAGGAGAAAATATTTGCAAATCATCTATCTGATAAAGGACTGGTATTTGGAATATATAAGAACTCTTACAACTCAATAATAAAAGACAAATAACCCAATAAAAAATGGCAAAGGATCTGAATAAACATTTCTCCAAAAGATATATTTTCCAGTAAACACAGGAAAAGATGCTCAACATCATTAGCCTTTAGGGAAATGCAAATCAAAACCGCAATGAATATCACTTTTCTCCACTAGCTATAATCAAAAAGACAAATGATAACAAGTGTTGGGGAGGGTATGGAGAATTTGAAACCCTCATACGTTGTTGGTGGGAATGTAAATTGGTATAGCCCCTGTGGAAAACAGTTTGGCATTTTCTCAAAACAGAGTTACCATATGACCCAGCAATTCCACTCTGAGGTATATTCCCAAGAGAAATGAAAGTGTATGTTCACATAAAAATTTGTACATGAATATTTGCAACATTATTTATAATAAGCCACAAATGAAATAACTCAAATGTCCCTCAGCTGATAAATGGATAAACAAAATGTGGGGTATCCATACAATAGAATATTATTCAGCCATAAAGAGGAATGAAGTACTCATAATTGCTACAACATGGATAAACTTTGAAAAGATTGTGCTAAGTGAAAGAAGCTATTCACAAAAGACCACATATTATATGATTCCATTTATATGAAATGTCCAGAATAGGCACATTTATAGAGACAGGAAGTGGGGTTAGGGTTGTTGGAAGTGAAATGGGGAGTAACAGCTAATGAATAATGAGTTTCTTATGAGAGTGATGAGAATATTCTAAAACTGATAGTGATGGTCACACAACTCTGTGAATTTACAAAACCATTGAATCTTACAATTTAAATTTGTGAATTGTATGATATTTGAATTATATCTGAATAAAGTTTGTTGTGTTTTTTTTAAAGAAGAGAGTGACCTACTATGTTGAACATTGCAGACAGATCAAGTCAGATAAGGACTAAGAATTGACCATTTGTTATAGCAACAGAAGTCATTGATGACCTTGACAAAAACTGGTTTGGAATAGATTCAGAAAAGAATGGAAGTAGAAAAACTGGAGACAGTGAGTGTAGACTCTCCAGGAGGTTTGCTTCAAAGGGAATAGAGAAACGGCAGCAGCTGGAAGGGGAAGTGGAGGATCGGGAGAATTTTGTTTTGTTTTAGATTGGAGATGTATTTGGTATGCTGTTTGTATGTTGATAGAAATGATCCAGTAGAGAGGGGAAAATGTATGTTTCAAGAAAGGTGAGAATTGCTGGTGAGTATACAAATAGGTCGGATAGAGAGTTCATCCATAGATATTGGAGAAAAGGCAGCGTATATAGGTACAGTTGCAAGTAGATATGGAATGGGAACATGTGGAAGTTCTCATCTGAGTGCTTTTATTTTATTTTATTAATTTATGAATTAAGCCAAGAGTGAGAAGGTGTGGCGGGGACTGGACATTGGAGAAAAGAGAAGGTATGGCAAAGTCACCCAAGGGAATGAGTGGATGAGGAAACCGTACTGGAGTTGTTAGGTAGCAGTAAAGGCCCACATAAGGTAGTGGTATTTCAAAGAGAGACCAATTCACATGATCTTGTCTTTTTCTTTAGCAATTTAAGCTTGTGTGGGTGCAGGTATTGAGATTTAACATGGTTTGGGGTTTTGCCAAGAAAGTACAGGTACGTAATCTCTTATATGCAATTCTGAAATTTAAAAAGTTCTGAAAACTTAGTGTTGTGTTTGTTTTGGTAAGTTCAGCAAACCATTGTGGTGGCGGCATCTGATCTGAATGATCATGAAGCTGTACAAATCTATAAGGCTTTATTTATCCCACTGAGTGAGAATAGTCATATGTTTTGTTGCAGAAAATTTAATGTGTTTGACTTTGGGGGGCTGCTCCAGGCTCTGCTGGGGCATTTATGGTATGTGTACTCTATTATCTTTCTAAAATCCTAAAAATTCTAAATTCTAAGATACATCAGTCCCCAAGGGATTGTGGATCTGTATGATAGAAGGCATGCAAAAGAGTTGAGGATGCATACCAGGAGTAATTATCCTGACAGATTATGGGATCGAATCCACCTGAGTAAGGAGGGAAGCGAGCACATGAGGAGAGGAGTAGTGATGCTGAAAAGGTGGCATGATCAATGGGTTATTGATTTTGGAGGGGCTGAAGAATTATTGGAGTCTGAATGCTAGAGAGAGAATGCTAGAAAGACAGGTTGAGGTATGTTTCAGCTGGGCTTTTAATCCTTAAAGGGCATAATTACAGAATACAAGTTAGTATAACCCTTTTGGTTCCTTTCTTGTGAATCCTTTTTAGTAAAATCGTCTCTAGTTCTGAATGACTTTATTCTTTTAATATAAATGATATATTGTACGGCATCATTAAAAGAAACATTGCCAAAGAGTGCCCAGAAATAGAGATTGAGCTGGTGTCCCAAAGGATATATAACCCTTCTCCTCACCTTTATTATTGATAGGGAAAAAAAAAAAAAAGATAAAACCCCAGAACATCTGTCTGGTGACTAGGGGGCAGAATACTGGGAATGGAGACTGTTGAAATTCTGAAAAAGAGCATTTTCTGTACATTGTTATTTTTAGTTTGGACTGGGAAGAATGGCTTAATGCACTTAGTCCTTGTAAAATTCTTTTAATTTGTAGGAAAAAGAAAGGAAAAGCAAATTGGCAAAAAAATAGTTCCTTAGTATTCTCATTGCCCAATTCTGTCTTCACACATCAGGGCCTAATACTGAGAGTGATTTACTTACACTTCTAGTTTATAATTAGACATTGGGAGACACTAGATATCATGTGTAATAGAATATATGGGGTCTGATGAGAAAGTTTTCTGTTTTGACTAGTAAATTTTAACCCAAGTGGCCAAACCTAGTAAAATATTATAGCCTTTGAAATATTTTAGAACTTGTTCTGAGAAAATAGCGTTACTTTGTTCAGTGAATGAATTTATCATTCCTTCCAAATTATAGGCCTTAGCTCTAGCTCTGGAGTAGAGGCTGAATCAGACAGTGGAAAAACTAATCAAATCCTTAAAGACCAAAGGCAGTGAGGCAGAGTTAGGCTGACTTTTTCAGTGGTAGCCTCTAGCTATCCATTTTCTTATTTTAGTAACCAGAGGTGGGTTATTTGCAACTTCAGTATCAGGATGCGCTTGGATTTTATTCACACATCCTGACTTACCTTTATTGTTCCTATGATATTTTTCTTGTACATATTGTCCTTGCCATTGCAAAAGTTGAATGCTTTACTTGATCACAAGATGTAGAAGACTGCTTGTTGCTGCTTAATTCTTCCGTTTTACAAATATTGAATAATCACCATGTGTAAGGCAGTGTGAAGAGTTTTGTGTGACAATTTGTATGACAATTTGATTCACACTATTACTTGCCCTCAAGAAGCTTACAGCCAATCAAAAGAGGTGACATAATCATAAACAACTAGAAGGCTTGGTGAGGGGGTATTGAAGAATTCTTGAGAGGGAAAATTAATAACAATTTACAGGAATTAGAGAAGGCTGCATAGAGGAGGAGATGGCATTTGATCTAGGCCTTCAAAGAAGGATAGATAGGATTTTAGATAGGATGAGATTGAAGGGGAAGGCTTCTAGATAGAGGGAATTGTGTGATCAGCAGTTGGTGGGGGTAGTTCCAGGTCATGGAAAGGGAATAGCAGTTAGTTGTTCAAATAGAATACACGATAATGGAAAAGATCACTTTTGCTCCAATTTATCATGGTCTGGTTTGGGAAAATACTGCAAATAATCACATATTTTTCAAGTACTGACTTACTATTTATGTGACTTTCCTATGCTTTTTACGTTTTCTTCTATTCTGCTTTCCTTCATTTCAGATCTTATTTGTTATCTACTGTTGAAAATCAGTAGAAAGGAAAATTGAATTATTGTACTCGTTCATTGTTTATGGCTGTGGTGATTTAGCTATAGAAGATGTTGAATTTTTTTGTCCCAAATGGGGTTTGGGGATTATCTGTGAGTATTATTACCTGATGTTGATAATATTTCTGTTTATCGACATTTTACTAAATACTTTTCTCTTTTCATCCTTTAAAGTCTCAAATCAGTTGTGTGAGGTACAATTATTACCACTTTATGGATGAGGAAACTGAATCTCAGAGGTAAAATAACTTGTCTGAAATCACATAGCTAGTAAGGGCATAGCTGGAACTCAAAACCCAGATATGTCAGATTCGAAAGCTTGTATGGCATTATACTGACTCAGTAGATATTTATACTTGTGTTGAACCATGCAGCACACATACTCATATAATTGAAAGTTCATCTCTAGAAGCATTAGATCTTAGAAAACGGGAGAAGGAATCCTACAACTGAGATTCGACAAATCTGTTTCACAGATAAAAGATATTTAAATAGAAAACACTGTATCAGAATTAATTCAGATCTTTATTACAAAAATGTCAAGACACCTTTTTGGCAATAAAAGGACCAACTCAGAGCTACTACAGAAAGGATCACAAAAGATTTGTTTCCTCTCTCCTTTCCCTGAGAAGAGCCAACTTTTTTCTTCACAAAATAAGACCCGAGAGAGGATAGATCTACATCATTTTAACAGTAAAAGAATGAGAAGTGTTTTAAGATCTTTTCATTTTTTTTGGATTAAATTTTTATTTATTTTTAAATGTGGGTACTCTTGGGATGGTTAAAAAAAGGGTAAACAAATGAACAGGACAAACAAGCAGAGACTCATGGACATGGACTATAGACTAGTGGTTACTAGAGGGTAGGGGGAGGAGGGAGGTAAACGGGGTAAAGGAGTCAAATATGTGGTGACAGAAAGAAATCTAAATATGGAGGTGAACAAACACACAGTGTAACTATATATATGCCTTACTGTTAAAGTGTACAGCTGAAACTTACTGGATTTTGTTAACCAATGTCACCATAAAAAATTAATTTAAAAAAAGGAGAGATGGGGAATGTGTATGTGTGCATTTGTGTTTGCTGGAGACACAACATATGTAAAGGAGCAATGTGTTTTATGAGTTTTAGAAGGAGGTATTATCCTAAATAAAAATAATGGAATAGGTGAAAAAAAAGGTAAATCTCACCCACTTAAACCACCCTGTTCTCTAGGCCCTGTCTAAGATGTGTGAGAAAGAAAATATTGTTTGGGGAAGAAGAATTGCTGAAAATTTAATGACAAAAACAAGTAGGTTCTTTAGTTGCTTTGGTAGATAGTTGTACTCTGGATTAGAATCATGGTTTATATAGTATTTCTTTTGTTTAAAACACTGACAGGGAGTGTGTGTGAGTATGATAAAGTAAACAAAAATTTGATATTTTCTCCTAGAAACAATTTTTTTCCCTATCTGTGTATATATTTATTGAGCTCCTTCAATAGGCCAGTACAGGGAGAATGAGCACAGTCAAATATATATCTTCTGTTCTCTGTGAAGCATATGGTCGGCTAGTGGAGGAAGTAGACTTTAATTTTAGTGATTCACTAATAAAATTTAAGTACAACAAATACATAATGAGTATTTGTGTTGAGGAGTACATGTAAGAAAGATTTCTCCGAGGAAGAGATGACTAAGCTGAGATTTAATGAATGAGTAGAGAAGGAGGTGGGATGTAAGCAGGTAAATAGTTATTGCATGTTCCAGGCAGTGCATGTGCAAAAAAGGGCTCCATGGTTGGAGTGAGCCTGGGAGCATTTCAGGTATAGAGAAAATGCTGGTAGGACCAGAGCATAGAGGTAGAAGGCTAGGCCAGAGAGATAGATAGGTGCCAGATTGTGTTGGACCTTTAGACTGCAATAAGAATTTTATCTTCGGACACATTTGAATTTTGAAAATATTACTTTGACTATAATGAGAGCAAAATGGAGAAGGGGCAAGAGCAAATGTAAGGAAATTATACTGATGCAGTTGAGACCATGCCAGTTTTATTATTCTTCATTGTTTTCCTAGTGCTCAATAAATATTGAATTAATGAAGAAAGTAATAGTCTATACTAAATAGGGTATAGGCAGTGAAGATATAGAGTAGACAGATTCATGAATTAGTGGATTATATATATAAGGCTTGGAGATGGATTAGGTATTGAGCTTAAGGGAAAAGAAATCCCAGGGATAACTCTTAGGTCATTGAAGCCTTGAGAGTAGAATAAACCTCATAGGGAAGGCATATGAAGTGAGAAGAAAAAGCTTGGAAGTGAGCCTTGAGGAATGTTAGCATTTAATGTTTGGGTAGAAGAGCTGGCTGAATATGGACTAAAACAAGGGAGGTGCCTCAAAGATTCCAAGAAAAGAATGTTTTAGGAAAATGAGAATGTCCAGTGTCACTTGCTGCTTCAGGAAGTCTAGTAAGATGAGTCATGACAGATGTCCATTAGACATGAAGATCTTGAGTTCTTGACATGAGTTATTTCAGTAGAATAATGGAGACAGAAATGTTATAGTGGTATAGAATTGTTTGAGGAGTGAGTGGGCAATGTGGAAAGGAAACAAAAAATAGTTACCTATGGGAGTGGGTTATTTTTGTGACAATTTTATACTAAAGACATGTACAGTAATTCCTTCCTAGCTATTTGAAATTATGTGGATTTAGTTTTTATATATTTCAAATATAGTGTATAGAAATTGCACATGACTCCTTTTGGGGATAATTTGAAAGGCTGGAAAGCTGAGAACAAACAAAAGAGGTGGTAAAGCAGAAGGCAGAGCAGAAATAGATACATTTTCACTAAGAATTCTTGTGGAAACTAGAAAGGAAGCTGAGGAAAGAGTAAACCCACGCCTTGTGAGTATGCTTTTTGTATCTTTCAATGACAGAGGGATAGAAACACATGTGAGAGGATTTGATTGCACTTCTTTCACATGCTCGCTAAGTATTGGGGAGGGAGTTTGAAAAATCCTGACTCAGCAAGTCTAAGTAAGTTAAATGGAGGATTGCCCCAAGCTTTTTTCCATTTCAAGCATCTGTGGCTATGAATCATGGAAGCCTGAGAGGTAAGAATCAATAACTGTGGGTCACAAATTCAGAAATCCAGGGAATAATGTGGCCATAAAACCAAATGCTTTAAAAATTACTTGGCTCTTAGACAAGGGTGCCAAAACAATTCAATGGGGGAAGAAATAGTCTTTCAGCAAATGGTGCAATTGAATATCCACATGCAAAAGCATGAAGTTGGACTCGTACCTCACACCATACACAGAATTAACTCAAAATGGATAATAGATCTAAATATAAGAGCTAAAACTATAAAACTTTTAGAATAAACAGGAGTAAATCTTTATGTTCTTGGTTGAGGCAGTGGTTTCTTAGATAGAATACCAGAAGCACAAATGACAAAAGAAAAAAAATTGAGCTGTATCAAAATTTAAAACTTCTACTGCAAATCATGCCATCAAGAAAGGGAAAAGACAACCCACAGAATGGGAGTTGTTAAAGTACTGGTATCTAGAATATATAAAGTACTCTTACAACTGAGTAATAAAAAGACAACCTAGTTAAAAAATGTGTAAAGCATCTGATTAGACATTTCTCTAAAGAAGGTACGCACATGGGCAGTAAGCACAGGAAGATGCTCAGCCTCGTTAGCCCTCAGAGAAATGGAAATCAAAACCACAGTGAGATACTTTATACTCTTTAGGATGCTATAATCAAAAAGTCAGAGAATAGCAGTGCTGGCAAGAATGCAGAAAAATTGGACCTCTCAAACACTACTGGTGGGAATATAAACTGGTGCAGCTTCTTTGGAAAACAGTCAGGCAGTTCCTCAAAATTTTAAATATAGAGTAACTATATGACTGAGCTATTCCACTCCTAGGTATATACCCAGGAGAAATGAAAAATATGTTCACACGAGAATTTGTAATGAATGCTTATAACAGCATTATTCATAATAGCCATGAAGTAAAAACGACTCATATGTCCTTCAACTGATCAATGAATAAAAAATATGGTATAATTCATACAATGGAATATTATTCAGCCATAAAAAGTAATGAAGTACTGACATATGCTGCAACATGGATGAACCTTGAAAACATGTTAAGTGACAGAAGCCAGTCATAAAAGGCCATATATTATATGATCCAATTTATCTGAAATGTCTAGAATGGACATATAATAAAGACAAAAAGATTAGTGGTTGCTTAGGGCCATGGGGGTATGTGTCTGGAGTATCCTGGGGATGCAAGCTAATAGCTATGGGGTTTCTTTTAGGTGGGATGACAGTGTTCTAAAATTAAATGTGATGAAAATTATATGAATTTTGAATGGGTGAATTGTATGGTAAGTGAATTATATCTCAGTAGAGCTGTTAACAGTTATTTGGCATTATCTGCAGCAAATCAAAATAAATATTATTAGTACTATTTCTAATGTATTGCCATGTTTAGGAAACAAAAATATTGATAAGAGTTTTAATTGGTATATCTGTGATCCTCCTGTCTTTTTTTTCCTTTGTAGGAATGGTAAAATTTCTCAGTGTGAATTTGCAGTCTGGGAAGATTTTTCAAAAACATTTATACTCTTTTTCTCTGGACATTGCTAAATAAATAGTGACAAATTCTTCTTGGTTTCTCCATTACCTAAGAAATGTAATTCTGTGGTGCTAAGAAGTCCTGAAGGGTAGAAACTTCCCATACTTTTAGTTTTTTCTAATTACTTGCGTATTTTTAAATAAAATAATTTATACTACTGTTGAATTATCAACTTCAATCATTTATCAAATCATCTCTTGACTTCCCATTATGGTAGTGAGGCCCTCACTTTCCTATACTCCCTCTCTCTACACTTTAGTTCTCCATTCTGGTGTACTTATTGTCACCGTTTTGTGAAAAAAGAGTATTTACAGTATTATGACTATATAGATGTTGTTCACAAGTAATATACTATGATTATATTTCTTACAAATTTATTTTTTCCTAGAGCTAATAATGCCTTTTTAAAAAAGATTTGCTTAGTTTTCTATGTATCTCTTGGTATTTTTCTTCCCACATACTCAAAATGCCTTGAGTGTGTGTGTGTGTGTGTGTGTGTGTGTGTGTGTGTGTGTGTATACACACACACATATATATATAAAACCTATCACTTTCCCCTCCCTCTGATGTTTCCTCTGGAGGACTCCCTTCTAGAGTTCCTTGGACTCTGTTCCTTTCTGGGCCTCTGCCATCTGTAGTCTTGGGACTTGCCTTTGCTTCTTTTCCTGAGTTAGACCTGTTTTCTAACATTTCATGTCTTTCTCCTTGCTGTATGCTCTCATTTTACTGAAGCACGTCTTCCTGTGAAGGAGTGTGTGGAAAGTAAATTGTTGAGTCCTTGCATGTGTGAAAATGTCTTCATGTAACTCTCATACTTGGTTAATATTTGGCTGTGCATGGAATTTGAGGTTGAAAGTCATTTTCCTCAGAATTTTGAAGGCATTGCTCAGCCGTCCTCTGGTATCTGCTATTGCTATTGAGATGTCTAATCCCATTTAGATTTTCATTCCTTAATAGATAGGGTGACAATAATTTATTGTCAAAACTGGGACACTTGAGGTGCTTGCCTGAAAGAATACTGGGACAACAGGTATAAACCGGGACTCTGGGGCAAACTAGGACATGCGGTTTCCCTCTTTATATGTGACCTATTTTTTCTCTAATCGTTTAGGATCTTCTCTTTACTTCTAGTGTTCCACATTTCATGATGATGTGTCTTGGGAAAGGTCTTTTTTGTTCATTGTACTAGATCCTTTTAGGCTCACTGCTGTCCTTCAATTTGGGGAAATTTTCATTATTATTTCTTTAATAATGTCCCAGCCTTTGTTAGATGTTTGACATTCTGGGTTGCCTTCTAAATTTTTTTCTTTTCTCTCAAGCCAAGAGGATGTTATCTTTTTGCCTTTTCGTTTTATATCTGATTTTCATACATTTATCTTTTCGTTCTATTGAAGTTTATTTTCCTATTTTTTTGTTTAACTCTTTGTTTTACTCTTAAGAGCATCCAGTTCTTATGGAAGTATATCTTCTTTCACTTCTCTGAGGATGTTTTTCCTCAGTTCTTCCTTCCTTCCCTTCTCCTTTCCTTCATTCTGTTTGTCCAAGATTTATTTTCTGCATTGCTTTCTTGAGCCCTTTTTTTTTCTATTTGTTTTGGTCTGTGTCTGAGGCTTTCCACAGATGCTGGTGATCTTTAACTGTCTCTTCATATTAAGAGTAAGGCATTCAAAGGTATCTCTAAAACCTGAGCAGAGTTTTTTGGCTCCTTTACAATTTTGTTGTGAACTTACCTCTCTTGACTGGAATGCTCTCAAATGTCAGAACTTGGAAATTTTATTTTCTGGGAAGAGGGGGGATCGACCATGCCATTTCTCCAGAAAAGACTCCTTTGCTCTCCTATCTAGGCAGTTTTATATCTGGGTGCTAGCATTCTGTGCATAGGGCTGGGGGAGGAGGCAGAAGGTCCCAGATATTAGCATAGCATCTTTCCTTTTTACCTCATCCCAGCCTTCTGTGCCTCATATTTCTCAGTCCAGAGCTTCTGTAGCTCAGTTTTTCCAGAGAATTAAACTTCTCTCCCACCCTCCACCAGGTGAGAGGAGGTGGTAGAGGGGGTTAGTCACTTGGCTGTGTGGAATAATGGAGAAGGCCCAGTAGTTCTGTCCCCTCCCCCTTCTCTACCTTTCATGGTAACTGCTACCCCAAGAGTTCACTCTCATGGGGATTATGCGAGGCCTAATTAGCTCCACCTTCACTTTTATCCCCTCTGGGCACTTGAGTGATAACTTCCTTTCACTCTTCCATCACCTGACTGTCTGAAAATTTTATGAAAATATGCTCTCATTAGCTTTCCCTTTCTCTTCTTTCTTGTGGATTAATACATTTATTTTTTCCTCTGTTGTCTTTTAGAGAAGTTGAGAAGAGAGAAGAGATAAACTAATGTGTTCAATCTGCCATTTTTAACTGATTCTGGCATGCATTTTTCCTGGCAAAGTATTATAAACGCTGATTAGATGCTGAATAGTACTAGCAGTGCTATTCCTCATGTATGTTGTTATGGGTTAAATAGGTTTTTGTGGGCTGACCTGGAAACCTAATGACATCTATGATTTTCCTCTAGAACTAGAGAAATAATCAAGCTTTTCCGAGTTAACTCTTTGGAGAATTATAACAGACTAGAACAAGAATATTTTATACATCTCTCCATTTTCTCAGTCACATAGAAAATTTCAAATACTGTGATATCATTGTCAAAATTAAAAGCTCCAATAACTGGAACAGAAACCTGAGTTTTAATGGAAAAGAATGTTTTTAAAGGTAAGCTATAAAAATTGAATTAAATTCTTTAGCAATATCCCCAAAGCTTCATTTTTTCATCAACTGTTTTGAAGGCAGTTTCCTAACTAAATTTAAACATGGTGATAGTGATAGCTGTGAGAAATAGTAATAGGAATGGTTTTCTTGTATTTTCTTGCTACTCTCTTATTCCTACCTTGCATACTGCAGGATTTTCTGAAACATTGTACTGAATAAACTATACTCAGCCAGACAGAGCAAGAAAACCATCTTCCTAATCACGAATAAATAAGAAGATCTGTGCAAGGCGCTTGGGTAGCAAAAATGTAATCCAGAATATGTGAAGTACACAGAGCGCTTCAAAATAAATGCTGTACCAACTCTGAATTGCAGAGGCCACTGCAAGTGAAATAGATCCACTGCAGTTGTGCTGCTCCAATTTTCAGCCTTCGGGAAGGGCATATGGGGCTTTCTTCCAGAGGATCACCCCTTTTGTGCTGGGGCAGCCTTCCATGCGCAGTTGCCCCCAGTGGCCATGATGGCCCCAGTCTCAAGGGATCAGAGACAATTAGGAAAACCAGTAGTTGTTGTAATCTCTCATGTGGCTGGAACAAGGTAAAGGCATTGAGATGCAGTCATTTCATTTTTCTTCCTTTTTATGTTTTCTTTCTCTTCTTTTTCTTCTCTTTTTATTCTAAATTTTTTTTTTTATTACTAACCTCTCCTCCCTTCCTTCCACCCCAACCTTGCTTTTGACAGCATATTGACTAGGGACCAGAAGCCCATTTTTGCTTAGCCTTAAGGGCAGCTGTTTACAGAGTAGCAGTGTTACATAGGTTTACTGTGTCGTATGTCTGTGTAACACTGGATTTGGATCTTGTATTTAGCTGCCAGAAGTGACTGTGATGAAGTAGGAGAGATAAACTGATAGATTGGCTGCCAGAAAGATGTTGGGAATCAATCAGATAAACAGGGTAAAGAAATAGCTTGCTGTTTTCTAGTGATAATAAACCAGTGGCCTCTGGTCCCCACATTTTTAAATGTAATTGCTGTAGTAATGATGTCCAAAATAAGCAAATGAAAAAACATCACAGGCAGTTTTTTAATTGCAATTGAGCTATCCTTTTCCCTTTTGCAATAAAGATTCATCTTATATGGAAATTCATATTTTTATAAATTTGTTTTCCTTCTTCCAGTGCCTACTTACGTAAACAAATGAAAATGAGAGAATGAAATACTTTCATAGGAATTTATTCCTCCTCCTGCTTCTCCCAAAGACTTCAGCTATTTAACTTGGTGAAATATTTATATTGCTACCATGCCTTACCTACAAAACATTTATTTTTGTGAAATAACAAATTTTAAAGTCAAACCTGTATTATAGACAGATGATTAGCAAGAACTAGTTTATTTTGGTATCTTCTCGTAGATTTCTCTCAGAAGATTTTTGAAATTTTTATCTCTTGCTATTTTCTTGTATGTAGCACTTATATAGGAGAGATATGTCATTTTATTATTGTAATTTAAATGTCTCCTTTTTTAATGTTTAACTTTTAAATCCATTGCTTCTCTTCACCTAGGACTTTAAGATCCAATGCAGATTCTTACATCTGTGTGAAAGATATAGATTTAGACTTTGATTACATGCAGTGGACTACCCAGTATTAAGCGGAGAGTAGGACAGTAGTTTAGAGTTCTCATGGAGTTAATTGTATAAGATGGGAGACTGGTTCTATGTGTTGTATTTGCAGTAGGCACATATGGCTTTCTTTAGGCTCCCTCTCAAAATTATTGTGGCTGTGAATGTGTCAGTGTCATATATGGTGAAATCACTTAATAGTCAGCATGTTAGAATACCAGCTATGGAAAGCAAGAGAATGAAGTCCACACTTTTAATTATATATAATAAAGGCTTTTGCCTGAGGAAGACCTTTTGATTGCTGGAGGTTATAGGTCAGAAGTTAACCATGTACCATTATCCTATTGGTGAGAAGCTGATGTATTTTCCTTTTTGCCACACAGCCCTTCCCACCTGACCTTTTAAAGATTCTCCGTTGATATCGATGAGGTGGACAAAACTAATCATAAAAACAATGAAGGGAATGTTGCACATTCATTGATCCATTTGAAATGAACTGCAGTACAATAAGTCTTCCAAATGGACTCCTGTTCCCAGCTATTGCTATAGCCACCTTTTTAAAGATATATAAATATGAAAGGGTTAATGAGAATTCAGTCATGCTCTTGCCACTGGGTTGTCTCTTATTGATTGTAGTTTTAGAGCTGTCACTATGCCATTCAGAATTCCTACTGTGCCCTTTTAAAGTTAGTTAGTGCTGGGAGATGATAAATAAATCAGTTGCTTTCCTTTTTCCTCTAGCTTCTTCGAGAACTCATAGAACGGAAGACCAGCTCATTGGATCCCAATGATCAGGTGGCCATGGGAAGGTAACTTAGATATGGCTTTCTGTTCATGCAAGCAGCCTATACAATAGTTTCTCCTTGTGAGTCCCCTTACTTCTACCTCCAAGGCAGTGATTGGCCCTATAATTATAAAAGTTAAGCAAAATCGTAAGAGCTGGAAAGACAAAGTGATGGAAATCCTAATTTTTCACCCTACGTTGCCTTAAATGCAGTTTGAATAAGAGATTATAAAACACCTAGATGTGTTTGTTTTAAGGTTTGTTTTTCTAAGTCCTTTTTACACTCTATGCTCTTTGGTTTGGGTTGTGATTGTATCTATATCAATCTCTGACCAATGGATAAAAAGCAACCACTGAAATGTGTGCTCTTAGCTGTCAGAATGTGGCACTGTGCACAACAGGTTCCTTGCTCATAGGAGAATCTGCTTTGTTAGAGTCTGCCCTGATTTAGACCTCCACCCCTTCAGTAAAAGCTTCAGCACAATTAGAAATGGAAAGTGGCAGCATTACCCAGATGTCAGGGTAGAATGTAAAGTAGTGAAGGAAGGCTCTTGTGTGTATGCTTCATCCTCTGCTTGGAAAATAAAAAGGGCATTTAGAGTACTACCTAATGAATAGTGTACATTTAAATAGCCATGAGCCATAATTTGCAAAAGCAGGAAAGGAAACAAAAGCTGCAAGTGCCAGAATGGGATTCTGGGCAGAGAAGTATTTTGAGAATGCAATGAAAAATCTGTGTTGATGAAATAATTCTATTTGAGTAAAACATTATTTGAATTTCAGGATCTGATGTTGTTGATATTTTGTGTCTCTCTAGAATGTTATAGAGAACTGTTCACTATAAATTTAATGTGATAGAGCAAATTGTATTTAAGTGGTGATTATATTGTACATTTATCTCACTTTACAATAAAATAGATCATGGTAATTAAGATTATATTAAGATTACGGTAATTGAATTTCCCTAGTTTTTTTTTTTTCTGATGTTGAGTTTTCATTGTATAAATCAGGTAAGATGACTAGCTGTTGCTGTTTCTTCTTCATTTTTTCACATACGTTCATACAAGCTATATGTGAAGATTTTCTTAGCCCAGTATCCTTTTTTGAAAAATTAATTCCTTTTAATCTAGAATGACTGTAGAATATGTGAATCTTGTTCGGATCCTGACTCAAACAAACTAACTGTAAAATTGGTACAATCCGGAAAATTTGAAGAGTGACTAAATATTTGATAGTAAAGAATTATTGTTAACTTTTTTGTAAATGTGACAAAGGTAGTGAGATTATATGGGGTGGGGGAGAGCCCCCTTACCTTTTAGCAGCACATTCTAAAATGTTATAGATGAAATGAAAATTAATAAAATGACTAAAATGATAATTATAAAAAATTAGCAAAAATTGGAAAGCACAAGAAAAAGCAGTTGGGTATTAATAAAAGGAAAATTACAACCAATGGATAAAAAGCAACCACTGAAATGTGTGCTCTTAGCTGTCAGAATGTGGCACTGTGCACAACAGGTTCCTTGCTCATAGGAGAATCTGCTTTGTTAGAGTCTGCCCTGATTTAGACCTCCACCCCTTCAGTAAAAGCTTCAGCACAATTAGAAATGGAAAGTGGCAGCATTACCCAGATGTCAGGGTAGAATGTAAAGTAGTGAAGGAAGGCTCTTGTGTGTATGCTTCATCCTCTGCTTGGAAAATAAAAAGGGCATTTAGAGTACTACCTAATGAATAGTGTACATTTAAATAGCCATGAGCCATAATTTGCAAAAGCAGGAAAGGAAACAAAAGCTGCAAGTGCCAGAATGGGATTCTGGGCAGAGAAGTATTTTGAGAATGCAATGAAAAATCTGTGTTGATGAAATAATTCTATTTGAGTAAAACATTATTTGAATTTCAGGATCTGATGTTGTTGATATTTTGTGTCTCTCTAGAATGTTATAGAGAACTGTTCACTATAAATTTAATGTGATAGAGCAAATTGTATTTAAGTGGTGATTATATTGTACATTTATCTCACTTTACAATAAAATAGATCATGGTAATTAAGATTATATTAAGATTACGGTAATTGAATTTCCCTAGTTTTTTTTTTTTCTGATGTTGAGTTTTCATTGTATAAATCAGGTAAGATGACTAGCTGTTGCTGTTTCTTCTTCATTTTTTCACATACGTTCATACAAGCTATATGTGAAGATTTTCTTAGCCCAGTATCCTTTTTTGAAAAATTAATTCCTTTTAATCTAGAATGACTGTAGAATATGTGAATCTTGTTCGGATCCTGACTCAAACAAACTAACTGTAAAATTGGTACAATCCGGAAAATTTGAAGAGTGACTAAATATTTGATAGTAAAGAATTATTGTTAACTTTTTTGTAAATGTGACAAAGGTAGTGAGATTATATGGGGTGGGGGAGAGCCCCCTTACCTTTTAGCAGCACATTCTAAAATGTTATAGATGAAATGAAAATTAATAAAATGACTAAAATGATAATTATAAAAAATTAGCAAAAATTGGAAAGCACAAGAAAAAGCAGTTGGGTATTAATAAAAGGAAAATTCCATTTAAAGAATTCATGTGTTCAAACCACACAGCATTTGCAATATTAGTAATAGAACTTGCTGCACAGCTAAAACATAAAAACAAACCCAAGCAGCTGTAGTCAATTTGATAGGTTTTTTTTACAAACTGGTGGATTTAGTGCTTGTCACAGCAACTCCAAATACTAAGGAGCATTGTAAACCAAATTTGCTGTAGAATTTCACAGCTGCCATTTGTTTTTTTACCATTGCACAAATCCTCTTCAATTGATTAGTCACTTTGGCCCCCAACTATCTTAAGGAACTTGAAGTAGGTTGATGATTTCTTTCTGCAGTGTTGTTAGTGGGAAAAATTCCAATTTGTCAATTCGTATAACTATTTCTGTTAGTGACGATGCGTAACATTGCTTGTGAATTTCCCAGGCAGTGGCTTGCAATCCAGAAGTTACGAAGCAAAATTCACAAGAAAGTGGATAGGAAAGCCAGCAAAGGAAGGAAACTTCGGTGAGTTACTTTTTGGAAAAAAGGTTTTAACATGTTATATCTCTCTTCTTTTACATTTTGTCTATTATGTCATTTCTGTATTTCTTTAGATGATTCTGTTTTTAAGGATCTAAAAAATAAAACAATATTTGAGGGGTTTTTTGTGACTCAGTTTTTCCTTACTCTAAAATGGAAATATAGTTTCAGGGGTTTTTTTTGTTCCTAAATGGATGAGTTAAATGATATCTGCATTTCTCTGAAAAAGAAATAATAAGAAAACAAGACAAGGTAGTTGAAATTGTCTTAATTTTAAAAAGTGATTTCTACAGAACAATATAAAAATTTTATTTTGGAATCTTATTTAGAATAGGATTATATTGGTCCATTTTTATCTATACATGTACACAGTATGCTAAAAAGATATAAATAAAAGAGTCCAGAGAATGTTAACATTGTGCTTAAATGAGATGAGAATTTTTATGAGCAAACTGAGAAATTTCTGACTGTAGGAAAACCCTCAACCCTTTGAGCTCTTTAAGGAGTCTTATAAGTATGCAGACAAAAGAATAGGATTGCTGTGCTTTTAGACTTAGAATCCTTATAACTATATGTATTACATGATAGATATAATTATGTAATTGTACACAAAGCCTCAGTGTCAAAGAAACTACTTGTAATTCAGCTACACATTGAAAAAAAAAAATCTTAAACTCATCCTGTTAGGACAGTTTTAGGCAGGTAGCTAATCCCACATCCTTGTTAGAGCCTGCCTGTCATTGAATTTCTTTAGACAAATTGCATCTATCTAATTTTTCATTATCTTCAGAGAAGCAGATTTTACAACTACTTTAATGAACTTGTTCTAGTATTTAACAAAACTCACCAGGAAATGCTTATTTTTCTTTAACTTTGCAGAAGTTAACTTTTTTTCATATGTTGACATTTCCAAATCTTTATACTTCTCCAAGTTCATTTTTAGTGTAGTAGTTAAAAGCATGAACTTGAGGGCCAGACTGCCTGAGTTTGAATCCTACCTTTGACATTGGCTGGTAATTACTTTGGGCAAGACCCTTAAACTCTCTATGCTAGTATCTTCATCTGTAAAATGGGGATAATAGTACAGGCTTGTAGGATTTGCACTGGGGCAGTGTGCATTCCCCCAGTGCAAGTCAGATAACCCCTATACAAGGTGCAACATCCATACTTCACACTGAGCAGACTAGGAAAAGTTAGTCCAGTGAAAGGCCAAAAAGAACAATGTTTACAAAAATGCAGTCTTGAGAGTGTACTTGGCCATTTTGGGAACTGCAACTAATTTGTTTTGGCGGACTTAAAAATTGAATATGGAGCAGGAGATGAGGCTGTATGAGTAGTGAGTGCTAGATCATGGCCATGCTAGGAATTTTGTACTTTATTCTGTAGACTGTAGTGAGTCATTTAAGATTTTAAGCAGAGGAATGTTGTCATCATATTTCATTTGCATTTTAGAAAGATGTAAGGAGGTAAAGGGAAGTAAGAAGGTTAGAGTTAATCCTCAGAATTTCAGAGGAACTAGGTAGATTTGTGGTGTTATTCATTGATATGTCTAAAAAGAGAGGCTGCAAGAAGGAAATCACTTTTTGTTTTTGAGGGAGAAAGCAAGATTCAATTTTTAACATGCTGAATTTGATACAACTTCAAGAAATCCAAGTTTAGAGAGATTTTTGAGTCAAGAGAAGGATGTGAATATTTACAGCAGTCCCCTGCTTATCTGCAGTTTTGCTTTCTGTGGTTTCAGTTACCCATAGTCAACTGTAGTCTGAAAATATTAAATGGAAAATTTTAGAAATTAACAATTCATAAGTTTTAAATTGCTCATGTTTCTGAGTCGTGTGATGAAATCTCTTGCCCTCTTACCCAGGATGTGGATCATTCTTTTCTCCAGCTGTGTGTGCTACCTTCCCATTAGCCACTTACTTAGTAACTGTCTTGGTTATCAAATCCATTATCAAACAGAGAGAGACAAAGAAAGACAGAAATGACAACGAGAACATTCATACAACTTTTATTATTGTATGTTGTTATTATTGTTTTTACTTTATTTTGTTATTGTTGCCACAGTAATAATTTTTGCAGGCAAGATCCACTGACGGATGCTGAAATCTCTTACTGTGCCTAATTTATAAATTAAACTTCATCATATGTGTATATAGGTTAAAACATTGTGTGTGTGTGTGTGTGTGTGTGTGTGTGTATAAAAGGTTCAGTACTATCCTTGATTCCAGGTATCTACTGGTGTCTTGGAATGTATCTCCTGTGGATAAGGAGGTCTACTGTATTAGTCGATACTTTGGAATTAATTTAATTGCTATTTTCCAAGGAGCATATAGGGTGACAAGAGTATACAAGATGGGAGGGGGGTGGACAGGGGTAAGCGGGTTCAAATATTTGGTGACGGAACGAAATTTAACTTTGGATGGTGAACACACAATTTACATATGACATATTATTGAATTGCTCGAAACCTATTTGATTTTATTAACCAATGTCACCCCAATAATTTTAATTTAAAAAAGTATACAAAGACAATACAGCACCAAGGGACGTCAATCTATATGATATAAACAGAGGAAGAGGAGCCCATAAAGAATGCTGAGGAAGAGGGGTCAG
>NW_006443570.1:14413691-14421585 GCF_000325575.1 Pteropus alecto
AAGCAGTGAAGACAGAGAATGTTTAATAAAGAGTTAGGAGTGTTCGATGTCTCAGAGAAATCAAGTAGGGTAGGGACATTCCACTTGTCATCACATTTCTCCACGTGAGGTGCTGCTAGGTTACTGTAGTACTATAGAAGTCCAGAAACCACAAACTAAAGGACTTTCCATACTGTGAAAGCCCTTTAGAATTTTTGTTTAAACTTTTACTATCTTGTTGAATTTGTCTCATAAAAGCCTTTTGGAATACAGTTGATAGATATGCCATCAAAAGATCATGTGCAATTTCATTATTAAATGTAGAAGAAATGAGAGAAAGATAAAATCACCAGTAGACAAGCACCACAGTAATAATTTTTGCAGGCAAGATCCACTGATGAATGCTGAAATCAATGGAGAAAAGTTTGAGAAGAAACAGTATATTTATATGGTTCAAAGCATCTCTTCAAAGATATTTATCAATTACAAAGAGAAAATAGTAACTCTATAGTGGAGAAACCCAGGAGGTGCCACTTTAACCAAGTGTCTAATAAGACAATAATAAGACATATCTACTACCCCTCTTCCTTGTCTTCTGTAGAACATATCATCATTTCTGTGATATTCTTGCCAAAAATGCCTAACCTCAGCCTCATCATAAAACATTACATATAACCAAATTGTGAGACATTCTACAAAAATAACTCATCAGTACTCATCAAAAGTGTCAAGGTAATGAAAAATCAAGGAAGACTGAGAAACTGTCACAGGTTGGAGGAGACCAAGAAGAGACATCACAACTACGTGCAATGTGGGGTCCTAGGTTGGACCCTGGAAAAGACAAAGGACACTAGGGTAAAAATGGGTGAAATTCGAATAAGGTCTGTAGTTTAGTTAACACTATTGTACCATGTTAACTTCCTGATTTTGACGATTACACTATGTTTAGGTAAATTATTAACATTAGAAGAAGCTGGGTGAAGTTATACATGAACTCTGTACTATGTTTGCAACTTTTCTGTAAGTCTGAAATCATTGCAACATAAAATGTAAAAAGAAAAGAAATAAAGTTATGCATTTTGAATGTTTTTCAGTTTTGACATCTATATTCACCTCTTTTTGACTATAAATGGGAGGGGTTTAACCAGAATTGGAGAGTGATCTTTGTTAATAGCAATAGTGATAACTAACATCACTGTTTATGCAATTTACGTGCAGAGATAGAAAAATACAGGCTCTGATGCTAAACTGTCTAGATTTGAAATCTGCCTCTTCCAATTGCTGGCCTTGAGACCTTGGGCACGTTACTTTATATCTCTGTGCTACAGTTTCCTCATCTGTGAGGAATAAAATAAAAGCCACATCTCATAGGTTGTTATGCAGATTAAATTAGTTAATTCAAGTAAAGTGCTTAAAGAAGAAAAGTTAACTCACCCAGCATTACAGAACTAGTAAGTGACAAACAGAGATTTGAGCCAATTGCTCTGATTCCAGAGCCCATGCTTCTAACCTCTGACTGTGGAGTGGTTTCTCTGGGCAGGACCACTTGGCCTCTGAAGGCATCAGAATGACATTTTGGCTACATGAGCATGTTGCCTTGAGGATTAAACCAAGTGGCCTAGCTTGGATGAAAATACTATGAATACTTACTGAAATCAGACCTCAAGAAGAGCTGGTAGGGTATACCAGCTGTCATCACTAATACTAGGTTCTACCATTGAGCAAGTTTTGCTCTATGTTTATGAAAGGATTGGAAAGATAAGATTTTTCAGAAATGTTATAGTAAATATGAACATTATCCTGTGGAAATACTAGTTGAAATGATAGCAATTCAATGACATAACCCCAGTCTGGCTTGGTATGACAACTTGCTAGTTGGATGCTATAAAATAATTTATATAAAAAAAAAATATTTTGATTTTTAAAAATAATTATAATTATTGACTATCAGCATTTTACTCAGCCGTATATCTAAGTGGATTTAACCATGATTTAATCAGAACTCATGTAAATGAATTATACTTTCAGATCTTTAATAATGAGATGTCTTACTGTGTTTGTCTATTCTTCTGCAACAAAATTACATTTATCTTTTCTTAGTATGGTTGGTAAGAGGTGTTTTAACAATAAAACATGCATTCATCCTCAGCGGCACTGAGATTAGATGAAATGTATTGCATTAAGTACACATTACTAAATCGTCTTTAATCTGATTATTTCTTAAAGCCTGTCTTTCATCATGCATTTAATAGTTATTGACTATATTGTAGTAAAGTATAAAGGTATTTCATAGAGCAGTGTCATCCAATAAAAATATGTATTACATATGTAATTTAAAATGTTCTAGTAGCCCCAATTGAAAAAGTAAAAAGAAACAAGTGAATGTAATTTTGATATGTTTTAGTTAACACAGTATATAAAAAAATATTATTTTAACAGTTTATTATTTAAAAAATTATTAATGAGTCTGCGGCCATGCCCCTGTGAACAAGCCCGATCCTATCTGATCTCGGAAGCTAAGCAGGGTCGGGCCTGGTTAGTACTTGGATGGGAGACCACCTAGGAAGACCAGGTGCTACAGGCATAAAAAAATAAAAAATAAGAGATTGTAAACTGACAGAGTCCTTGCAATCTGTGAAGTTAACCAAGGGTTGCCTACAAAAAAAAATTATTGATGATATATTTTACATTCTTTTTTTCATCACGTCTTTAAAATCTAGCGTGTATTTCACTTCAGTTCAGATAAGCCACATTTCAAGTGCTCAGTGGTCACAGGTGGCCAGTGTCTACTGGATTGGACAGTGCAAATATAGTTCATAGTCTTTATCCAGAAAGTGAATTAAACGTGTCTTTAGACATAGCCAAGAATAGTATTAATTTTTTAGATGGACACCAAAGTTGAGTGAAGCCTAAAGATATTAAAATGCATTTATTAACTGTATTTATGCTTTATACTTAAGTTAAAGTTCAGGTAAATATTTATACTCACATCAATCTTTGATTCCGTTTTTCAATTTTAAATATGTTTACCTTTCAATTCACCAGCAATTTCACATCTCAAAATTTACCTCATTAAATATGTGAACAAGCATACAGTAATTTATGTATAACTATCTTAACTTCAGCACTGTTTAGTATGTTTCTTAAAAGAGGGCCGGCTATATAAATGCCCATCAATAGGAGATTAAATAAATTATAATAAATTGACACAATGGAATATTCTGCAACTATGAATAAGAATAGACTATGACATACAGTTCAGTGGAAAAAAGTTTAATGCAGAATATTAACTATGTTGTAATTTTACGTGAAAAACATATTAAATTTATACTTGTTTTATATATGGAAAATGCTTCGGCCAAACTTAACAGTTTTAATTAACAGTGATTATTTCTCGAGGATAGGACTATAAGGGACTTGTCAGTTCTATATACATTTCTGATTTAGGGTTCTTTTTTTACAAAATTATATATTTTTATAAGGAGATAACAGACATTTAAAAAACAAGCATGAGATTTTATTTTTGCATCTTATAAAAAGTGAAGAATTGGAAGCAATATAAATGTTCAAAATTAAGAAAATATATTATGATACTTCCACTCCTGGAATTGTATACAACTATTTAGATACTGTTTATAGGACAGTGCTTACAATACTAAGTGGAAAAAAAACAGGATACAGAATTGTATGTATATATAACGGGATCACTGTGTAAAACAAACATAACTAATCAAAATACTAATTTTTAGGTGGAAGAACTATGCATTTTTTTGTGTGTGCTTCTTTGGTTTTCCAAATTTTCTATAATGAATTTATACTTTTTCTATTGCTCTTGTAATGGGGAAAATGTCATCATTATTATTCTTGTAAAATTCATTTGTTAAGAAAAAGAATGAAATTTGGGAGGCTTAGCTGTGGGTGGTGCTGTATAGAATCAAATTATTCAATATCGTGAAAAGGTTTTTAAAACTTAAAACATGCACATGAAAATATTTATCATATTTTTGTTTGTGAATAATGTTTTGCCCAAGTCAAGTCTTTTTGGTTAGAACTTGATAATATGTGTATTGTCATACAGCTCTTCAATTATAATGAACAGAAAGAGATACCTTCTTTGAATTTTCTTTGTATAATTTGGTCTGCATAAGATCATATATTTGTTTGGCTCTTTTCACCAGAGAATCTCAAAAATATTTTATACACAAAGACTTTTTCTTTTGGCAAGAAATGTTGGTGATATAACTTAAATTTCTATAACACCTTGACTGAAGATCTGGGGATCAAACTTATGTACTCTTCAGTAGTGCTCGTTCATTTGAAGATGGGGGAAATTAAAGACCCAGTGGCACTAGTAAGTGGAAATGATGTGGAATTCTAGGAGCCTTTTCGGACTCAGGGAACCAGTGCTAGTGAGTGATGGCAGTGATGAGGTATTGCATTCAGATGTTATAACACTACCTGTGCTACTGCCAGTAGGTAGCTTTAATGACCCTGAAAAATGATTAAGATGTATGTAGAGGAGGAAGAGAGAGTAGTCGAGTCCTCATTGTCTTTTGTCTGGAGTAATGTTTAAGGGTTAGTACATTGCTCATGGGCACAAGTGTGTCTACTTTTTTGGGGGGCTGTGATATAAATGAACCTATGTTGAGCTACTGTCATTTCCAATGTGCTGCTATCAGACTTTTCTCCGATAACATTAAGGGAAATGTTCTATAGTTGTAAATGTTGCATGCCTATGATTGTTCCTTTTTCTATTCTGGAGCCAGATATTCCTGTGATCAGTTTTGGAGTTCCTTAGCTCATAGAATGTTTCCTTTTCTGGTTAATAGTTATTAATGTTGCTGCCTGTTTGTTTCCTGCTTTATTTAGGTTTCATGTCCTTAGCAAGCTACTGAGCTTCATGGCACCTATTGACCATACTACAATGAATGATGATGCCAGGTGAGTAATAGATTAATTATATGTCTCAAATGGCTTCATGACAGCCTGATATTGACCTGTTCTACAGCCTGTCGCCCTCTCCATTTCTTCTTATCAGTTAACCATTTGTCATTGGCATCATAGCAAGGGTCCTTGTCACATCTCTTCACTCCCATAATTACTATAAAACCAAAACAAAATTTCCATATATCTCAGTGCTGCCTCTGGTGTTTTTTGTTTGTTTGTTTTTGCTGTTTGTTTTGTTTTTAACTTTAGCCATCTGCCTGGAACATCTGAGTTCTTTTCTAGGACAGGTCAGGACATCACATGCACTTGCTTTATGTGTCCGGGGGTTTTGTGCATATGCTGTAGAGATTGTTCTAGAGATGTGCATTATGTTTGTTTATTCAGGAACTGTTGAAGATTTTTTTTTTTTTTGAGTATTTTTGAAACAGAAGTACTTGGCTCATTTTATAAAGCTGAAACAAGTTATAAATGAATACTCATATTACAATTCAGAGATAACCATTTTTTAAAGAATAATTCCTTCTGTATTAATTGGCAATCTACTACTCTAATGTAATATTTTTATAAGATTATTTACCATTAATTTATATAAGTATGGACTTAAGCTTTCCTGTTTTAGTCAATGAATTATAAATCTGTTACTGTCATTATTAATTTTGATTTTAAATTGTCTTATATTAAGGGAAGCCCCTTCGAATTGGCTTGTGTCCTTTTTTTAAAGAATAAATTTATTTATTTAAATTAGTTTCAAGTATACAATCCGTTTGTTAGACATCTATAATGTTCATAAAACAATTCCCCCAATTGCTCCCTCCTCCTCTGGCCCTCCACTTAGCCATCATATTAATGCTAACTGCATTCTTCCGTGCTCCCTGTGCCCAACTATCAGCTACTGCTTGTGTCCTTTTGAGATGACCCCAATCATTCTTTGAGTACTTCTTTACTTTCTGGTACAACAAAGATGTTGTATGCTTATCTTATACGTTCTCTGTTCCAGCCATGGAATCAGTCTTTCTCCAAAGAGCCCTGATTCTTTTTTGAGTTGAATGTGGTATTTAGAAACCAAACTCTAGGTGCTAGGGGTGCTCATTGTTTCTAGGCTTTCAAAACATACAGAACTAGGAAGTATGTGTATACATACACACCTATAGAGGAGATAACCACTTTTAACATCTAAGAATATCTCCTTTTAGTCTTTGAGTTCCCTTCCAGTATGTTCTTTTTTTTTTTTTTATAGAATTGAATTTATATTCTGTTATTATGAACTTTTTCTTTAAATATTTTTTGTCATTATGTCATTAAATTATTCAAAAAATGTAAATGACTGTGCAAATTTTTAAATGACTTATTTAGCCATTTACTAATTATTGGACATTTAAATTGTTTTTAATTATCGTAAATAAAGCTGCGGTAAACATTTTTAAACATACATCTTTATCAAGTAAACTGATTGGTTATAATGTAGGCACATGTGGATTTTGCCAGCTTTATGCCCATACTACATTTAACCTTTTTATTTGCATGTATTTAGTCTGTCAATAAACCCACTCAGATTCCCTTCATCCCCCTTGCTTGAAAAGGAGTAGATCTACAAGTTTAGATGAACACAGTGATTATTAAATTTTTGTTTTGTTTCAGTGCTTTGAGTACAAAACAGCTTATGAATAGTTCTGAATATGTTTATACTCAGAATTTTGCAACCTAATATTCTCTCCTGTGCTTTGCAAGTGAATGCCTATGTGTAGTAGTCTGTTTTTAAAAACAGAATAAAATGAATACATCCATAGAGTGTCTGTCAGGGTCATATGAAAAAATTACAGGGAACAAGAAAGGGGAATCTGAATCCTGTTACTCATTCTTGAATCAACTCCCCATATCCCTTGTCCAGTTTGAGCTCAAAAAATTTACACTTGGACACTTGGACGAATTAAATTGAAAGCGGAACATGGATAGCTCTTGTTAAGGGAGAGAGATCTTTCGTCTTTAACACAGAATATTAAAATATCCTTAATGGAGAAAGAGGGTATTATCTTTAAAAAGGTACTGGCATTTTCATTTTGTTTCTCCTGTGGTGTGATCATATGGTCATGTGGTCTTATGTAGTGTTATCTATTTAGTTAATTTCTACTGTTACATACTCTTTTCTCATTCGAGGAATTTTTCTCTTTAAGCAGTCTTTTTTTTTTTTTTTTAAGTCCTTTTTAAATGCAAAGTAGCCCAGTTTGTCTCCCTGTGTGTGCCAAATTTTCCTTTGGGGGCATTTCTTTCCAGGTACATTTTGGATACTGATTTAAATGCCTTTATGTGCCTTCAGATCTTCTTTGTTAGCGTAAGTTTTGTGTAACCCCTGGCATTTTATATGTGCTGGCTTAGTAGGCCTTTACCCTATTACAAGGTAGGCATTTGGTTTTTATTTCAGGCTTGATGAACATTCCCAGGATTGAGAGAAAACAAAGAAATCCCACTTTGCCCATGTACTACAAAGTTTGCATGCTAGGGAGGAGAGTACCATGACCCTAAAAGTGATCACTGGCTTTGCTAAACCCTTGGGTGCTCTTGGCATGGGACAGCTCAGCTCCCAGAGCAGCTACTGTTGCCCTTCAGAGTCATATTTGCTAAGAGGCCAGAATATCAAGTGATATTGCAGAGACAGTTATCAGCAGGCTAAGGAGGAGAAAAGGTTCAATGTCTCATTGGTAGAGAATCTCCCTAGGTGTATTGTTACCACCAAGAATAGGTCAGTATGTTACTTGCATGAGTTACAGGATTGCTCTTCACTTCTCTGACTTTTGAAGTTATTCTAAGCTTATCAAGGATGTTTTAGAAACAGCTTATTTTTTACATGGTGTGAAACCCCTGGAGTGCTATTAGACCAGAGGGAGTATGAAGTAAAAATTCATAAGATGTATGTAGAGGAGGAAGAGTGATCTCTTACTATAGTTAAAACAAAATGAAAAATTTGGAAGTT
>NW_006443570.1:14421622-14431961 GCF_000325575.1 Pteropus alecto
CTCTGAGGCACTTGTAAAGAAGTGAATTCTTTCTCATTTGTGGTGTCCATGTAAGTCAGATAGTAAAATGCTAGTGTGACAAGTAAGAGATGCAAATTCTGAGTAAGACCACTGAGACAGGGCGTGATGTTTTCCTCAAAACTGGCCACTGCCTTAGATTTGGGAGAGGAAATCTATGTGAACTGCTTGCTCTGTTGGCATGATGGGTTTTGCTCTCAGCATGGAACAGGTCTAAGGGCAACAATCAGCTCGATGTACACTAAGAAGAATGTGTTTGCCTTACATTGACTCCTGCTTTAGGGAGGGTCTTGATTCTGGTACTCTTTATTAAAAATGTATTTTCCTAAGAAGCTTTTTTTCTTATTACAAAAACGATAGCAATATTAACATTTTATAGGTACTCTTTTTTTTTTTTTTGGCAAAGAACTTAAAGGAATTCACAATAGGAACAGCAAGAATCATCATTTTGCCTCCTCCCCATATTCTCTCCCAAAATAAAAAACACTTTTCCCACTCCTTTTATAAAGCTGCTGGCATTAAAAAAAGAACTAGGAGAGGATCCTTTAATGATAACTACCAAGCACCAAATACATTACTGTTTTACATCTGGAGTTTTAGAAAAGAAATGTACAAATGTAATCCAGCCTTGTAAAGTGCTTTGTCAACATCACTTCCATGCTGTTCTTGAGATGCCTTGGTATAATAGAATTTGTACAGGCAATTTATCTTCGGCTTGCCATTTTTGTGTGTGGGTCTGTAGCCTAAATACGGGGACACTTTACCTCTCTGCTGATGATGTTCTTTCCCCCCAGCTGGTAACCCAGAGGTTACTTAGACCATTTTTGATTCCCCCTTGCCTGCTTTACCCCTTTATTTAGTAGAAATAGGCACTGAATCAGGGCTAAATATTCTGGTGTAGTTTGCTCAGCATTTGAAAGCATATCAGCTAATAACCCCAGAAATAGCCTCCACAGAGCATTTTTCGTTGGTTAAAAATTTGCAGGCAAGAATGGGTAAGACACAGATGTTTTTTCTGAGGCTTCTTATCTCCTAAAAAGACACAGGTTATTCCGACAGGTGAAACAAGTCTGGGCAAATATGCAACATTGATCTAATCAACAGGACCAAGACCATTTTCACTGGTGCTGCCTTTTACTAGCGTCATTAAAGGCTCCCATTACTCTTCTATTAGAGATTCCCTCTCTTCCTTATCAGATTACAGAATGAACATAACTCATGGCAGTGATTTGATCTCTTGTTAAAGAGGATTACAGCTTTGCATTAGCTCGGATTGACACAGTATATAATTCGCTGTTGATACTCAGGCAGGCAGCATCAACATGTTTGACCCCCCAGCACTGCTGAGGGGAAAGGACCCACATATATCATCATTAAAGATGGCGTCTAGCACAGATATAGGAAGCATGGAGCCTTCCTCCTCCAGTAATGTCAGAAAGGACAATGGAAACATTCTCAAGTTCAAACCTGAGACTTAGGCCAGGGTTTTATAACTGGGTTGAAAAGAAACACTGCTATTGTTTCTTCTGTTTTTACTGATTCACTACTGTTCAGTCTCATACAATTCTAGAAAATTTGCATTCTTAAATTGAAGCCTTGGCTCCAAGCAGGATGTAGAGTGATAAAAGCACATCTTCTAGAAAGAGATTGGAAATGTTGAACAGATAAATCTTTCCTCAAAATGGGGCTTCTTGACTATAGTTCTCATTTCCTCAAATTCCTATGATTTCTTCAGAGGATTATGAATCCTTTTATTCCCCCAAAGGGATATATCACATTCCTTAAACTGAGTGTAAATGTTTTTTTAAGGACTTACAGTTTTTAAGTTTTTATATTTTATTATTATTGTCTTTTAAAATATATCTTATATTGTATTAATCACAATTAGATAACTTGCTAGTGGGTAGACAACAGCTACATGTCTTTCACATTAATTTAGATTAGTCATTTATTCATCTTAATACATTTCCTACAATGCTCACTGAGATTATGTAGACCATTTCTGGTTTTAAGTGCATTCATCCTTTGCTCCAATTTATACACCCTAAGTCTGCCACCCTATTTTCTGATTGGCAATGAAATGATAGAATAATAATGTCATATTTCACTTATTGAGCATTTCCTATATGTCAGACACTGTACTAAGCCCTTTGTGTACATTTTCATTCAGCCCAAGTTAAACAGCAAGTAAGTAGTGGAGCTGGTACAGTACATGCACCTAGGAGCGTGGCCCTTAACCCCTGCCTTTTAGAAATATGTGGGAATGATGTGCCAAGGGGGAGCTGCTTCCTTTCACCCCCAATATACATATGCAGAGCCCTTCTCTCAATTAAAAACTTGAGAAAAAGAAACAAAATGAAAACTTGTTTGGATTAAAATGATTTTTTCTTTTTTGATAGAGATACTTTCTATATAAGGTTTTTTGCCTATCAAGTCATTCACATTTTAGTGTGAATCACTGAATTTTCAGATTTGCTCTTATAATTATACCATTCTTTTGATTACAGAGATCCTAAACTTCATAATTAGTTTTAAAACCTGATGCAGTATGTTCAGTCAGTTTACTCTTATGGTTCTGCCTCTACCATACTTAGGTACCTGTCACCTACTTTCTTAGAGATAATATATTTTTTCCAATAAGCACAATATATGCTTATGGAAGAAAATTTGGAAGGTACAGAAAGGACAAAGAAAATCTGTCATCTGCTACTCAGAATTGCACATTATTAATTTGTTTTCTTGCAGAATTCTTTGTGTGTATATTTTATAACAATATATACATATGTTTGAATCTCTTTTTCTAGTTAACTTTATAGTATGAGCATTTTAACGCCATTAAGAATTTTAAAGCCATTTTAACAGCTTTATAATATTCAGTTATGAACTATTTATTATTGGACATTTAGGTTGTTTCTCTTTCTCTTTAAGTGATGCTGCAGTGAACATATTTATATAGAAATCTGTTCTAAGGTTCTGGTGTCTTTAGAGGGGAAAATCCTGGGTCAAAGGCAAACTTTTTAATGATTCTTGTTGGGTTATACTACTTTACATACATATCCCCTCTACCCCTTTTCCCTATAGCCGAGGCTTATGTCATTGCAGTTTTGCTAATATGGAGAGTTTTCTTATAAGTTCATAACAAATGATACCTTATTAAGGACCTAGAATGTGCTAGGCATAGGACTAGGTACTAATATTTATTTTCTCGCTTAGTAGTAAACTTGAATAGTCTGTATATTTATTAATCATTTGTATTTCTATTTTTACCCTTTACCCATTTTTCTCTGAGTTTTTGTTTTTCTTTGCAGTTAGCATGAATTCTATGTATTATCATTATTTGTTGTATTTCATATTTGTGTAGATTTTTCCCATTTTACTTGACTGTTGATGTTAACGATTTTTATTGGTCATAGATAACTTTTACTTTTTTATGTTATCACATATATAAAACCTTTTTCTTTTGGTTATAGTTCATTGTTTTTATGCTTAGGCAGTCCCTCCTGTATCCCAGGATCAGTTATTCACCTATATTTTCTCTTAGGTTTGTCTGATTTCTTTTAATATACTTGGAACTATATTTTAATAAATCGTTTGATGGTCTCTGCTTTCCATTTCTACTGCTTCTTTTTGAGTCTAGATTTTTTTACTTCCCACATAAACTGTTGCACTAACAGCTTCTTAACCAACAGCCTAATCTAAGTTCTGTGTGTATCATTGCCAGATTAAACCTTCCTAAAATATCACTTAAAGCATGCTACTCCTTGTTCTATAGAATAAAAGCCATACTCTCGAACCTGCTACTCGAGGCCTGCAGTGATTTGTCGCCTTGCTACCTTTCTCTCTTCGTCACCTTTCGGATATGTATATCCTTTGTGCAATCCCCAGAATACACTCACTCCATACTTCTCCCACTTGTTTCTCTTAATTCTGCTCACTTAACCTGGAGCATTCTCAGCCCCCTGCCCCAACTCTGTACTCCCTGTTACAGTGTTAACAGTTCTTGGCCAATACCATCCAGCCTTCCCAGAGAGACTTTTAGGATTCCCCACCCCCCACAGTAGGGAGCTCTTTCTTTCTTGAACCCCTATTTTATGTGTTCCTAACAGTATTTATTACAGTTCACAAAAACACCTGTTAGTTTTTTTTTTCTTGCTAAGAATACTTACATGTCAAAGTAGTATGCTCATCTACTGAAATCTCTTATTTGATATTATTAAGGTTTTTACTCATATATTTGGATTAATATTCAGGCATGCCTTGGAGATACTACTGGTTCGGTCCCAGCCCACTGTAATAAGGTGAGCTGTAATCATTTTGCTGGAAGACAGTTTTGCCAGCAATTTGTAAAAAGTGCAATACCTGCGAAGCGCAGTAAAGCAATGTGCAGTAAAACTAGGGGTGCCAGTATTACGATTCAATTGTATCTTGCCTTATTATATAGCACTTTTTGTAGCACAAGTATTATCTGTAAAAAAATTTATTTAAGGTCATCTCCCAATTGCTGTCAGCCTTCCCTAAGCTAGAGAACTGGTTCAGGATTCATGTGCAGTATGATCCTGAAGACGTCTTCTCTGTGTGCCTTAGTTTCCTTCTTTATAAGTGAAAGTAATCTTCTTGCTCATTAGAGTCTTAAAAATGAAATATTCTTTTTAATTTATTCTTTCTGAGGATTGTTTTAAATTAATTTCTATCGATAATTATTTCTATAAACAAAATTTGTGTTTTTACATGTGTATAATGTCATTGTCCCTTTGCCTGCAACACAGACGTATTCATTTTTGTACAAACTTTAAAAAAGTTGGCTGTAGGTCTCCTGTCTGAAATGTCTTTAAAGGCTTTCAGCTTATAAGTCTATTTTTAATTTATTGGTAAGATTATTTTTGCAAACAGTCCTATAGATGGATGAACAACAGTTTCTTGCCTCTTTTACTGAAATCTCTCCAAATCTTCTAGCTCCTGTAGTATACTTTCCTCTGCTCTCCTTGCACTTTGTACATGTCCATATTATATATAGCATTTACCACCAGGTTGTGTCCTAATTACTTATGGGTTATGTCTCCATGCTAGAATATTGCACTGCTTGAGGGCCAGCTCCATATTTTGTTCTTCATTCATGGCCATCTTGGAAAGGCCCCAGAAACGAAGAGTCCAGATTTGTGACTTTACATTCCCAACCTTTTACTTAGAGATTTTTCAAGATCATTTTCACTTAGAGTGAACCCTGGGAAAAGATCTTTCAAGAGCAGTCTTGTATTTCCATCACATCTAAAAGTGTACACCATAAACTTTATATTTTACCGAGGGTCTCCATCTTGGCTATGTTATCTATACTGGGTTTGGTTTCTTGTGGTCCTCCTACAAATTTTTGGTTACTGTGGAAACGGAGACTACAGCCAGGGCTCTCTGATGACTAATTATAGCTTTAGGTCAGTTTTTGAACCGCTTTCAGGATTCGTTTGGTTTAAGAAGAAAACAGTTCTGGAATGGATTTTGTATGTGCATTATTAACAAGGCATAATAGTCCCTAGTTACCTCTTGTTATTTTTAGTGTTGGTATTAAGTGTCAAACAAAAGAAGGGTGTTTAGATAAGGGTACTGCCTCATCCTACTTTGAGTTCAAGGTGCTGGAAAGCCAGCATTTGTAATGGGAAGCTATCACTAACTACCCTAGAAATGAGGTCTCGAATGAGCCATAGCCACACCTTGTGTTTTATCCATTGTCTCCCTCTGGGAAGCTGAACACTTTATAAACATTAACTCTTTTTACCCTCTAGACACCTCCACTTAGAGGTAAATAAGACTGAAAGCTCTTTCTTCTCCAATATAGATGAGGAAACATCAGCCCAGAGTGGGAAATGACTTGATCAGAGGCAGGGGGAGGTGTTAGTGGCCCAGGGTGTTTGGAGTCCCAGCAGTGGACCTGGACAGCGTGGTGGTCACTGACACCCAGGATATGCCGCTCTGTGTGGTTCCTCTTTCTGCTTTTCAGAGGCTGGTGGGGGTTGGGCCTTTTGTCTCGTGTGGAATGTGAAACGCTGCAAAGAAGAGCAATTGTTCTTCAGTGCTTTGTGCTCCTTTATAAGAAAGAAGAAATCAATACACATTTTCTCCTACACGCACTTGGCAGCACTCCGCCTCCTCATCCGCCTCTCGATCCTGCAGGGGAGGCACAGCTAGATAGCAAAACAGACTCACCAGCTTTCAGGGGCAGAAATGCGAACTACTCAGTTTGCACTTAGCAGTCGGGCTTTTTGAAGCCAGTCACATAACTGGCCTAGGTCATCAAATTGCTGACTTCAGTGACTAGTTGGTGAACTGAGTGGGGGAGAGACGGCCGTGTTGCAGACATCCAGAAGCTGAGTCCTGGTCAGTACTCCCTGGGAAAGTTTACCTGGCAGATGTCTGGGACAGACCTTCCCTTTTTCCAAATTTCTGATTTACAGAGGACAGGAGGAAGTTCTTTGAAGGATAGTGTTAAAACCACAAATATGGACAAATGAAGGGCATCAATTTGAATTTTATCAATTAATATAAGTAAACTCTGTCAACAAGAGCCCTATTTCAGGGTAGATTTTATTTTTAAATCAGAAAATGTGGTATTGATACCTGTAACTTTGTTTATAGCTTTCTGCCATAAAACAGTTAAGTGTAGGAAATGAATAACAAAGAATTTGCTGCCATTATTAATAGAAATAATAGTTTAGGTGACAGAATAGCCTGTGGGGCTGGGGTGCATTTGGTTTTATTCTGAGTCCCATGTCATATCTAGGTGCGGAGGTGGGAGCTCTGGCTGTGGGCAATTATAAGAGACTTAGAGCTGAGAACATGGTTGAGGTTCCAGGGGAGAGTGAGAGAGAGAAGGTGGGGGCTGAGAGCAGAACCTAGGAGAAGGTCTATGCTCCTGGCCAGGAGGAAGAAAAAAAACAAAGAGGGAGCAGGAGAACCAGGACAACACAAGACCATTGCACCCTAGGGAGGAGAGTGTAGGGCCAGTTGGCTGATCAGCAGTTAGAAGCGCTTACCGTGTGGGTCCAAGGGTGCTTTTATGTCACACAGGCTGAGCTGAGCCTGTGACAGGGCATTACAGAGTTGCTGCGTTGTATTTATTTACTCAGTACTTGCTCCTTTTACTTTTGGATCGGTGCTGGGTTTTTAAGTAAAATAAGCCCTCCAGGTGGCTCCATTGTGTAGTGGTTAGCACATCTGCTTTACACGCAGAAGGTCCTGGGTTCGCTCCCCAGGTGGAGCCATGGACCATACCCTGGGTGCGCCAGGCCCTGGGTGCACCAGGTCCCGGGTGTGTGCTGTGTGCGAGCGTGTGGGAGGAGATGCCCCGGCTTCAGAGATCCAGTTCTTAAGGGGAAACGGCAACATCCATGGGTCAGGGGTGGAAGTGGGGGGTGGGGGGTACTTAAAGAGGGAAAACAACAATAATAAGTCCTCCAACTTATTACCAGAAGTAATGGAATACTTGTTGGAACTCAGGGGGTTGACAATAAATACTTTCACTAATTTCCATGTTTTGACCCCCTGAAAGTAGAAGTTAAACTGGAGCTGAGAGGTGGATCATATGCTGCCCCCCAGGCCCTTGGGTCATTGGGCAGCAGTCTTGATAGGGATACAAATGTAACTTGAATGTCTTCTCACCTCCATGCGGTTGAGGAAGTGATTCACGTCCAAGCAGTGAAGCATCCCCTGGCTTTTAACAGGAGCTATTAAGAGGGGCTGCTGTTTGAACAAGGAGCTTCATCTTCCTGAAGCCAGCAGTCACAAAACCGTAAACACAACACCGGCCAACTCTATTGCCAGGATCGTGGTGTCTTGACGTTAATATTAAACATCTCCAGCAAGGCAGAGAGCACTGCAGCCCAGCTACAGAATAAAAATAAATAAAAATAAAGAGAAAACTCTGCTAAAAGCGGTGAGATGATTTGTCGTCTTTCCTTTGTGAGACCATTTGTCTTCTCTTGCATCAAATCTGTTATAAAACAGTCAAACTGTGAAAGTGGAAATCATCTCAGGGATATGGAATATTAATGCACAGGAGAGGAGGTGATGTCCCCTTTGTCTAAAGAGTGTGCCTGTCTGCCACCCCCACACATTTTTTTACACGTTTACCAAGGTAAATTATTTTTCTATAAAAGAATTTGAAAGATTTGAAGCTGTTGGTGAGGATGATGGAAGTTTCAAGTATTTTTCTTCCTTTGTTCAAGTGAGTGAATGTGTAACTGACTTGGGAATCAGGAGGTAGCATAAGTGAGGTGCAAGCCCTACAAATTTACCTCTCCTTCCCTACTTACCTCTCTGCCCGTCTTCTCTCTCCTTTCGTTCCCCAGCCTCTCAGTTTCAGTTCCTTTGTTTGGGGCCTGAACCTGCTTCTTTGAACATTTATAAATCTTCAGTCTGTCTGATCTTTAGGAGACAGGCCAGAGGCCACATGTCACTATCTGTAATTTAAAGCTGTGGGGCTAAAAGCATTTGCAGAGGTTCGAAGGACCTAGTTCTGACCTGACCAAAAGAGCGAATTGGAACAGACCTTCTAGAGTCTCCTTCAAGCACTGGGGAGGATGGTGATGAGAGCAGATACACTAGGTAATTTATAGGTGCAGTTTGCTGGCAGCCATGCTAGTTGCCTGTCTGCTCAGAAGTGTGTCGTTCACTGCCACCTTGTGGCACATTTGGGCAGCTGCGGTTTGGCTGTTTTGGAGCTTCTGAGGAGTTCAGCTGATTGGAGATTTTTTGCCTTGTATCCGGATTTAGATAATTAGTGATAGATGAGGGTGTTCTCTGAGTCACTGTCTGTCACTTTGCTAACTTGATCCTGTTAAGAAATAAGCTCTAAGTAAGAGAAGTTGCTTTGTTTTTTTTCTTTACCTTATTTCTGTGTGTATGTCTGTGTTGGTATGGAATTGTGATAAGATCTCAGGAAAAAAGCCTGTGATCCACTTTTCGTTGCTGGGGGAAGTTGGGAGGAGAGTGAAGGAAGGTTAAGTGCTGACATTTCAGCTGCATTCAGGAATTATAAGTTTTCATAATTTTTGTATGTCATTCTAAGTGACACTACCTCCCAATAAGTGCTACATCTGTCTCTTCACTTGGACTGCCTTACTAACAATCCAGTCTTCTTGAGAGATGACGTTCCAGTGTGTGTCCTCTGCCTCTGATCCCATTTCTGTGACGTGCGTAGATTTACCCTCTACCACACGGCCCCCAAGTAGTACAGGACAATTGCTTGCCATTTGGATGAACATATTTCCCTCTTTAGGTCATAGAAACATTTCTCAAGCACCTTCTTGCCTGTAGAATCACTGATAGAGAGTAGAATGGATCGGGTCAAAGGAAACAGAAGGAATGAAAGATTAAAGGAAGGTGCCACTTTGTCCCTAGTGTTTTGGGGAGCAGACCACAAAGATTCAGATAGTTGGGGTGAAGGTTGGGAGGATCCCTTTGTTTGGCATCATTAGCATGTGCCAAGTGATAATTGGCAAGACATCTTTTTCAATTGATGTTTGGAATGCTGGGCATATTGGTAGACAGATCAGAAGAGAGTGGAAGCTCTGCGAAGGCCGAAGTATATGTTGAGCATATGGAAGGCAGTAGAGCCTGCTCTGCCCACCTTGGGCTGACAAACTAGAGTTCATTCAGAATGGCAAGAGAACTCCAACTTTGTTGGACTTTTTCTTTTCCCCCAGAAAAGAACAGACTTAGTTCCGGGAAGACATCAAATAGTTGAAGTGCTGCCATAAGGAAAGCAGTCAGCGTTGTCCCTCTCCTGGTTCTGTAAGGACACGGGCCCGTGGGGGAGTCACAGGATGGCAGAGTTGGGGCCAGCATGAGGAAGAATGTTCATGTGTCTCTCCGAATGGAGTGGGTTTTCCCAGACAGATTTACTGGATACATTCACTGTCCCAGCTCAGCTTCTGCTGTGTCATTCATACATGCTAGATAAGAGAAATAAGCACATATCTTATCTTTGTAATCCTTTACAAAATCTAACAGAATTCAAATAGGCATTCAAATATATTTTATGAATTTATTATACGTTTGCATTATACTTTGAGGCCAGAGACCATACACTTCTAATGCATGTTTACAAGCTTCTATAGTATTTGTAAGTAAACTTTTTAAAATACAGACATGTGGAAAAAGGCACACATCAGTAACCACCAGTAATTTTTATTTTTTTATTATTTTATTTTTTAAGTACCAGTAATTTGAAAAGCACATCTGCCATCAGCAACCATGCTGGTCAGTGTGAGTTTCTGTTCCAGCTGTGTCTGTACTGACTCATAAAGATTTGGATTTGATCAAGTTTCTTCTA
>NW_006443570.1:14431990-14433641 GCF_000325575.1 Pteropus alecto
TTTCCCTTTGTGCGTTTCATTATCCTTTGATTCTTAAATGTATATCTAAGGGATTAAGTTAAGCAGAAACAAATGCTACACCGCTTTTGTGTGCAGCATAAGAGTCCTCGGGTGTGCAGAGAGAGAGAGGATTAGAAAGGAGGAAGGGCCAGGTTGTATTCTGGGATGTGTTTTGTATATTTAGGGAGACTCCCTGTCAATTGAAATAAGAAATGAACAATTTCAAATTAATCAAGGGCAGATTATGTATATAATTTTAAATCAGGAAAGCAGCAGCATTGTCTCTGCTGGCACATTTGGAAGACTGCTCAAAACTCCTGTATATGATACTTGCTTGGAGAATATGATGTACTTTTGGAGGCTGTACAGGTTTCTTTAGGGAGCATTGCTACTTTCTCTCCATTGTCTGCTTGCCTTTGGCCACAGATACGGTTAGGTATAGCTCAGGTAAGTCTTGGAAGCTTGGGATTTCCGGGCCAGAGGAGGGGAGAGTGCAGTGTTCTGGATTGCAGCCGACACCGTTCCTTCGGTGTCCCAGGTGCTACAAGCCACTGACCTAGCAAATTAAAAGCCCTACACTGATCATCTGCAGGTTTAATATGCCCCTTTGTACTGTTTCTCAAATAATGGCCTGAGAGACACTGGTCTATGTTGCAGTCAGTAGGAGTACGCACATGGAGCTAAAGGGAACACATTTGGTTGCACCTATCTGGGGGCTGCATTATTCTACACGTGCACCCCATTTCATTTAGGACTATATAAAGCCTTGCTTGCTACTAAAGTGATTGCCTTTCACAGCTAGCTAGACTATGCATACTTTTAAGTCTCTTCAGAAGAATCATGTAATAAATAAGCCGAATCCTAATACACACACACACACACACACACACACATTCTGTCTTTATGGAAAATGACTGCTAATCCATGATCATTTTTTTCCCAGAAACAGGTTTTATGATAATATAGTAAAAATATTAAATTAGAAAATGCCTCACTAAGGGTTATAAAACCTTACTACACTAGAGATAGGTAATTATCCCCTCTATAGCCTAAATGACAGTTTAAAAGAAATAAAAATGTTAGTGCTCATTACTTGCTTTTGTAGGTTGCAATAAAGGGTAAGTTAAATTTTAATTCAAGGAAGAGCCCCTGCTATCGACCTTCTACCTTAGGTCCAAGTCCTGTTAATTACTCTGTTGGTTATTCTCCGTGATACCAACATTAATACATTTTCTACAATGGACATTCCCACTGGCCATTGAGGCCAAGAATGTGCGGGGAGGGGTAACAAAGGGGAGAAGGCATTTCAGCTCAGTGATTCACGTCTTGATTCTTAATGTGATAGGGAGCAGGAATTATGTATTTTAAAAAAAAAGTTCATTATGCATCGCCTTAAGGGGACCTCAAGTATTAAACTATACACTTACCCTAGAGAATCAGATGGAGACAAGGTTAACCTGAAGGATTGATAGTTTAGCTTCTCTGCATGGCTAAATCCCAGTTAGGAAAGATGCTGCAGGGGAAAATGGTCCACTCAGCAGAAGGCAGTCTGACCCTCTGTCTCTTGGTGGCTTTTTGGTACCTAATTTTATTTTTGGTTTTGTTTTCCTTGGGATCGGGTAAGAGAGATGGATGCGTCCTGTTTCTTTTT
>NW_006443570.1:14433706-14444406 GCF_000325575.1 Pteropus alecto
AAAGCTCAGTGTACCCTACACCTCAGTCTTCATCTGGGGGTGTGCAAGTAGACACAGAGTTTTTAGGAAGTCAGATGTGTGCTCCTTTCTGAAGTAGATCTATCTGAGAGTCTACCTGTGCTGGAGCTGCGGCTTCTCTTTTTACCTCGCCCGTCAAAGCTGGCCTACGTCTGCCTAGAGCTCCTCCGTGCTCTGACCTGGGATGCTGCCCTGGAATGGGAAAACCTCCAGAGCACCGCAGGAAAATGATGGTTCAGAATATTGGTGCACGGACTGACACCAGCGGTGACTAAGGGCTGGGTAATAAGTCCCTGCAGGTCCGACAGTTCCCAGACCTTTATCCTCAACAAAATTGCAGGAGAACCTAATTGAGTTGTCAGTTGGTAGATTATTAAAACTAATTTTTGGTGGTAGATCACTATGTAATTTTTTTTTTTTTGGCATATAATTCAGAAAAAATTTTTAAAAATTGAGTGACATTGCTATAGCAAAACTCCTCCATTCCCATCTACTAGTTTATGTGATAGGGTTTCTCAGCACTTAACGTCTACAAAGGCCAAAAACAGGAATAGAATTGATGCTGAACACTCTTCCATTGAAGGGAAAACCTCATCCATATCATCAAGAGATGCATTTCCAGTAATGTTTTACATACTTATGTATATTAAATTTTTACCAAAATTATAATACATTTTGTTATATTATCATTGTATACATGATTGTATCCTAATAACTACTGTAATGATAACGTAATCCAGAAGTAATTTTTTTTAATTACTTAGAGCCTTACGGTCTCAAGAAATTAAACTACTTTTATTTCAACTTTTTAAATTTCAAAGTGTTTCAATTTACATACCTATTTTTGTGGCCAAGAAGTATGATAGGGTGATCAATAAAAGACTTTCAAGCATAAAACAATTATATTAGGACAAAAATGTCTAGGGAAAAGTCACATGGAAATTCACATTTAAAAAGAAAAAGATGCTGTAAAATTTCTAAGTCAAAGACTTTGTTTATGTGTCATTTAAATGAGTGATGATGGGTATCAAATCAATATGGCATATAGATTTCATTGGGTGTACTGCAAAAGACATGTAAGAATTTTATTTTAAAAGTTGGTATTTACAATATTCTGGTAATTATATCCTTCATGACTATTAAACTTTATAGAGAATTTTATGTGTCAACTTAAAAATGTGTGAGGGGGGCTACGCGGTTTGCAAAACTGTTAGGAGGTGTTCAGAGAAGCTCAAGGATCAGGACCTCAGACTACCTTTAGTGGTCCTGGTTTTCCCCAGCTCTGCCCCTGGTGAGAGGTCCAGCCAGCAGGGAGCCTCTGCAGGGAAAAGGAAGGGCTGGGTCACACTGAGCAGAGCAGTTGGAATCGAGATCTTCATCCTGGTGGTTGGTGTTCCTGGACCCAGGGAGGGTCTGCTCTGTCCATCTTTAAAGTCAGGGCTGGGCCGAGGGAAATGGAGAGGGGAAGAAAGGGAGAAAGGAGCAGAAAAGTCAGTTAGGTGGCTGTTGTCATATTCTTAGCAGGAGATGATGAGATCTGAAATAGTGGAGGCCTGGAGGAGCAGGGAAGCTTGAGATGCTTTGAAGGTACAAACAGTTCCTGATTGGTGGTAGTGGGTAAGGAAGACGTAGAATTGAAATTACTGGGAGAATTTTAGATTGTAATAATCCCTTACTCATATTCTCTCTCTCTCTCTGTAAAAATATTTTAAAAACCCAGACCATTCAGCTTTCCAGGTTGCTTTGCCATGAACAGCCGCATCTGTTTGTCAGCTTTGCCCACCTGAGTGTGAAATGATGTCCTATCAAAACATGGGTTTCAGCATTTCACTCTCTGCTCCTGACATGTGAACCCTGCTGCGGACAGTAACTGCTGCCTTGGCCCAGGCGTTTCTCTGCTATTGCGGCGCCGAGTGGAAGCATTTGCTCAGTGGTAATGATGGGTCTGGTGCAAGCAAGCAAGGCGAGGTTGGAAAGGGTATGATTGCGAAGGGCTAAATAGCATGTGCTTCTGCATTTCTTTCATCAGATGCTGCAGCCTTAAAGTCATACTGTCCTTTTTGTCATGGCGATTCTCCCCGTAATGCTATTTAATTTTTTTGTTGAAATGGCTAGAGGGACTTGTACTTACTGGCAGATAGGCAGCCATAGCCTGATAAAGTGAACCCTGGGCAGGGCGTTGCTGTTGCTTATGCTGTGGAGCTGGTGATTTGGAAGTAACTAGAAGTGAGGCTGCCTGCCTCTCATTTACATTTGGTATGAAGCTGCCTTCCACGTTTGTATGCTGGCTCTGGCTTGGCGGGGGGCTGGCCGAGGGTGAGTCAGGCTGCTGAATGGAGCAGAGGAACAAAAGAGACGGTGGAGCTCAGGGTGAACCTGCCTCCTTTGTTTGGAGGCCTAGAGGCTGGTCAGTAGTCCAGGGTGTGGGTGCCTACAAATTCTTGTGATAAAATTCGTGTAATGATATTAGAGACCCACTGGCCTGCACTTTCCCAGTCTGCCCTGTGGTCCTCAGAATAAGGTTAGTTAAAATTCTTGGCTTCTGCAGTTTCTTCTTTAGGATTTTTCCTTCTTTAAAAGTTTTAATATGCTGTTCCTATTGCTGGATTTTCTAATTATAGTATCTCTGTTCCTACCCACAACTATAGTGGGGGTGACTTCAAAAACAGACTGATAATGTTTTTGTGATAAAGTCTTGCTGAACCAAAATTGCTGTTTGAAGGGTGGTTTGTTTTGTTTTCTTTTATTTTGAAAGTCAAATTTGCTGATGATGACTCTCAGATAATGAGAATACTTTGAAAAGCATGTTAACAAGAACGGCAGGCTATATTTTATGGTTAGATCTTGAAAATATGAAACAGCACGCACGGCTTTATTCTGGGTTCGTTTACTCACTGGCCCATGGCCTTGGCCATGCGTGCTCATCCTCCTTCCCTGAGGGTTAGTGGCTGACCTTCACTCAAACTGCAGCCATGAGTCGTCTGCCTCAGTTGGCTGTGTGTCCTCCACAGGCCACCTCCCTAGCGGATTCGACCTGCTTGGACCCTCATGTCTCCTCATCTCTCTGCTAGAGAATCTGCTCTCTCTCCACAGGGGAATGTGTTCTGGAGCTTCTGTCACAAAGATAAGAGGAATCCTTCCCCTACACTTTTTTAGATTTTCCAAGCCTTGACAGATAGATGACTTTGGCCAGGTAGTTGTGTGTATGTTACATATGATAGCAGAAACAGAGGTTAGAAGCGATCATTTATTTTGTTTTCAAGGATCTAAGACCGTAACCTGGTTTTTTTTTTTTTTTTTTTAAATCAAACCCCAATTTTAGAAATAATAAATTAGCCAAATTATTTATTAGACTGAGAGCAGAGAAAAGGGGCCAGGGGAGTGGGGAGAACCTTGGTTCTACTGCTGAACAGCTGCACATGTGATAGTAATTGGAATCTTGTTACTGGGTCATTTTCATTGTTTTTCAAGTACTGCCAAGTCCAAGAAAATATATGAAAACTAAATTATATCCCCCTACATCCCATGTCTGATTGAATCCTCCTCATCGTGTGGCCGTCTCATACATCCTATTAAAATATTCAATCTTATTTTCTTACTTGAAGAGCCTGTCTGTAAAGGGCAAACTTATAGAAAACTCATTCCCTAGAGACAGGGTATCCAGCCACACTGGACTATTTACATATTTTACTATTGGCTTCTTCTAGGTTTCTTCCTTCCTTTGTATTTGTGAATAAGAGCTGTGGGATGCATTTTTAATTACACGGTCGTGTTTTCAATTGAACAAACAGATTGGGGTATTTCCCAGCTTCTTGGTTCTTTTTCAACCTTGAAAAGTTAACCAATGTGTTAACCAATTTGTTTTGTCTTTCAGGACAGAGTTATATCGATCTCTTTTTGGCCAGCTCAATCCTCCTGATGAAGGCCATAGGGATTGACAGCGCCTGTCTCTCTTGCTACAAGGCCTTGAGGCAGGGCCTCCAAACAGCTGGCAGCACCTTGGCCAGGTTGGCTGCTCATCCAACCTTTGGCATGTGGGGTCGAGTGAGTTGATAAATCCCCAGGAAGATGTGCTGTTCAGAGCACACGCCTAACAAGTCTCAGGAAGCCTGGAATCAAGTGTCTGTGTCTCTGGTGCTTCAGTGTTCACAGGGCTCCTCCCCCATGTCCTTTAATCACCACAAATAAAGAGTATTATTGCTGCGCTGCCACGTGTGATTTCTTAAGCAGCACAGAGTTAAGCCTCTGATTTAGAGCTCTAGCAGGGTGACAGGTTTGTTGGGAGGGTTCTCATTTTTTTTCCTAGCCAAATGGCCTCCTCTTACAGTATAAAGCTTCACAGAAGAAATCATTCTAGGGTGGATGCTACTTTCCGGGTAGATAATGTTGAGCAGGTGATCGTGGTTCTGAGAAGCAGGGGATCCCAAAAAACATACAAACTGTGTCCAGACTTTGTCACTTGGAGGCATTTGTTGCTAAAGACAAACCTCTGACTTTTTTTGTGTTTTCACCATAGAGATTCTTCCAGAGTCCTTTTCCATTCTCACCATTCCTAAATCACTTTATTGAGATTAGCTCTGGTGTAAATCTAGCAGGGGAAATGATTCACTTGTTTTTCATCCAAAGGTCAAAAGCTGGAAATTAAATCCCCATAAGGGGGATTTATTGGCCTGCTGTGGTCAATATGCAATGAAGATTATCTTGCATAAGTAATGTGTGCGGACCAGCGTGCAAGACTGACCGTCTCTTAGGTACTTTGCCCAAACCTTTACTTAAAGCTACCGAATTAGAGAAGAAATTTTACATCCAGGCAACTGAGTACAGTTGTAGTTAATAACTAGTCATTGTTTTTAAAGTCAGCTTTTGATATTGTTTTAAAATGTCGAAACCAAGTGACAGATTTTTGTGCCCAGGAATCCCACGTATCATTGACTTGGTATCTGGGGACTGCTGCACAGCGCCTTAAGGCTGGGCTCCAAATGAAGTGAGTCCTGAATGTAATCTGCTTCACAGTTTAGTACAAGCATCAGTGTGTCTGCTGAGCTCAGGATGGGGCAAATAGGGGGAGGAGGGTTTTTCCATCTCACATTAATTGGACCTTGGAACGTGGTGATTTGTTTTTCTTGTCTTGGTAGTTACCTCTTGGGCTTGACTGTCAGGGAAATGTTTAATTTTCAGTGTGTCTCCAGTTACCCAAAAGATCAATCAGCAGAAATAGGAGAGTTCCCCCGCACTTTCTCCCTTCAAAATGATTTTTTGAAATACAGAACATCCAGTCCTGTCCATCTCGCCTGAGGATTACAGATAATGCACATTAGAATAGCAAGTAAGTAACCTCTTCATATTGCACTTCCGGTGAGCCCCATGCTAACCCGTGCTTCCTTAAGCGATACAACCTTTGTCATAGTCACACTTTTATCTGATGAAGAAAAAGATTTAAATAGGTACTTCAAAATATTTGGAGTCCAACGTGTTTAAAATGAATTAAAATCAGGAGAGAAGAGAAAGAACAGACAGAATTTTCAGTAAAGGGTGGCTTGCATTTTTAAAATTCAGAAGACCACCCTCCTTCTAGCCAAGAATAAATTGGAAACTATTTTAATTGACACGGATACCGCAATTCAACTGTTACTAGAAAGACAGATTAGTTGATTGATTTGCATTTTAATAAAACTAATACTTTACATTTTGGTAGCTAATGCTGATTTTTAAATGAGTTGAGAACTGTTATCTAGAGTTTCCATCCAGAGCCCTTTTTCAGTGTTGACTGAAGCATTCCTCCCTTTTGTGTGCAGTTTGCTTATTTCCTTTTTGCCTGGCTGACTACTGAACGCAGGACACTCATAAACCACGGACCTTGAAGACCTCACCAGTACAATGAGGCAGCGAGTGGGTCAGAAGAGAAAGTCGGCAGCACCCACCAAGCCCGGGTTCACACCAGGGACAGGAGCCAGGAGCAGACAGTGGGCCTCTCCCTTCAGGATAAGAGAAGATAAGACTGGTTTCTTGTCTTCGTTAATTTTACAATGAAAATTAATTACAGAAAAGTAGATGGAAAAATAAGACTCAGCGATACGTCCATCATTCCAAAATATCCTCTTCTCGTTATTAACATTTAATACTTCACAGCCCTCTTCCATGTGCACATGTCATCCCAAGTAGTCCCATCTCCTCATCCTGGGAGCAGTAGGGGTAGAAGACTTGGTTTTTACTTCTGGACTTTTGAAATTTTTTACTTACCCTTTCAAAAACAGTGAAAATCAAAATACCCATGCAGCCATGTCTATCATCTTTCCCTCCACCTAACACATACCACCAGCTGAGAAGCAGTTGTACATAGTATGTTCTTCATTTTAATAATAATAGTACAGGAAAAGATTTCCATGTTTTTGCAGATACCATTTAAGTATTTTAATTGCTAACAATTCTATTTGGGGCATGTGTCTTCAGTACTTAACCAAATTCTGTCATCGAACATTTAAATTGTTAATTATTTCCTATTAAGAATAATTTTACAGAAAAATATTTGGGCATAAAGCCTGTTTATTGTCTTTTGAAATTATTGCTTTTCTTGGCATATATTTTTAGGAGTAAAGTGAACCAAGTGAAAGAGTCCAGATATTTTGAAGGCTCTTGGTACACATTATAGAGGCTTGTTTTAGGGCTGTTGTTCACGTCTCACTTGCCTTAGTCTGGGGCATCTGCAACAAACGGTGTTGAGAAGCAGAGTGGAGATTGGCCCTGGAGTCTGATCCTGGGGTTTAGTTCTTGCTCCCCAGGGACCCCTTCAAATCAGCGACCTCCTCTGGGAGGATTAAGGAGTTACCGCCTGTAATGTGCTTTAAGATGCTCCCATGAAAGATGGTGGATAAATAGAAAGTGACACCGTCATCTCCTTTCCCAGCCATGGTATCTTCCTTCTGGCTGCTAGATCGCAACGAGTTTGTCCTCCACTGTCCCCTCTGGTTTCCATGCTCTTGCTGCTCTCAGTGCCTTCATTCTGGGGATCTCTCGGGTGGGTTTTCCTTTCCTTGCATGGGTTTGCATTCCTCCCGGCTTCTCTGTACTGTTTTTGGTGTGTAGCCATTCTCTCCAGGGTCACATCCAAGACTGCTTGTTGAGCATCACTTAGAAACCCTGAGAGTCAACAGAATGCCAGGAAAAGCCAGCTCCAACCTGTTCAGCAACAGGCTCTGCATCTGTAGTTTGGAAAAAAGAGTTTCCTTGTAGAAGTTGATTTTCCTGGTCTCCATGTGCATTGCTAAAACCTCTCCAAGGTGACTGCCTCTTTACCTCTTACCATTTCATCTAAAAGGAGCTGAGTTTGAGGCTCAGAATGAATCCAAATGTGACATCATAAACCTTGGAACCATACTCCAGGGTGTAGTAGTCAGTCTGTAAATGGAATGTGTTGGTGCCAAGACCCTGTCTCCCTGGGCCAGACTCACAAATAAGGCAGCCGTGTGTCTCAGCAGGACTTCACAGACAGTAGAGGTGATGGATGTCCTAGAGAAGCCGGAAGTCGCGGGTGCAGAAGTGTGGGTGTTTTATGCTAGGGCAGCTGGCTGCCCCTCTGGTGCCACCTGATAGTGCCACCCTGTGTACTTGCATTTAATGAAGACAAATACAAGCTGTGAGCCTTGTCTAAAGTGAATGAACCTTGTTTTCTGCATCTGAGTTTGTGTTTTTTCTTTTAAAATTTATGTATTTGCTTGTGTATTGGGGGAAGTTGTGCTAGGAATTAAGTTGAGCTTGCTTTAGTCAGTTTTGTTTTTTTTTTTTTTTTTAGGCTTATCTACCTCATTTTATTTCCATCTTTTTAAACTTTCTCTTTCTTCATAACATTTCAAAAACAATTGCCAGTAATTTAGTAAGTTCATTAACTAATTCTCAAGTCCAGGGGATCCATATCGCCCTGCTGGTTTGTATATATTCAATTTGTTCCACAGCTCTATTGATGAAGTCCTCATTACCTGCCCCTTGTCTGTAGAGGAGAGAGATGGTGTAAATGCAGAGTGAGTCTGCCTTATCTAACTTTTGTTTTTCTTGTTTATCTATAGATTTCCTTTACTTGCCCATCATGTGGGGTCTGCCAATAGGGTCATTGCCTCGGCGGCATTTATATTCGCAAGAAGTTTGCTTGGTTTATTTCCCCTGGTTCAGGGTTCTCAGTTCATTTGTTGAGGTCAAGGACACTGAATTCTCAGGAAAGAAAATTTAAAACGATGTTAAAAAAAAAAACAGCAACAATCCCACATCACTGATAGGGTAGGAAAAAAATATAAAGTCCCCAATAAGCACTGTGACAGTGACACATAAAGATTTCTACCCACCCACTTCCCACCCTATCTTCCTCTTCATGACTGGATTGGAAATGAGCTCAGTCTGCTCTGGGCTGGCAGGCTCCCTGTCACGTGGGGCTGGCTGCTTGCTCCTCTCTGGTCTGCCCTTCCCCAAGGTAGGTAGGTGCTGTTATTTATTTAGGAGCGTGTTACCAGGTTCTAAGAGACTTGGGGGCATATAGTCCTGGAATGGGCTTATTTGAAGTTTTGAATAAAAGACACATATGAATGACAGAGTAGTAGAAAGAATCCTGGACTAGAAATCAAACCTGCTTGAGTGTGTGTGACCTTGAAGTATTTTGACCTCCGGCCTCAGGGTCCTCACAGTAATATGAGGGTCAGCTAAACTGGTTTCTGAGGACCTACCTGATCTACAGCAGCTGCTTCTAAGTAAAGGCAGTGTGGTAGAACTAGATTTAGCACAGGTGCAAAGGATGCTGCTTTCACATCCAGTCATTCAGATATGTATTACCCTCCTACTGTGTGTCAGGCACTGCTGAAAGCTTAGCAAAGGGCTATATTGGCAGGTGACAGTCTCTAGGTGGGTCTCTGTCCTCTTCTGTGGGATTCTGCATACTCTATCTTGAGTCTGATCAAACCCATTACACCCACTGAAGTTGGTTGGCTCTGTTAATCCTGGCTGGTCTTCCTGGAAGCCCAGGCTCTGGGCCCTTTTCAGGCGAGAGCTCAGCCTGGCAGTGGGGCAGGAGCCCTCATGCTCTTGGGCACTTCCTCCTGGAGCTCTAGTCAGAGTCTGCGAGACCAGCCTCTAGGACTGCCGGGTGCATTAGTATGCAGGTGTGGCTGATACTGAGCACGAAGCAATTAGCCTGCTGCTCTGATTTCTGCCTCTCCACATTGAGGGCAGCTCTGAGCACCCAGTGGTTCCTTTCCTCTTGTGGCAAGCGGCCTTCCTCTGTCCTGTGGAGACTGCAGGGAGCCCAGAAGAAGCCTCTTCTAATGCTAGGGGTGTCCAGAGCATCTAGACCAGAAGTGTCCAAGAGAACTTGCTGGAATAATGGGACTACAACCCAATTGTTCTCTGCCATCCCATAACTTGTGGCTTTTGAGCACTTGAAATGTGGCCAGTGGCCACTGTATTGGATAACTTGGGTCTATCCGAATATTTCCCAACCTTCTGCAAGTTATAACAAACACCAAAATTGAAAATGAGGAAAATGATCAACAGAGGGGACAGTGGGAGCTCCAGCTGTCCCAGGACTGAGGGACACGGTGTCTTCATACACCAGGTATGTGTGCAGGCTGGGAAGGTGGCCCTGCTTTAGACTTGAGAGATGGCTGGGAGTGTGGCCTATGTTTGAGGAGGGTGTGAGGGAGTGAGTAGTTTCCTATCTCGGTGCCCAGAGTGGCTGAGGGGAAGCCTGGGAGGCAAACTCGCCCCATCTCCCCCGAGGGATTAAGCTGGGAACTGACTCCCTGATGCCATAAAATTATTTTCCAGTTTGACTTTTGTGTCCTTTAAAGTTGTAGCACACTGCACTTGGTTTTAAGAGCTAAATGTAAGGCTAATACGGAACACTTTAAATGTGATAACTCCAAGTTCATATTGTTGGAGGAGATAAGCAGGAAGGAGCAGGTGCTTTTGAATTTACTTATCAGCGTTTCAGCAGGCTCCTGAGCAGCCTCACCCCCACCTGGGCGCTGTGATGTTCAGGAGGATCTTGGGAAGGGAGGTTTCCCCAGGCCCCGGGGGCCACCGTTTCATCCGCTGACCTCGCTGTAAGGCCAGGCCTTTGTTCCCGGCGGGGAGTGCAGGGCCCAGGTGTATGCGCCCTGAGAAGAGCCGCGCCCCGGACTGAGTCCCCCACAGTTGGGCGCTTCAAGCCTTTGGATCCCTGTGGAGAGTTTGCGTTTTAAGGTCATCTTGATCTTGGAGGAGTAGGGTAAGGAGGGGGCGAACGTGAGCGCTAGTTCTCTTATATAATTAAACCGAGATATTCCTTCCTGAAGGAACAAAAAGAGGCCAAGGACAGCCTAATTGGAACCTCAAGATTGCTTCTCCAAGAGTGGCCTGAGCAAGTGGGCCAGGGCAGATTGCTACCTCTGGCCGCCCGGGTCCCTGGTCCTGCGCTGACTGCCACCCACCTGCGCGCTGGGGGGAGGGTCCGTGTGGCGTGGGTGTCTCCCTTTTGCTTCCTGATAAAATAAGCCTTTGCTTCTCCAGTCCCTAACAGGGAGGCCCACGCGGCAGCTGGCGGCGCTGACACCGCCTGCGCCCTGGCACTGCCCCTCCTGTCGTCCTGGCGGGTCAGCCGCTCCCCGCGAACTGCAGCGCCGCACCGCGCAGCCCAGCCCACGGCGACCGGTCTCACCGGCCGT
>NW_006443570.1:14444453-14479154 GCF_000325575.1 Pteropus alecto
TAAGTGATGGTAAAATAGTGATGCTTTATTAATTGCAGATAAGGCTACGGGTTCTAATTAGAACCCAGGCGTGTGCTCTTTATACCTGTTCATACACTTCCTCCAGTGGAAGGACTTTCTCGCTTCTCCTTCCCTTTCCCCACCCCCAGAAGAGAATTTCAACTTTAAGACAAACAACTTCATTTACAAGTGTGTCTCTAATTAGCTGCAGAATTAGGAAAGCTGAGTTTTCCCCCATAGATCGGCTAAACCCTCGAGGGAGACTGGTGGAATAGAGAGCATCGCATTTCCAATTATTTTGTTGAATTGCTAATTTAGTTATTGTGCCTGGTGTAATTGTGATGGGTATTGGGTGTGCAATTCAATTTGTTTTAAATATTTGTGGGAAGGCTGATCAGTAATGGAGCTGACCTATTTTGTGGCCCAAATTGAAAAAAAAAAAAAGGCTAAAACACAACAGCCACAAAGATAGTTTGTTTCCATTTTTATTTTGATCTCTCTCATCCCTCGTAAGACCATTGATGCAACAAAAGGATTAAATTAAAAGATGACAGCACTTTGATCTTCTCCCTTTGAAAGCTTAACTGTCCTTGGTAGTTCAATATGCAGATATTTTAGGGTAGAGTTGTAGATGCATTGCTGGAGTTGAGTAGCCTCCGCCTCCCATAATTGCATTTTTGCGTGTGCCTGGAAGTGGTTTGGTGTTTGACGTTTGAATACAGGCATACCTCGGAGATATTGCGGGTTTGGTTCCAGACCACCACAGTAAAGCCAGTATCTCAATAAAGCCAGTCCTAATCTTTTTGCTGGTGGAGGGTCTTGCCTTCCGTTTGGGTGGGGAGGGAAACGCAATACCTGTGGAGCACAATCAGGTTAAGCGCAGGAAAACGAGATGTGCCTGTGGTGTATAAAGTAGTGGAGGGGGTCTCTGCAGCACACAATGCAAAGTCATTGGAGCCACGGAGCACACAATGTAAAGTCATTGGAGCCACGGAGCGTCAGAAAGCACCTTCCCTCCAGGCAGTGCCGGGGGCGTGGTGGGTGATCCGGACCCCTATGCGGTGCTGGCGCAACGCTCTCCCCGAGGCTGTGATGAAGGTTAGGCGTCAGGGTCCCTCACTGCTGGCGGTGCGTCCAGGTGAGCTCCTTGACAACCGAGCTCAAACTTCCGTCTTTAGGATCCCCCCACCACTCAGCCAGTGTCTGGACCAGCGGGAGGGTCTGTGGTGTGATGTTTACAAGCCTGCTGGGTGAGGCATAAATCAGTCCAGTCTGGGCCTGGAGCAAGGCTGTGGCTTGTAGGGAAGGGCAACGGCTCTGCTGGGACTTGAGGCCACAGAAACAATGCATGCAGGACTCCAAAGCAGGAGCTTTCTGCCTTGGTCATTGTGAAATTAATGTGTGTGACTACCAGGGTTGCTTGCTGGTGACTGGAGCCCCTCACTCTCAGCATCATTCTGCCAGACCCCTGCCGGACTTTCTCAGGTTGGGCTAGATCAGAGGGTGGAAGACCAGAGTAGGTTTTGAGGGAAGGTAATAATAAAATGGGTCATAGAAGCAGCTGTTATGACTTCTATCCTAAAAGGAGCATTTTGTAACTCAATTAATTTAGAAAGGTGCCAGGGTCGATTTCTGCGCTTAGCTGCTGAATAGAAGTTTAAACTTAATTATTCCTATGTGAGAGATCACCAGGGCCTACAGAAGGCACTCCAGACACAAGTGGTTTTGCTTCTTTTTTTTTTAGCAAGCTTTTCTTGAGAAACTGGGAGAAAACAGCTAGTGGATACAGCTGCCGATCTGGAGGATCTGGGTCCTGCAGATGGACAGACAGGAAGACAATCATTGTACAAGCAAGGCTATGAGCTAAAAATAAAACACTACGTGGGGAATCTAGGAAGATCTCAGCCCCGAGAGCAGTGGGAGGAGTCTGTGGAAACAGGTGCAAACTCAGGAGGGCAGGCTGTGGGTAGTGGTGGTAAGGTTAGTGCATCCCTACCACACTTGCTGGTTATGGTTTGTTTTCCCAGCTTTGATATGGAAGTGTAATTTACATATCATAAAATCCACCCATTGTAAATGTATAATTCAGTGATTTTTAGTAAATTCGTAGATTCGTACTGCCATTAACACATTCTACTTTTAAAACACTTTCATCACCCCAACAAATAATTGTGCTGGTTTGCTGTCGATCCTCGATATCATCCTGGCCCCAGGCAATAACTGATCTGCTTTCTGTAACTATAGACTTGTCTTTTCTGAATGTGTCCCATAAAGAGAATCATTCAATATGTAGTCTTTGGTCTGGCTTCTTTCACTTCACCTGGGGTTCGTCCATGTCACAGAATGTCAGTACGTTATTTTTATTGCTGACTAGTACCTGTTGTATGGATATACCACATTTTGTTCATCTCTTCGCCTATTGATAAACATTTGGATAGTTTCCAGATTATGTATAAAGCTGATATAAACAATCATTTATCTTGGATACCTAGGCGTGGGATATCTGGATCATATGGTGAGTTTGTTTAACTTTTTAAGAAATCAAACTGTTTTCCAAAGTGGCTGCACCACTTGACATGCCCTCCAGCAATCTGTGAGGATTCTAGTTGCCCTATATCCCTGATAATACTACTTGTTGTTGTCTGTCTTACAGTCGTTCTAGTAAGTAGTAGACTCTCATCATGGATTTAATTTATATTTCTCCAATGACTAGTGATGTGGAATAGAGTTTCATCTGTTTATTAGCCATTCATAGATTTACTTTCTTTGGTGAAATCTTTATTCAAATCTTTTGATCGTTTTTGGTTGAGTTGCTCATCTTATTATGTTGCAAGAATTCTTTATATATTCTGATAAATACAGATCCTTTATCAGATATATGCTTTATAAATATTTTCCCCCAGTCCATGGCTTGTCTTTTCATTTTCTTAATGCTTTCTTTTGAATCACAAATGTTTTTAATTTTGATGGTCTCATTTATCAATTTTTTTTCTTTTATGGATTATGATTTTGGTGTCAGATCTAAGAAATCTTTGCCCGACCCAAGGTTACAAAAAAATTTTCCTATGTTTACTTCCAGAAGTTTTATAGTTTTAATTTTTACATTTTGGTCTATAATCCATTTTGAGTTAATTTTTGCATATAGTACAAGGGTCTAAAAATATAATTTGTATAAGCATATTCTAATTGTCCCAGTACCTTATGTAAAGACTGTTTTTTCCCATTGAATTGCCTTGACTCCTTTGTTAAAAATCAGATAAATGAGAATTTATTTCTAGACTCTTAATTTTGTTCCATTCTATTTGCCTGATTTTAAATTTTGAAATTAGATAGATAAATCCTCCAAATTTTAACAAGATCATTTTGGCTATTCTGGGTTCTTTGCATTTCCATATAAATTTTAGGCTAAATTTGTTAATTTTTATAAAAATGTCTGCTGGGATTTTAATAGGGATGACATTGAATCTATAGATCAATTTAGGGAGAATTGTCATCTTAACAACATTGTATTTTTCCAATCCATGAACATGGAGTGCCTCTTCATTTATTTATATTCAGTTTCTCTCAGCAGTTTTGTAATTTTCAGTGTACAAATCTTGCACTTCTTTTGTTAAATTTATTCCTAAGTATTTTATTGTTTTTGATGCTATTGTCAATGAAATGTTTCCTTAATTTCATTTTTGTATTGCTCCTTGCTACTATATAGAAATACGGTCTAATTTTTTGTATATTGATCTTGTACCCTAGTTATTTTGCTGAATATATTTATTAGTTCTCATTTTTAAAAAATGGATTTCTCACACAGGATCATGTCATCTGCAAATACGGCTTTAATCCTTTCTTTTGAATATACGAGCTTTTAATTTTTATTTTTTAGCCTATTGCACTGGCTGGAACCTCCAATATGATGCCAAGTAGAAGTGGAAAGAGTCTTGCCTTTTTCCTGATCTTAGGAGGAAAAGCATTCAGTTTTTCACCATTAAACACAATGTTAGTTGAGGTTTTTCATAGATGCCCTTTATCAGATCTATGAAATTCCTTTCTCTTCATAGCTTGTTGAGTACTTTTATCTGGAATGGATGTTGGATTTTACCAAGTGCTTTTTTCTTCATCTTCAGAGATGATCATGTGGTTTTTGTCCCTTATACTATTAATATGGTGTGTTACATTAATTGATTTGGATGTTAAACTAACTCTGTACTCCTGGGACAAATCCTACCTGGCTATCGTGTGTAATTTTTTTTTGTATGTTGCCGGACTCAGTTTGCTAATATTCGCTAAGGATTTTTACATCTATCTACATGAACAATATTGGTCTCTAGTTTTCTTTTCTTGTGATGTCTTTGTTTGGCTTTGGTAGCAGGATAATAGTGGGCAAACAGAATGAATTGGAAAATATTTTATAGAGAACTCACCAGTGCAGCCTTCCAGGACAGGGCTTTTCTTTGTGGGAAGGTTTTAAATTACTAATTTAATTGTTTTTTACTTGTTATAGGTCTATTCAGATTTTCTGTTTAAGTCAGTTTTGGTAAATTTGCGTCTTTCTAGGAATTTGTTTATTTTATCTAAGTTGTCTAATTTGTTGGCATGATGTGGTTTATAAGATAGGTCCTTAATAATCCTTTTAATTTCAGTAGGGTCACTAGCAACATCTCTTTCATTCCTGATTTTGGAAGTTTTGTCTTCTCTCTTTTCTTTTTGTTTGTCAATTTAGTTGATCTTTCAGAGAACTAAAATTTGTTTTTTATTAATTTTTCTGTTTTTGTTTTCTATTTTATTAATTACCACTCTACTCTTTAGTTTTTCTTTAATTCAGCTAGTTTGGGGTTCAGTTTCTCTTCTTTTTCAGTGTAAGATGGAAGTTTAAGTTATTGATCCAGATCTGTTATTGTCGATGTGTCTGTTTCTTTTTTCATTTACTTCTGTCAACTTTTGCTTTATGTATTTTGGGGCTCTGTTTTTAGGTGTGTATACATTTATAACTGTCATACCTTCTGGACAAAGTGATGCTTTAATCATCATAAATGTTCTTCTTTGTCTCTAGTAATATTTATCTGAATGTATATTTTTTCCAATATTAATATAGCAATTCAGCTCTCTTATGGTTACTGTTTCTATGGTATGTGGTTTTCTATATGTTCACTTTTAATCTATTTGTGTCTTTGAATCTAAAGTGTGTTTCTTGTAGACAGCATAGAGTTGGATTTTGTTTTTTATCTAGTCTGATATTCTCTACTTTTTGATTGTAGTGTTTAATCCTTTCTAATTTAATGTAATTATTGATAAGGTTTTAGTCCATTTATTCCTTCTTTGCCGCCTCTCTCTGTATTAAATGGCATGCCATTTATTTATTTTACTTTTTTAAAATGTTTTTATTTATTTTCTAATTTTTTTCCCTCTCTTTAATTCCTCCCCTCCCCCCACTTCCATCCCTGACCTATGGATGTTGCCGTTTTCCCCTTAAGAACTGGATCTCTGAAGGTGGGGCGTCTCCTTCCACACACTCGCGGTGTGCACCTGCGGCCTGGCGCAGCCGGAGTACGGTCTGTGGCTCCACCTGGGACATGAACCCAGGACCTTCTGCATGTAAAGCAGACGTGCTAACCACTACACTATGGAGCCACCCCAAATGGCATGCCATTTAAATTCCATTGTTGTTGTATTTACTATATACGTATTTTAAAAACAAAATTTATTATCTTGATCATTTTTAAGTGTACAGTAGTGTTAAATATACTATATTCCCACTGTTGTGTAACAGAGCTCCAGAATTTATTCATCTTGAAAAGTGAAAACTTTATACTCATTAAGCAACAACTCCCTGTTTCCTCCTTCCTTAGCCCCTGGTAACCGCCATTCTACATTCTTTTCCATAAATTTAACTGCTTTAGATATCTCCTGTAAACAGAATTATACAGAATTTGTCTTTTTGTGACTGGCTTATTTCACTAAGCACAATGTCCTCAAGGTTCATCCATTTTGTAGCATATAACGGTATTTCTTTCCTTTTAAGGCTGTATATCGCATTGTATGTATATAACACATCTCGTCTATCCATTCATCAGTCAATGAATATTTGGGTTGCTTCCACATCTGACTATTGTGAATAATGCTGCTATGAATATGTATGTGCGAATATCTCTTCAAGACTCTGCTTTCGATTCTTTTGGATATATACCTAGAATTAGGATTGCCGGAACATATAGTAAATCTATTTTAAGTTTTTTTTGAGGAACCACCATACTGTTTTCCATAGTAGTTGCACCATTTTACAATCTCACCAACAGTGCACAGGGGTTCTAATATCTCCACATCCTTGCCAACACTGTTTTCTATTTTTTTGATAGAGGCCATCCTAATGAGTGTGAAGTGATATCTCATTGTGGTTGATTTGCATTTCTCTAATAGTAAGTGATGTTGAGCGTATTTTCATGTTTGTTGGCCATTTGTACATACTCTTCAGTGAAATGTCTATTTAAATCATATTCCTATTTTTAAATTGTAGAAATTATATAGTCTGCATATTACCCTTTATTAGATATATGATTTGCATTCACTATATAATTTAAAGTTATTTGCTTAGTAGTGATTCTAGGGATTGCATTATGTATTTGAGGTGAATACTAACTTAATTCTGGTGAAATAAAAACTTGGTTCTAGTATTGTTCAATTTTTCTTCCTGTTCCTTTGTGTGATTATAGTATGTTACATTTAGATTTGCTATAAACCCCCAAACACAGAAATACAGTTTTTGTGTGTGTAATTTTATGTCTTTTACCCTAGAGAATACACACATGCTGTCTTTTATATTTATTCATATATGTTTACCTTTTCAAATAACTCTTCTCATCTTTGTGTAGATTCATATTACCATCTGGAATCATTTCAGCCTGAATAATTCTTTAGTATTTCTTATAAGGCAAGTCTTCTAGCAATGTATTCTGGAAGTATTTTTTTTTTTTTGAAATATCTTTATGTCGTTTTAAAGATAGTTTTGCTGGATATGGCATTTTTGGGTGACAGGTTTTTTTGTAGCACTTTTAATATATGAGTCCACTGCCTCTGGCTTTCATTGCTGTTATTTGTTTTATTGTTCCTCTATACAGGATGAGTTATTTTTCTCTAGCTTCTTTCAAGAGTTTGTCTTTCAACAGGTTGGCTGTGATGTGTCTAGGTATAGATCTCTTTCTGTTTCTCTCCTTGGGATTTATTGAGCTTCTTGGATCTGCCAGTTGTTTTCCATCATATGTGAGAAGTTTTCAGCCATTGTTTTTTCAAATATTTTTTTTCTGCCCTTTTCTCTCCTTTCCTTCTGGCAGTCCCATTACACATAAATCAGTAAACTTGCCGTTGTTGCATAGGTCTCTGAGGCTCTGTTCATTTTTGTCATTCTTTTCTCTGTTCTTCATTCTTCTGCCTTCTTGAATCTACTATTTAGTCCTAGTTAAATTTTCATTTGTTATTGTATTTTTCAACTCTAGAACTTTTTTTATTGTAGTAAAATATACATAACATAAACTTTACCATTTTAATGTTTTTAAGTGTACAATTCAGTGTCATTAAATACTTTCACGTTGTTATGCAGCCATCACCAAACTTTATCCATCGCCAAACTTTCTCATCTCAAACTGAAACCCTGCATCCATTAAACAGTAACTCCCCGTTTCCTCCTACCTTTAGCCCCTGGTAACCATGATCCTACATTCTGTCTCTGAATCTGACAATTATAGATACCTCATATAAATGGAATCATATTATAGTTCCCGTTTTGTGTCTGGCATAATGTATCACTTAGCATAATGTCTTTATGGCTTATCCATATTGTATGTAGCACGTATGTAGAATTTTATTTAGAATTTACTTTAAAAAATAATTTTTATAAGAGCTGATTTTGTCTTAATCTGCTGAGTTGAACATCTGGACCCACACAAAAACAGTTCTGTTGACTTATTTGCTTTTGTTTTTTCATCTGAGGATGGGTTATATGTTCCTGTTTCTTTGAATGTCTCATAATTTTTTGATGAAGATTGGACATTTTTTGATAATTAAAGCAACTATGGATTCTGATTTTTCTCCCTGAAGGTTTTCTTTTGCTTTTGTTTAATAACTTGACTAAATCTGTGGATTCTGTTTCCTCTGTGATGTGCAGATGCTGATGCCTCTGCTCAGTTTTTTCTTTAAAATTCTTGTTCTTAAGCCCAGTTTCATAGGTATCACCCTTGTGCCTAATGGTCAGCCAATCACCTAATAGCTAATGATTTGGGCAAATGTTGTGCTTAAAGACCTTGCACCACTAAGGCTTCTTACTTTCTATTGGTGAGTGTGTGTAGGTGTATGTATGCGTGTGTGTGTTGGGTAGTACGTTAAAAATTTAGGCAGTTTTTAAGCCTGCTCTGGCTTTTACTTTCCGATAGGCCCTCTTGCATCTCCTCTTCATGTGCTTAAAAGTTCCCAAGTCAGTTAGGGATGTGTGGATAGCTTGGAGTCTCTCTGGTCTCTCGTAGGTGGAGAGCTTATCAAGGTCTCTATGGCATTCTCATTTCCCATGTCTGTCAGATTTTTGGCTAGGCTGCTGGTCTGTTGTTTGCCCTGAGATTACTTCTGTTACTGACAAGGCCCCTGGGAATATTTTTAACTAGACTTCAGCTTTCATCCATGATTCCCGATTTGAATTCTTCTAGAGCAAGAAGAGATCTCAGGGTCTTCTTATTCTCCTTTCTCCTTTTGCTTTCCAGGGAAAGCAAGACTCCTAAAGCCCTTGAGCTGTTCAAGGCCCCACCATAAGGGAAGCCAGGCTTAGAGCTCAGCTTTCTGGATTAAGACAGAAGTACCACAGACTAGGTAGCTTATAAACAGCAGAAATTTATTTCTCACAGTTTTGGAGGCTGGAAGCCCAAGATCAGGGTGCCATATGGTTGGGTGAAGGCTCTGTTCTAAGTCGCAGATTTCTCGTAGTAGCCTCATGTGGCAGAGGGGGAAGGGACTTCTCTGGAACCTCTTTTATAAGACAGTAGTTCTATTCATGAGAACTCCTCTCGCATGACAAGCACCTTGCAAAAGCCCCAGCTACTAATACCATCAACTGTGGGGGTTAAGATCGCAACATTAATTTTGGGGGACATAAACATTCAGATCATAGCATTTCACTCCTGGTCCCCCAAATTCATGTCCTTATTGCATGCAGAATACGTTCATTCCATCCCAACAGCCCCCAAAGTCTTAACTTATTCATCAACTTAAAAGTCTAGAGGCTGAAGTCTCCTCTAAATACCATCTAAGGCAGATATAGGAGAGACATAAGGTATGATTCATCCTAAGGCAAATTCCCCTCCAGCTGTGCACCTGTGAATTCAAATTATGTACTTCCCAAATACATTGGTGGGGTAGGCATAGAATAGACATTCTCCTTCTGAAAGGGAGAAATAGGAGGGAAAGGAAGGCAAACATTAAATCTTAAGGCTGAGAATAATATTTAACTTGATGTTCTGCACTCTGGGTTGGGGTGGGGGTTCTCACCTTCTGGACACACTGAGTGGGGGGGGCGTCTTGTCTTTTGGACACTTTGGACCCCTTAGGATGTACCTGCCCCTATGGCTTTGCTGGGCACGGTCCACACTGTGGCTTTCCCGGGCTGGAAGCAAATGCCAGTGGGCATAGGTCTCGCCCCACAGCTTTGGGCAGGGGTCATCTGGCCTATCGAAACCTAAGCGATGGTCCCCTTGCCCTGTGAAACTGAGGAGACATCCATGATGATCTCTGAATTACCCTGTGGTCCCTTGTCTTGAATAGAGCATGTTAAAAGCTGAATAGCTCTATGATCCCATCCTGTAAAATCTAAGCTGTCCAACAACCTTCCTTCATTCCTTCCTGTTTGCTTCCTCTTTGCTTCAAATAGGCTGCCTTCCTGCTGGAGTGGCTGAGTAAGTCCCCGGTTCACACCCACACTGGTTTCCATATCAAAGGGTCGCATGGCCATATCCTCAGTGTTCTCTTCTGAACAGGCTTTCTCATTTGCAATATGGTGAGACAGAATTTTTTAAATATTAGATTTCTGCTTCCCTTTTAACTATTCTGTCTTTAAGTCATTTCTCTCCTCACAATTTACTATAAACATTCAAGAGAAGCCAAGCTGTACTTTTAATACTTTGCTTAGAAATAGCTTCAGCCAAATATCTAATTTCATTGCTCACAAGTTCTGCCTTCCACAAAACACTAGGAGACGAACACAACTCAGCCAAGTTCTTTGCTGCTGTGTAACAAAAATTGCCGTTCCAGTTTCCAATGCCACTTCTTCATTTCCATCTGAGACTTCATCAGAATAGCCTTTACCATCTGTATTTCTACCAACTTTCTGTTCACAGGCACTTAGGTATTTTAAGAAAATGGAAATTTTCTCTACAGTTCTCTTCTGGGCCCTCACTCAAATGACCTTTAAAGGTCCGTTCATGGCAATGTGGGCTTGTTCTAGCATGGACCTCCAACCTCTTCCAGCCTCTGCCCATTAGCCAGTTCCAAAGCTGCTTCTTTATCTTAAGGTTTGTTATAGCAGCACCTCACTCCTGGTATCATTTCAGCTTTATTGAGGTATAATTGGCATACAAAATTTTAAGATATTTAAAGTATATGTTGTGGTAATTTAATATACATATATTTTGAAAGGATTCCCTCCATCTAGTTAATTAACACATCCATCATCTCACGTATTTATCTTCTTCTTCTTCTTTTTTTTTTTTCGTGAGAACATTTAAGTTCTACACCCTTGGCAAATTTCAGTTATACAATACAGTGCTATCAACTATAGTCACCATTATGTGTATCAGATCCTCAGATGTTATTCATCTTAGAGCTGAAAGTTTGTACCCTTTTACCAACTCTTCCCTACTTCTACCCTGCCCCCCAGGCCCTGGCAACCATTTTTCTACTTTGTTTCAATGAATTTGACTTTCTTTTTTTAATTCCATATATAAGCGATACCATCAGTATGTCTTTCTCTGTTTGGCTTATTTCACTTAGCACATTATATGACTTCCAAATCCATCTAAGTGGTCACTAATAGCAGGTTCTCCTTCTTTCTCATGGTCAAATAATATTCCATTTTGTATATGTACCACATCTTCTTTATCCATTCACCTCCCAATGGACATTTAGGTTGTTTTTATATCTCTTGGCTATTGTGAATAATGCTGCGATGAACACGGGAATGCAAATATCTTTTTGATATCCTGTTTTTATTTTCTTTTGCTGGATCATATGGTATTTTCTTTTGCTGGATCATATGGTAGTTCTGTTTTTAAGCTTTTGAGGACACACCATACTGTTTTCCATAGTGGCTGCACCAATTTACATTCCCACCAACAGCGTACAAGGGTTCCCTTTTCTCTACATCCTCACCAACACTTGTTATCTCTTGTCCTTTTGATGATAGCCATTCTAACAGGTGTGCAGTGATATCTCATTGTGGTTTTGACTTGCGTTTCTCTTATGGTTAGTGATGTTGGGCACCTTTTTATGTACCTGTTGGCCATTTGCCATCTTTGGAAAAATGTCTATTCAGTTCCTGTCTTTTTTTTAATCAGATTTTTTTTTTTTACTATTGTTATGAGTTCTTTATATATTGGATATTAACCCTTTATCAATTATTATTATTATTATTATTACTTTTACTTTTATTATTATTTTTTTAGGTGAGGCAACCCTTGGTTGACCTCACAGATTGCAAGGACCTTGTCAGCTTACAATCCCTTATTTTTTATTTTTTACACCTATAGCACCTGGTCTTCCTAGGTGGTCTCCCATCCAAGTACTAACCAGGCCCGATCAGATGGGATTGGGCTTGTTCAGAGTGGCATAGCCATAGCCTTAAATATATTATTTGCAAATACTTTCTCTCATTCCATAGGTTGCCTTTTCATTCATTTTTTGATTGTTTCCTTTACTGTGCAGAAGCTTTTTAGTTTGATGTAGTCCCATTTATTTCTGCTTTTCTTGTCTTTGCTTTTGGTGTCAAACCCAAAAATCATTGCCAAGACTGATTTCAAAGATCTTAGCCCCTATGTTTTCTTCTAGAAGTTTTATGATTTTAAGTTCAAGTTTTTAATCCATCTCGATTTGGTTTTGTGTATGGTGTTAGATAAGGGTCCAGTTTCATTTTATTTCATATGGCTGTCCAGTTTCCCAACACCATTCGTTGAAGTGACTGTCTTTTCCCAATTGTATATTCTTTGCTCCTTTGTTGTAAATTAATTGTTTATGCATGGGGTTATTTCTAGGCTCTTTCTTCTGTTGCATTGATCTATATGTGTTTTTATGCCAATACCGTGCTGTTTTGATGACTATAGCTTTGTGATATAGTTTGAAATCAGGAAATATGATGCCTCTGGCTATGTTCATTTTCAGGATTGCTTTGGCTATTCAGGATCTTTTGTGGTTCCATACTAATTTTAGGATAGTTTCTCTTTCTGTGAAAATGCCATTGTAATTTTGATACAGATTGCATTGAATCTATAGATTGCTTTGGGTAGTAGGGACATTTTAACAATATTCTTCCAATCCATGAGCATGGAATATCTTTCCATTTATTTGTGCCCTCAATTTTTTTCATCTTATAGTGCATTATAGTTTTGTGTACAGATCTTTCATCTCCTTGGTAAAATTTATTCCTAGGTATTTTATTCTTTTTGATCTAATTATAAATGGGATTATATTCTTAATTTCTCTGATAGTTCATTAGTAGTGTATAGATATGAAATTGATTTTTACATATTAATTTTGTATCCTGCAATTTGACCGAATTTACTAGTTCTAACAGATTTTTGATGAAGTCTTTAGGGTTTCCTATATATAATCATTCTGTCTACAAATAGAGGGTTTTAGTTCTTCCTTTCCAATTTGGATGTTTTTTTCTTTCTTTCTCTTGCCTGATTGCTCTGGCTAGGATTTCCAGTACTATGGTGAATAAAAAGGTAGGCATCCTTGTCTTGTTCTTGATTTTTTAGTTTTACACCGTTGAGTATGATATTGGCTGTGGGTTTGTCATATATGGCTTTTATTATGTTGATGTACATTCCCTCTATACCCAGCTGCTTCCACATTTTTAAGTTACAGCAGCACCTCACTCCTGGCCCATTTTTTTTTTGTCTTAGTCTATTCAGGCTGCCATAACAAAATGCCACAGACTGGGTAACTTGTAAACAACAGAAATTTATTTCTCACAGTTATGGAGGCTGGAAGTCTGAGGTTAGAGTGCCAGCAGGGTCATATGAAGGCTTTCCTCTGGGTCGCAGACATGTATCCTCACATCATGGAAAGGGAGGGGATCTCTCGGGACCCTTTTATAAGGCACTAATCCTATTCACAAGGGCTCCACCCTCATGACTTAAGGACCTCACAAAGTCCCCACCTTCTAATACAATCACCTGTTGAAGTTAGGATTTTAACATATGAATTTGGAGGGACACAAACATTCAGACCATAGCAGTCCTCAATACTTTTGCTTAGCGTCCATGTAACTCAGTGCTTAGAGAGAGTCCCTAGATCCTGCTCTCATAAGGGGGGTGGTTCTCTGAAAATGCCCTGTGAGGAAGGTTCTTCTGCATGTTGACAGAGCGTAAGGAAGGGGAATGGCATGGAGAAACCTGACATTAAAAATCTGTTACTAACGCCTACAACTTAATTCTTATTAACTAATTTAGGTACTTGTTCAGAAAGCCCCTTTGAGGTCCTGGTTGTTATTCACACTTCACACACTAAAGGGTCAGGAGCTTGCCCAGGGACAGGAGTATTTGAACCCAACACAGGCTTATTCCAGAGCCCATGCTCTTTTAGGTGGCTATGGAAGTATCTGTTAGTATGGGCAAGAATGCTATTAGCTTTTTCCTAATTCAGGGCCTAGATGTCTTTAGCTGTTTCTGTCTTTCCTTGTTCCCAATCCTTCCTGCTAGTTCTAGAAGGCCAATTATAGAATCACAGTATTTGGGATTAGGCTCATCCATCAGTCCTCTCTGAGCTATAGTCTATCTCATCTCCTTGTAGTTCCTGATGGGCTGAGCCCACTGAGTGGACCTAAGTCCTCTCAGAGCTGAGGTTCTGTTATCATCCTGCTCCTCCACCAACCATAGGGAGTCTCATGCAATATTTTAGAATATTTTGCTTGCCAAAATACTGTATTTATGAAAGTTTCCTGTTCCCATTAGGTATTATTATTAACAGCCCATTGGAGCTTCTGGCCAGCCTGAGGTAGCCAGTACTACCTCTTGGGTTGGTAAAACTCTTAGTCATCAGAAAGATAAAACAGCATGGTAAGCCTTTGCCACTTGACTGAGGCACATGCAAGATTTATGGAGTATTGAAAATAGCTGATAGTCACCCATTATTATTTCTATGCCTCTTGGTGTGGCCTGGACTTACTATCCTGGGTGACCCCTCCAGCTCGGGGACATACACACATGGAGGTAAGCTTGGAGCTAGCTTTTTTGGCACCCAAGGCTGTGCTCTTTTTCAATTAGGCTGCTTTCTAAATCTTTATACCGTCTTCCCTTGTCCCCAAGCTATCAAAGTGTCCCGCTCTCTCCAGGACATACCTTGTTCCTTGGCCTATCATTTAAAAGATCTTCACAATGTTGTCTACTTGCTTTTTCAGATTTCATTGTCCATTCTCTCCCAAATGACTGCTGTGCTTCTATCCAACCTTTTTAGTGTCCCCAGAATAACTTCGCAGACATTAGTGCCCTCATTTGGGACACCATGCCTATCTCTCCCAGCTGGAAGTCTCTAGACCAGGCTTCAGCCCTTGTCTGCATCACTCACACACCGCCTCACCGTGTGGAGCAGGGCAGGCCCAGGGTTTAGCCTTCTTGCGCCCAGGCTGAGGAGCCAGCATTTAAGTAAAGGCTTACCTCCCAGCTCAGCATCTCTCCAGGCCTCTCACCACGGCCTGGCACCCAGCCTCGCACATCGGAGGAGCACAGGAAGGCTCCTCCCTGTAATGGTCTTTAGGCATTTGCATTCTGCGTTTGTGTTTTTCAGTTGGGGAAATACAGGTGGGCCCAGGACTAGATCACAGAACCCTCACTCTTCAATCTTCCTTATTACCCTAAAATGATACCAATGGAAGTTTAAAATTTTTCTTTTACTAAGACCGATAAAGGAAATAACACTCCCCAACAGAAGAAAGCACTGTATGTAGCAGGCAAGTCCTCAGAAGCAAAATCTTTCCCTCTTCATCTTGCTGACCTTACCTGCAACCACCACCAAGTGCTGGCTAAGGGTATGGACAGCTTCGAGTCCAAGTCTTGGGGTCTGGCTGCTGAGGGAGGGGGAAGGCCCCAAACCTCTATGCTGACCAGGGCTCCCTGCCGGTGGAGTGCAGGGGTTGGAGGCACAGAGGGGCAGTTTTCCACCCAGATCCTGAATCTCCCTTCTTTCTCCCCATTTTAGAATATGTAGCATAGGGTGTTTCAAACTGATATATGTATGTATTTTAATTAACATTCTAATTTAGAAAAAGTCACTCTTTGCTTTGCTGTACATCCCAAAGAGACAGATACAACACTGGGTTTAATAATCAGCAAAGGCCAGTGCTTCCCCTCCTTGCTTTCTTGTGGCCTCTACCTTTCTTTGCAGATGCTTAGGGATTGGTGTTTGTTCTTGCTTCAACCACATGGATTCAGAGAAAAACTGAGGCTGAGGGTCGAAGACACACACTCATGAGTTTCCTGCCTAGTGCCCTTTGGTGCCCAGAGTTAGCATTCATATCCATTTAGTAGCTAAATTAAGAGAATCTAAAACTTCCCCATCAAAGTGGCCTGAGGTGATCTCTGAAAATGGATTGCTGTTCACTTGACCCAGAAAACTCCACAAAATCATGCAAACCAAGAGGTTCAAATCTTCGTGCTCACTTTAAGAGCACCACTAAAACTTCCCAAGCCATCAAGGGCACGTGTATCTGAAACGTCGCCAAGTCTCTGAAAGCTGTCACTTTGCAGGAGGCTATACCACTGTGTCATGACAAGCGCTGTCCTTTCACCAGTGCTGAAAGCTCCCCTGCTCAGGGTGAGTGAGCGGCTGAGCATGGGCTGAAATGACAGTGACTCCTACAAATGTGGAGGTTTATTTCAATAAAATGTGAAAAGAATACATTTGACTGAAGCTCCTTGCCCATCAGGGCATATGTCCATCGAATTCTCAATGAGACAAGTGAAGGCTGCTTTGTGAATGAGGTGAACAGACAATATGGCAATCTTGGCTCAAGCAAGTCTCGGTCAATACATCATTTATACTCCTCCTGCCTCAGTAACCTTGCATGTGTAATGGGCTGTGGGAATATCCGATTGCTCATGTTCTGTGGCTCTGTCTTCTCCATATGAAAAATTCCTGTCCAGGGTAAGACCTAAAGTGAGGCGCTCTGGGGATCGGGGAATAGGCATTACAGGGCTGTAGAGAGGAAACAGATTCATTTAATGTGTAGTAATTTAGTGAAGCAGGAAAAGGGACACGAGTGTAACCCAACCCACCTCTGAAGAAAGGCTAGAAACAGGGCAACTGGGGAGTGCGGGACTTAACACCAGCTGTGGTGTGTAGAATTTTATTTATTGCAGTAAAGTGTAGAGGAATAATCTGGTCAAAGATGAACTCAATTCTTACTTGGTAAACAGATACTAGGAACAGTGGATGCTTCTTCCTGGACTGAAAGTTTCTCTGCCCTTCTTTGATGGTGCCAAACACTGGTACCTTGTACCAGGGCAGCCTGGCTGAGGCTCTGGGGCTCCTGGGGGCAGTCAGCCACACAGTGCCCATCTGCACTAAAAGGTCCCAAAGAAGGGGAAGTGGGGCTCTTGTGTGTGAACTACAGGGTTAAGGCTCAAAACTGTAGCTGGTATAAAAGTATTCATACCAGTGCTTCTAAAATGTCTTAGTGGCTTCCTCCTTGGTCATCGGTGACAAATGCAATTAGCTGCACCGTAGGAACCAGATGCTCGGCCAGCCCTGATTACCTGCCACTCTTGCTTTAGGAATACCAACGGGGGGATCAGTAAGCTCTCTCCTCGAATAAACTAGTTGTTGAAAACAAACTCTCCACCACCCACTAGGAGGCCCATCACTGGCCAGGGAGGGACCAGTGAGCCTGGAAGACAGCAGCACCATGACAGATAATCTTAAGGTCATGTGGATTCTGTGTTCCTGGAAGCCTCCCCACACCGGGGAAGGCCAGTTCCTGGTGCTGAGAGCATGGATGTCACCAGGGTTCCTTTCAGCAGCTGTGGGGAGACCTGCTGCCCCTGTTGCCTGTGTACATTCCAGGCAGGGATCAGACGCAAAAGGAGTAGGACTGTCAGCTGCTAGGGGAGTTGCCCTGGAAACGGAGATAAGTGACTCTAGGCACTATTAACCTCTTGTAACTATCAAAGCTCCAGGCTGAATAGTTACAACCTTCCAAGTCCTAAAGAGAGAGCCTATCTGGCCCACTCTCCCTGTGGCATGAGTAACTAACTACTTTCCATCAGTGACAGGACAGTTCCCCCTGGCTCCTCCTGTCAACTCAGACTATAGCACAGCCTGTGGGACCCCTGCAGGACGACAGGGGCCTCCCACACAATGGCCTTGCAGCTCCCACCGGGTGCAATAGCTAGTGAAGTAGTGACATGCAGGGTAGTGGCAGGTCATCTTTCCATTTGTTTTAAGAGAACTGAACTCAAGGTCGAGGCCTCTAAATGTACAACAGTGACTTGGTCTATTTCTATTTCTCGGATTATGGTTTTGTCCTCATCGTTGAGTTCCCATGGAGCTTGCAGATTTCATGCTCTAATTTTTCTTCATAAATAGGTAGCGTGGTGTGATTAAACTGAGAATGATTCCTCTCCAGTGCCTAGTGTGTACCAGGCTGAATGAGGAGGTAAAGAAATAACGGACTCGAGGATTCCTCCTCTCCCAGACCTGGTGTGAGGCCTATGGCCTCAGCCCCGGCCCTCCTCTGCTGCCTGTGGCTGCAGGCTCATGGGGCCAGGGAGGGCTGCTGACTGCCCAGCAGCAGCGTACATTCTCAGGCTGGGATTGGGGAGACAGCCCTCCTTTTGTGTAGTAAGACCTCATGGTACATGCTGTACCCTTCATTGCCTTATCAGGTCTGTGCAGGGAGAGAGGACTGCTGTCACAGTCAGGGTAATAAATACTGAACAGGTGTGACCAGTGGGCTGGAGCAGGGGCTTTGTGACTCTATATCCCAGTATGTCATGCATAACCTGAAAGCATTCAAGGGAAGGCAAAATGCCACTGAGTCCAGTGCTAGGTCTCCTGTGCCTTCTCGTTACAGTGGTTTCAGCTGTGAAAGGCCGCTCTACCCCTTTGCTCTGGAGGCAGGGCAGGGGGACAGGAAGCTCTTCCTATGTTGAAGGAGACTCCATTGTGGAGAGGATCCGCACGACTTCTGCTTGCTGAGTGGGTGAGATGTGCTGGGTCATGTAGACGATGGAATCCATGGCAACCTCCGGATTGGCCTGTACCAAACTGGGGGCAGAGGCAGGGTGAGATTTGAGATAGTGAAGAAAAGGGAGAAGCAGCAGTGTCTAGATTAGGGTAGTTTAAGAAATGTCCAATAAACATGCTAACAGAGTCCACTGCAGACACTTCAGCACCACCTCATCTGATTTGCTTTCCTACATGAAAAATGGCCCCAGTTAGACAGTAGGCACGAGAAAAACCTGAAACATTCTCCTATGTCAAAAAGTAAGGAAGTACAAAAAACCAAAACCAATGGAGGTATGTCACAAAGCTAGTGGAGCTAGCATGAGGATGCTCCCTACTAGTTAAAACTGGGACATTTAAGTATATTAAAAATTATTGAAAAAATATAAATTCATCAATCTGTACCAATAATGAATACATACATGAGTGGAGGAGGAGAGAGGACTTTTGCTTATAGTAGAATTGGAGTGGCGACTATGCAGGACATGCTGGTGTTTGGAAAGCTATCATTTTTGTAACCTCACTGTAAAGATTGGATCAGGCAAGTATCATCCACAGATGCTAAGTCTAGGTGGCAATTCTGCTGAAGATCCGGATGGTTATATGGCCTTAACGTGTCTCCCCACAGACTGCTTACTGGGTACAAGGGGGAAAATCTATAATTATACAGTGGATAAATTGAATAATATCTTGACCATGTGATCAAAACAGGAGGGGCAGATGACACTTTGTCTTTCCAGATGCAGTGCCCTGTGAAGGCCACATCATCACGTATGTGACATTCTGGCTGAGACTATATAACCTGAATCTAATCATGAGGAAACATCTGACAAACTCAAAATGAACAGTTCTACAAAGGGTGGATTGATGAGAGCAAGCAAACTCATGAATGATAAAGCAAATGGGGTAAAATGTAAACAACAAGTACTTCTAGGTACAAATTTGTTCTTTGTACTCTTTTTAGTTTTGCAAAAACAGTTTTAGCTTTAGGTAAAATGTTTCCAAATAAGAAGTTTTAAAAACATGTCCCCAGCAGTACCACCCTCCCCACCCCCTCATCCCATGGGGAAGACCAAGACTCTAGAAGAACACAGCTAACTCCTGGCTGGGGGACAGGAGGGCGTAGTTCCCCACGAAACTACCGGGCAACTGGCTTCCCTCACAGACTCATTCATCCAGTTGGAGCATCTGCATTGGGAGCTAATGGTGGGGGGCATAGTGAATTTAAGCCTTCATCCAGCTGAGATGATTACTAAGTGCCCCTAGGGACCAGAAGCTGAGAAAGAACTGTGCTTCAGGGCTCTGTTTTCATCTGTGTCAAACACAGTGGTCTCAGAGACCATGAGGATTATAAGGCATCATCATCTCAAGGTTTGTTTTTAAGTCTTTCATTCCAAAGAGGTGAGCCCCACTGCTCTGAGAGGAACCCCCACTGCGGGCCTCACCTGCGGATCTGCTTGAGGACGTAGTCTCTCCTGATGTATTTGATGTTTTCCTCTATCACCGAGCGAGCGCTGTCTTCCTCTGTCAGCTGTTTCTCCAGCCATTCCACCAGATCCTTGTTGTTGTCCCAAACATAGGCCTGCCAACAGATGAGTCCTGGTCAAACATCAGGCGCCCGGCCGGACACCCTGACAGTTCGACAGCTGAAAAATTCACTCCAAAAGCTTGCTCGATGTAAAAAAGTTGTTCGCTATTCTCCATTACTGTTGGGATTGGAGGAGGAGGAGAAAACAGGCCTCAAGACAGGAGCTGTCCTCACCCTCCAGAGGCATCAGCGCTCAACACTCTGACTCTGGGCCTGTCACTCTAGGTCTCTACCTATTCCACAAAGGTGAAGAGAATTTAATCACCTGGCAGATTTGAGAAAAATAGTTAGAAGCCCACATTGTTTAGTGAAGTGCTGATTGAGAGGGAGAGGTTGTTTGGTGATTTAAAATGAAATGTGCAGCTTTTTGAGGAACTGAGACAATTCTTAAAATGTATGTCTCTCGTCCCAGGCAGGCCCGGCAGATGAGCCGCCTGGTTGTAGCAGTGTCCTGAGGTAGAGCCCACGGTCCTTCAACAGGGCGCTGAGGGGCACTGACGTGAGGGAAGCCTTGCCACTAGGGGACAGCCACCAGGCCAGAAACCCATTTTACTTTCAATGGGAGTATTCAAAAAGGTGAAGAAGTCTGTAACCCTGAAAGTCTCAACAAACCACCTCTCGCTTCTCTTTTTTCAAGATCATTTAGCTGAGGATTTCCTAGGTAGTTGACTACATAATAATTCAGGAGTGTGTTAGAAACCTAATAGCCTTCTCCTTGCTCTCTTCTCCTCTCATTTTCTTTACAAATCATTTAGGAATCGTTTTGTTAATGGTTTCCGGAAAACCAAGTACCACCATTAGGGCTCATTCATATTTATGTCATTTTGTTTGGGTAATTAAACACAAAGCTCGTCATTTAAAGGTGCGCTATCCTTCTCTGTTATCACTAACGAAGTCAAAGTCAGAATGACAATGAGTTTGGCGCTGTAATTTAATAGGTGGGTGCATTAGGGGCTCTCAGAGATGTGGCTCAGGAAACCTGTGCCTACCACAGCTGTGACGCCAGGGCCCACAAGGCACAGAGGAAATGTTTTCATCACACCCTTCCAGAGGCATCGTGCCATAAGAAACAGCACTGCGTCGTTTTCTAACTTCTATTTCATGCCTTTAAAAATAATGGTTTCTTTTCAGACTCTCACTTCCCCATCTCTAAATTAGGTGGCGAGTTAGCTGTGACTGGTTATTATGTAATTGACTTCCAGATTCCTAACAGTTCTTAAGAAGGAGTCCTTCACAGTTGAAGGATTAAGGAGTCCCAGGATTAAGGATCAGCAATGTGCCTTTTCTAGCTCTTTGTCCAGTTCCTTTTCTGCTCCCAAATTTGCCCATCTCTGTAATCACTGATAAAAAGATCAGCTCTCCTAGTCAAGGTGGTGTGGCTAAGATAGTGCAAACCTGTGCCAGCCTTCCTACCTCTCTGGGCCTAGGTCAGGACTACTGACATCTGAGGCTTAACGGCAGGGCAGTGTTTTGTTCTGGAGGAGGTGCCCATCAATCTACTGCCAAGGGTGGTGGTGGTGGTGATGCTGTCTTAACTCTTGCATTCAAGCTCCCGTACACTCCACACACACATACACCCGGGCTCTGACGTCATCATCCCCATCACTGGTAATTTAGACTTCTCCATGGCTTGAGGACTTCTGACCATGCCCTACTTACGAAGCTCTGGAGGTGGGAAAACCTAAAACAATGACTGCTGCTTGGGTTTCAGTATGGAAAAAAAAAACTAGATTTACCCAAGAATCCCAAAGCCTTTCGTTTAGGAGAATATTTAATACTCTTATTAATCATTTTTAATCCGTTTGCTTTTAATTAAGAAACAGCATGATGCTTTCCTATCAACATATGCCAGGGAGCAGATTAATTGTGGCTTAAGATAACTCTCCTTGATTGGTGTAATGTATTAGCTAACGAGATGCCTGCTTCTAACGATGCTCAGACACTGTACTGGAAAGCCAGCTACCCTCTAGAGAAAACTCTTCTGCCTTCCTCTCCTGCAGCATCAGACTATGCTAGGTGTTTAAATTAAACATTAAAAAAGTTCCTAGCCAGGATTAGAGCAACACATTCCAAGTTTTAGGACTGTTGCTCTTTAAAGTCTCCCTTTTGAAAATGCCCTTCTCAGAAAGACCTGCTGTTCACTTCAGGTTCAGCAACTGGATGACAACCAATGAGCTGAACCCCAGTGAAGTTTAGATCACACTGCATAAAAAGGCAAATGGGTTGCAGATCCAAGGCAGCTGCATTTTTAGTAAGAATAAACAAACGTAAGCACTCACAATGCCACAGACCTGGGTTTAGTATACTGTTGTGAGCTAACTCCCCATTCCCCCCACCAGAAAAACAAGGCTCCCTTCCTCTGGCTTAGGGGGTTTACAGTTCCTTGTCTGCTCTCTTAGGACACAGTTGTAAGACTCCTCGCTCCAGCCATCAGAAGGATAAGGCAACCCTATTCCCAGAAAAAATAAAAGCCATTATCATTTCCTTCAAAATTATGAAAACGTAGTTTGTTATTCCTAGTGTCTGAGTGTGGATTTTAAACCAGTGAACTATAGGGCTGCTAACCTCATCACAGGCCTGGGCCCATATGTCACCTGCCTGACAGAACATTTTAATACTGATAAAATATTGATAATTGAACACCCCAACAGTGGCCTTACAGTAATCTTCAGGAGACATTTTCTCTCTCGGCATCAGCAGATAATATCTCTGGTACTACTCGGCCTCGCTAATTGTGTGTAGTAATTACTCTATCTTACAAAATCTAAATGACTTGTTTGGAAAGTTTCATTTCTAACATACTAGATAGCTGTTAAGCCCTCCTGATGCAATGGTACAGCAGGGCCAGGGAGTGATCAGGGCACAGACTGATGGATGTGAGCCCTGATTACCATGCCCTATAGATAACTCACCTTGTGAGCTCCCTGGAGATACCTCCAGCAATGTGATATTTTTCTGAGGCTTTGGAGTACAACAGCAAATAGCCATGTGGGCTAGGGTCTCCTGAGAGCCACTCCAGTCTTGGCCTCAGGCCCAGAGGGGCCAAGTAGTACTTTTCAGGTTCTGCCTCACCTCCTGCCTCCCTAGCCCTAAATCAGAAGTTTGGTGTATGAGACCTGTCCAAGGGTAACTTGAGGTCAGTGGAAATCGAATGACTATATCATCGGTGCTTTTTCCTCCATCGTCCTCACAAGGGCTGCCACTAAACCTTTCATCTTATTTGTGAATCCAGAATAAGAGCGAATGGGTAACTATCTGGACAAACAGGACGTATTATGGCATCCTAGGTTGTGAATAAATTAGAGAAAGCCAAATCGAAGAACAGTTACTGAGACTCTGCTCATGGAACCAACCCCCTTCCTGCCAAGACTGTTAAGTTATACATCTTTAACCCTTAGTCTAACATGCTGTGCTGGGAGGAGGAAACCAGCATATTTGGTTTACCAAGTGCCAGGCGCTGCGTGCAATACTTATGTCATTTAAATCTCACTGAGCCCTGTGAAATGAACATCATCCCCACTTACACATGAGAAACATACGCTTAAATAATCTGTCCACACCAGTAACTGGCAAAACTGGGATCCAAAAAGTCTGTAAGATTCTAAAACCCATGTTTTTCTCACTGCTCCACACAGAGTTCTAATCTCAATTTCTACTACTGGGGGTGGAGGTGGGAGTTGAAAAACCTCAAACTGTGGATCTAAGAATTAAAAGAGAAAACATGCCCATGAAACAAATGTGTACCATGTTTTTACAATCCAGTTTAAACCTAAATTCTTGTTATTTTTTTTTTTTCAGGAAGCTGTAGTGATGCCTTTCTTCTGCCTGCAGTAAAACTAGGAACCATAAACCCTACTATTTCCTACAATAGGACTGTCCCGGGGGCTCAGACAGAATCCCATAACTTACGGTAGCAGATTTCTCTGAGGGCAAAAAAAAGAATGACATTGCTCAGTTATGTAATGTCACAGTTGTCTTCAAATTTTCTGTCCCAGAATCTGTTTTTTGTTTTGTTTTTTTTTCAGGATAAAGATTAAAACAAATTCTCTGGGAAAAAAGAACACACAGCATGGCTAATAGATGCCTATCACTAAATGTCTTTTCCTACCAGTAGCCACAATAAGGATTAGAGGGTCACTTCTTGGTGCAAAGCCAGGGTCTAGACTCAGCCAGTCTTTGCACTTGAGAGACAGAGCACACACTATCTATCACTGTTTGAGGGACCAACAAAAAGTGATGGTTTTAAGGCTTTAAGCCCAAACACGGAACAGATTCTATGTCAGCCCTTCAGCGGCAGCAGAGATGGCTTTTGAACATTGCAACACTTTCTTCTCTCAAGGGCACTGCAGATTTTATCACCCGCCCCACACTAAACTAGGTCCTGCTGAGCCTGCAGAATATGGAAGGAGGTTTCAAAGCCACATTACAGGATCACCCGCCCTTCTCTCCTCTCCTCGGCTGTCCTGGCCTGAGAGCTCAGGGAAAGCTGTCTTTTGTACAAGCCTCAGTTCTTGGGTTTAGTTGGCTCCCAGTGCCTCAGGCAGCCTCTTCCTGAGCCATGGAGCTGGGATGTCCTCAGCACTTGATTTCCAGCCAGGAAATCTATGTACACACAATCAGCCGTTCTTTCCATAGGTAAGAGATGGCAATGACCTACTTCTCCAGATACACTGTCCCCTGGGAGCAGAACGCGAAGGAGCAACCGAAGGGCCTATCCACTCACTTCATGCTCGGAGGGAAACCATCCCTTCTCCTCATCCTGTGCCTACTGAGGCCGTGCACGTCCATTAGTGGCTAATGTGGCAGGAAGGCGGTGTGGCCTCTCCCGGCCACGCGCACACTCCATTTACCTAGCCGGCCACTCTGAACTGCAGAACAACCTCTCATTTTACACTTGTGTGACTTTCAATGCCAGCGTCCACTAGAAGCTGCCGGGAGCCACTGACGAAATTGTCTCACTCAATTATGATACCACAGACTGACCTTAACCTGAACCAAATGTCACATAAGGCTGCACTCCCCTGCTGCACATCTGAAATATTTATCCAAAGAAACTTTTCAGTCATAAAGAAATGGGTAGAGTTAACACAAAGGTGAATCTTAGAAGTACCCTAATTCATTGACTTTAAAACTGACAGCAAATCTTGGAGTTCCTTCCCAAGAACACTCGGCAGACTTCAGGCAGTGCTTTCCAGGAAGAGGCTGGAGTGCCCGCCATCCAGCCCTCCAACTCTATTTCTAACACATACTACCAGTATTCTGATAAAATGTTTATATGATGTATATGATTTACGTTTAATCCATAGTCTACTATAAAGGTTAATTTCCTTTCCTTAATAAAAATAAATAGAAACAAAAGTTCCAATTTCTTCTCATCCTCCAGTGGCCTGTCTTGTGCAACCCATGATTCGTGGGGCAACGGCTGGCACCTGGCTGTCCTGGCCTTGGACTCGCCAAAGCTCCGGCTCTGGGACAAGAACATTAGTGACACCACCTCAGCAGGGTCACTGCTTCAAGGCATCACCTCTCTGTGAGATCACCCCAAGAATATGCCAGATTCAGAGTTCCCATTTCCTTCCAGCTCAGGTTTGAAATCAGAAGACCTCTAGCTGTGGTCATGGCGCCTACTGCCTAGATTTCCGTCGCCTCCTATCAGGCTTCTTGATGCTGCCTCCTCCAGTCCCACCCTCCATACAGCCCCCTGAGCAGTCCTCCCACACCACAAACTAGACATCTCTCTGCTGCTTAAAATGCCTCAGTGGCTTCCCACAGCACCCAGGACCAAGTCCAAGCCCCTCAACACCGCTTCCATGGCCTTGCACAACCCCAGTCTCTGAGCCATCCTGAAATAGCCACGATGCATGTTGCTCTTGCTGTCAGGCCTTAGAACATGCTGTTCCTTCTGTCTGGAACATTCCTCCTACACTTCCCAATCTAACCTCTTTCTCTCGTTCATTTTTACTTTGTTTTCAGGTCTTTGCTGAGCCATCACTCCTAGAAGTCTTCCCAGACTCCTCTCCCTCTTCTCAAAGAGTGGGTCAGGTATCCTTTCTCTGCGCCCTGTGATGTCCTGGGTTTGCCATGTGTGATGTGTCTCACTATTGTATGCAACCTCCTGACTAACCTGTCTCTCCCTCTAGATGGTGAGCTGTGTGTGGATAGGAACAACATTTGCCTTTCACTGCCATGTCCCCACAGCCTAATGCAGTGTCTGGTATGTAGTGAGTATTCAAACGAGTTTGCTGAGTGACTGAGCTGCAAAAAAATGCCCTCCACCTCTTCTAACAAGCCATCACAACGTGTTACTGTGGGGGAGGAAACAGGGCTTAGGCCTATGTGCTCCCCACCAACTCCCATCCGTAGAGGCCTGGAGGTTCCAAGACGACAAGCCTGCAATCCTCTGGCGGGGGTGAGGAGCGCAGCATGAGGGCTGCTGAGGGTGCCCACCTACCTTCACCGTTCCTTCTACCTCCACGAACCAGCGCCTTAACATGGCCTGGATCTGGCCATCAGTCAGCTCAGGGTTGGCAGTGTGGATTTTCTTCTTGACCAGCTCCTCCAGCAGGAGACGCCGCAGCCGCCAGTAGAAGAAGGTACGGGATGTTTTCCAGTCCAGGATGTCCTATACACAGATAAGAATGAACTCAGGTACCCCAGCCCCAGAGACCTACTTTCCAGCAAGCCCCTCAGAGACTCAAGAGCTGGTACGAGCTCCCCGAACCTGTGGATGTCTCCCCAGTTTGGAATGCAGCCCCTACGCCCTGCTGACCACAGGCCCGAGCAGTGTGATGGGCATGGCTACTGGAAACCCCACTCATGGTGGGGATATTCTGGGGAAGGGACTGTGAATTCCCATATAACAAGGTGAGGAACTGGTTTTGAGCTGATGGCTCAAACTTGCGTGCAAATCAACTGTGAGTCAGCTGCTGCTGGACCCTGACGCTGTAGTAACTCAAGCCTGAGGACCACCTAGGCAGCTCTCCCCAGTGGAGTAATATGTAACTCTGTTTCCCACCAGTAAAATGGAGCTTGCCTCCTGAGGAGTCCAGGAGACAACCTATATCATAAATTGTTTGAGGATGATAGTGGATATAGAGAAAGGGAAAAGTCTCTCCAAAAAAATTGAAAACAGGTCGATCTGCACAAGCTGTTTCGATCCAGCCCTAACGGCTCCCTGCTTGTGAGCCTGTGTGCATGAGACACACTTGCTCGCCCTTGGATCTCTGACAAGTCAGGAGAAGTGGCAACCACTGTACTTACGTTAATAATACCCTTCTCCTGCATCCGGCCCGGTGTGTCGTGCAAGTCAGCAAACTGCACGGCTATCTGATGGTAAATGGGAATTAGGAATTCCTCCCGCTCCTTCAACTTGTTCTCCAGCTCCTTCCGCTCAGCTGCGCTTAACTCTGGGGTGCCTGCAATTAAATAAAGCTGCCCGTCACACTCTGTGGTGACCAGGAATCTCTGCTCAGAAGTAGCCACAGTCACAGGAATCTCAAAATCACACCCTCTGTGACCTGCTCTCCATCCACTGTCTTCACCACCTCTTTGCTGAGTTACAAGACTCTGAGATGCCAGACTTGTCTTTACCTTGCCATGGGGAACCCACAGGGCCTCCTTTCCCCGTGGAGGTCACAGCTGTGAAAGCAGCCATGGCCTCTCTTCAGGCCTCTCCCTGAGCAGGTGCACAACACTACCTGGAGGCCTGTGTGTCTCATTGTCTCACTGACTGCCAGCCGGCCCCTCCTTTCCTGCGAAGGACACCGTGCCCGTGTTCTGCTGACCAGCGTCAGAGCAGCTGGACTACTAGCGTGCGGCACGTGGCGGGAGAGCACGCCCTGTGCTTCCGGGCACAGACCCGCAGCTCCCCTTTGCTCATGTCCACACCAGTGTCCCACCCCGCTCAATAAGGGTCCGAATGACTCCTAAAGTCGCCAGCTCTTTTATTCCACAGCTTCTCAACCCAGGTTTAGACTCTCTTAATCTGAAATTAGAATCCAATTCTTTTAGAGCCAGATCTGTGTGACCCGTGCCGGCTCAGTGGATTAGCCAGCTTCCTAGCCTTCTGCCTGGGCTGTTTGCTGACATAGGCAACCCCTGACCACAGTGACAAAGACATTCTAGTTCTTGGGCTAAGAGAGAAGGAAAGAGGTAAAAAAGGCAGCCAGCCCACCAACCCCATTTGGATCACTGAGCTTACAAAGCACACAGTACCCTCACTCAATAGAGTTCCTTATAACAGCGCTCCCCCCACCCCGCAAATAGTGTCCCAGCAGAGGTGCTGTTATTTGTGTTTTTATTCCTAATTACTCTCAGAATGGGACCTGCAATCAATACTGAAAATTTAGTTGGCTGCCTAGTAAGGAGGAGTAAGTCTAGCTGGAGGAGCAATAGGTGATGGCCCTCGGTGTTACGGACAACTTGAAGTGCTTTGTCACCAAAGCTGACAAATACGTGACCACAGGTGACAGGATGCAGAAGAGAAAGGTCTTTTTCAGGCATGTCTTTCTGGGAACAGGCCTTGCTTTTTATGCCGCTATGAATCATATGCCATAAACAGCCTTGAGCTGCTGAGTGAGCTGTAAGTATTATATACAAACACATGCTAATGGAACAGGGATGTAACTATAGCACCTGGCTTCATTTTTATGAGGTTTTTGGAAGCCCAACTCTACCTCTTCTTTTTAAAAACTCATCACTACTTTAAAACTGAAGAGTGCTGAAGGCTATCTTTTCTTGGGCTGTCGCATACAAGGCAATTGCTGACATCACTTAGGGCCCCTGAACCTCAGCCGCCTTCTTTCCAAATCAGGAAAACAACCTGCCGGCACTGGCCGCACGATTTGGGATGAGATGAAGGCCCATTCCCTCTAATGTGGATCTGTCTGGAGAACTGATGGGAGGAGGGCCGACTTCTTTCTTCTGATGAGACCATCTCAGTTATAACATCCTTGAAAGGGAAGCAAACGTTTTTCCTTTTCCAGTAAAAGGAACCAAGACTCCTTGGAGAAATGGTTAATTCCAGGGCTGAGGCAGGGAAAATATAAAATGAGCCCGGAACATAATTGTCACGGAGAGCAAGGATGCACTCAAGAAATGATGGGGACATGACAAATGGGCACCACAGGAGCCAGTTTGAAGGTGTTCCCATTGGCCAATCGGGGAAAATCTGAGCAGTACGTTTATCAAAAAAATAAAAAGAATGTTTATTATCAGATTATTTATGGAATAAAAGAAGAACCTGTGGGTCCATCCTGATATAAATAATTAAATGAGGGAGAAGCTCTCCCTTCTGGCAATTAATAGATGTTGAAGGAATGATGGAATTTGAAAATCACCATTTTACAATCACCACATTAATTGGTTCTGCCAAGAATTATCAATGGATACTAAAACTAGCAGGTGAGAGTTTGATGAGGAGCAGATAGTTATAGTTTCAAAGTATCTCCTTAAAAATGACTCATTAATTACAAAGGGGAAAATGGCACTTTTATAGTGGATTAACCTAGTGAACAAAACCTTAAACAAGTTACCATTACCAGGAACAAGAAAATCTGATATGTGCTTCCTGACATAATGTGTTGAGAAAGACGTCATATCACTTTTGCGATGTTCTTGCCCAAAGTGCAGCCTGATTTTAACTATGGAGAAATATAAGACAAGCCCCAATTAAGGAACATGCTACATAAAACTGACCTGAAAGACAAGGAAAGGCCAAAGAATCATTCCAAATTAAAGTAGACTGAAAACACGTGACAACAAATTGTAATGTGTAATCTGGGATTAGCTCTCAAAAAAAAAAAGCTATAAAGGACATTATTGAGAAAATTGGTAAAATTTGAATATGAATCATAGATTAGACAGTAGCATTTTCACTGTTATAGTTCCTGATAAATGTACGGTTGTTACGTAAGGGAAAGTGTGTATTCTTAGAAACACATGGTAAATATTTGTGGATAAAGGAGCATAATGTCTACAGATTACTCTCAGAAGACTCAAAGTGTGTGTGTTTGTGTGTGTGTGGAGAGGGGAGGGAAAAGCGAGCAAGCACATGGGTATGAGTATTCAGAAATGATAAAGCAAATGGGACAAGACGTTAACAATAGGTGAAACTGAGAAAAGGCATCAGAAGTCCTCTGTGCTATTCTTAGAACTTTTCTGTAAAATTATATCAAATGGAAAGCTAAAAAGAATAAGCGCAACTAAAAGAAGTTTCTCCTGGCTCCCCAATGCATATGATCAATAATCAAAGCTAATATTTACAGGGTACTGGGCACTATTCTAAGTGTTTTATATCTATTAACTCATTTAATCTTCACAACAACCTTATGAGGTTGGTATTCTTATTATCCTCATCTTATAGGTGAGGAAACTGAGGTACTTAGAATTTATGTAAATTACCGAGGTCACAAAGCTAGAAAGTGGCAGAGCAAGATTCAAATGCACCAGTGAGGCTCCCGAAGCTTTTGAACACTGTTCTGTTGTTCCTTCTTGCTTACTTGAGGTGGGGGACAAGTGCTTCAGTAGTAGTCTCTCTTTAATTCCAGAAAAGGCTAACTGATGATGGAGGACTCCTGGCTGATAAAGCTGAAGTTCCATCTTAGTCCCATTCCACAACTGAGACCAAGACAAGGTCTTCAGTAATTCCCATTCTGGAGGTCAGACTTAAGATTTAAGAATAGCTACTCCTGTTATTGTGAGATTGTGAGATCAAAAACTAACACAGCAACCCTGCTGGATGGGGCAGGGGATGGCAGGACCATGGATATGGCTGAATAAAAAGTTCCAGACCCTTACAACATTGTCCCTCTGGGTAAACAGCCAACATTGAGCTTGTACATATGTGTGCACCATATAAAACACATACCATTTATTGAGCAATTACTATGCACCAGGCACTGCACTCAATGCTTTCAGGATCACATGGCTCCTAAGTCACCAGGCACAATTCAGAGTTAGGTCTGGTCAGTTGTTACCACTGCTGCCAAGCTGAATACCTAAATATTACTGAGCCTTTCTAAGTTGCTTCACACACAACATCTTTAATCCTTGTAGCAACTCAACCTTACAAACTGGGTGTCTATTTTACAAATGAGAAAAACCAAGGATCTGAAATGTAAAGTGACTTGCCTGAGGGCATCCAGCTCTTAAGTAGCAAAGTCAGGATTTACACCTGAGTCTGGCTGTCTCCGAAGCCTATGTTCCTCCGCGCTAAATGGTACAGAAGGCGGCCAAACAGGTATCTTGGTAGTGGCCACAGAAGGATAATCAGTTTGAGAGTTTGGTTCATTGTGTTACAGAGGAGTTAATAGCTCAGCTCAGCGCTGGGTGCAGAATTCCATAATTCCTCAGGAGTAGAGCATTATGGGAAAAAGGCCTTGGCTTTACTGAGCTGGAGGGATAGAGAAGGGTGGCTCCTGGACAAACAAAGGTGCTGTCCACCCAATGAAGCTATCCTAAAGCTTTGAAAGTGTAACAAGATAAACACCTGTCAGGTTCTGGCCCCCTGAAACTAAGAAGATCACAGAACATCCCCTCAAAGTCCACCTCATTTGATTCCTTCAGTAATGCCTCTGATCGCAGCTCAAGACCTACCTCAAAAAAGCATCAAAGCGAGGGAGACACTGAAGTAGAGGATGTATGTATTTTTAAATGCATGTGAGAGCCGAGGATTTGTGTGCTTTGTTTTAAGGGGGGAATAAAAGGTTTTCTAGAATTTCTAAAAATAAAATGCTGCTCTTCAGCTAGTTAGACCCTGTGTAGCACACTGAGGGCCTCTCTCTCCTCGTACAGCAAAGCAGCCAGCCCCGGTAATGATTTAAGGGAGATTAACAAATATGTCAATGTCTATTTTCTGCTTAATTTAAAAGCGGCGTCTATAAAGATTTTTGACTTCTGAACCCTGTTCTCCTGAAAGAAAGAAGGTAAGAATGAGGAGGGGGATAAAGAGTGATTATCCTATCATTGATCGTTTGTCAGGAGCATTTCTTATTCACTGGACTATTGTAAAAAGCTAAGCTCTCGATCAATTCTGTAAGCTCCCTGTACAATTAAATATCTTGGAATGGTTTTCTTTCTTTTCTAGCCAGATTGCAGGGCCTCAGGGTTTTTAGGACAGCAAGTCGGTGTGTGTGCATGTGTACGAGTGTGTTTAAGAATATGCTACAGGGAGGAAAGTCATTCTTTTCTAGAATCCTACTTTAGGTAAAGGCTGAAATGAGAGAAGAGAGGTAGGTTACACCCATCGAACTTCCCTCCCCAAATAAAAAGTCCTCGTGAATCTAACTTTATAATTAAAAATTTTAAATGTAAAGAGTTAAGTAGAGAAGAGGCATTACTAATCTGATCAAATGAGAAGAGCTAACATTATCAAGATGTGCTATGTGCTGGTGCTGTTTAAGTACTTAGTACCTCATTTAATCCTTGTAACAACCCTAAAAGATCACTACTTTACCAATGAGAAGAACGCTAAGGCACAAAAAAATGAAGTAACTTGCCCAAGGCCACAAAGCTAGGAAATGGTGGGGTTGGGATCTGAGCTCAGGTAGTCTGGCTTCAGAGACCATGCTCTTTAAATGAAACCAGTTAAATCGACCCACAAGTGTCCACAGGGCAGCATCCTGTCAGGTGTTCCTGGGGCCAGGACGTAATGAAGAGCCACATCTCTCCCCTGTGGGGTCAAACCTAGAGAAAAGCTTCTGAGACGCTGATTTCAGCAGCAGAAGGCGTTTTCCCCCAGCCACGACCCTGAGGGAGGGCAGGAGGGGGCCAGCTTTATCCTACGGATGAGCAGGACAAAGCTATGGAGGAGGTTTTGGAAGGAAGGCTGAGACCTTCAAAGCTTAGAATGAAAATCGGGCACAGGTTAAAAAATTCTCTGCTCAGCCAAAGGCGCTAGGTGACCTTGCTGAAATTTCTCCTTTTCTGAGCTCAGTTTCTCATTTATGTAATAACAATTCTAATCTGGCAAACGGGAAAAATGTTTTATAAAAGAATGTGATATTAAAGTGCTTTTTTAAAAAAATTCTTAACTTTTTAAAAAGTTATACTAAGAAGCCTATGTAAATTAAAACCCAATTTTAACTTTTATGGGCCCTTATTCCTTAAGAAAGCAATTTGCTTTGATTGGTTAAATACTTACAAAGCTAAAGAAAAAAACTAGATCACCCTCTCTACTTAGTTCCAGAATATCTCAGGTACAGGAACACACACCTCAAACTTGAGACTGAAATATCAGCATAAAAAAGGCTGGAATCTTATTAAGATTCAGAAGTACAAACATTAAGTAACTGTGTAAAAGATCTATGTAATCACATTTTCTATGTTGAAAGAAATTTCTCTATAAAGATAGAGTGGGGGAAAAAAAAAAACCCTGCAAAACTATTTCTGTATCCATAACAGGTGTGCCTTTCCTTACATAAAAGCATTCTGGAAAAACTGTGTAAATCAGATCCTGTTTTAAATGCCTTAAGGGAGCTATTTAGAAGGAACCCTGCAGTGAATCCTTCGGTAAAGCAAATAATCCTTTTGTAATGGGAATAATTTCTCCCAATGTATCTAGTTTTTTTTTTAAATCCCATTTTCATACATCTGCTTTTGTTCAAAAGGGGCCATACCTATCTAAATACGACTTCATTTGCATATTGATTTTAAAAGCAATCTTCTCAAGGGGTGTTTAACCCTAAGGTTCCTCGCAATGGCATTAGTGCTCTGCTGTTCATATTTTTAAAAATCACTATAGTAAACCCAGAGATTCCCAAATAGGAATAAAATAATATATGACTCCCCCTGCAGCTCTGTTCCCTATTCTCCGCCCCCCATGAAAACATCCCATACAAAACAGCCAGGAAACAGCACAGAATTCTCTGAATTCTAGTAGCAATAAGCCTTGAAGAAAATTCTGAGTCTGGCGGGTGCAGGAACAGGGATCTGGATCAGCTGGGACCAAGTGGTGAACAGGGTGTCTCTGACATATTCTGGTGACAGCCTCTAGGCAGACAGAAGCTCAGGTTCAGCCTAAGGAAATGCCTGCCAGGTCCCTCTGGCCTGACGGAATTGTGAATCACTGCTTCCTGGGAAGAGGCAAGCCTGGTGCTTTTACAAATATAATCAGATTAACGGATCAGACCCAAATGACCCCTCTCCTTTCCAGAAGATGTTGTCACTTTTGCAGTAAATTTTATCAAGCTGAAGAGCTGCTGAATCAGTCCGATGAGGTGTGTTTTAAGCTGCTGTTAATTTAAGGGGGGAGGTGCAATCCTATAATTTCTACCTTCACGACAGAAAATCTTACAGTTTCTCATTGGCCTACATACCACACAGCACAGTGGTTGGGTGGCCATGGTTCTAGTGAGGACACTCCAAATACAACAGGTGAGAGGGCCAGAAGCCACTTCTCGAGCATGGGTATTAGAACTTCTTTCTTTCCTCAACTTTCCAGTAAGGATGCTGCTTTCTGCTTCAAACAAGCAACTTTAGCTCTTTTCAGCTTACAGTGTCTTGAACATGGACACAAAGGATGGAAAAACACACAGCTCAGATAACTTTGATCACCTCTGCCAGAAAATCAGCTTAGCCTTCATAACCCCTTAACCCAAGGAAGTGTCCTTTTTCTGTCATCCTGGGTGCTGAAGAGAAGGCGTGGGAGGAAGGCA